>NC_050577.1:64873325-65193325 GCF_011100635.1 Trichosurus vulpecula
TGGTCTGTTTAGAAACAAGGGAAGTGGGCAGGAGCCTGAGCAGTTTTCTAGTGTGGGAACAGAGACCACAAACCCCTGCAGTTTTTCCTTTCCTGTGTCCTTGCTGAAACCTTCCAGCCAGCACAATTAGCGTATCAGTGATTGATTGGGGCCCATTCTTCTCCTAAGGGGAAGCACATTCCTTGCTGATCCCTGTGTGGCATCTCTCATTCCACAGAAGAATATGCCTGAGTTAGGAAGAAGAAAAATCTTACACTTCCTCGGGGTCTGAATCGCCCTCTGTATTTCAGTACAATTGTGGATTTTTGAAGTCAGCCGACTTCTCTGGAAGGGCCCAGGCTCCCTCTAGTGGTTAAGGCTTCTGGGCAGTGAGAACAATCCCGAATTGTAAAGATTTCCTATGCAGTAGGCATCCTGAAGTGCCCTGGTGAAATACTTGAGGCTGTTTTTGAAGGAGGATCCTCCCACTGCCCAGACATGGGGAGTGCCTTTACATACCATCTGCATCGCCGGCTGTCATCACACAAGTCATCAGAAGAATTAGTTGTTTTTTTCCACCTTTATTCTGAGTGACATCAGGGGAAAAAAAAATCTCTTCTTCCTTTTCACTGGAGTCCAGAGCCTACTAGATTGCCATTATTTTCACTGGCATCAGTGACCTGTATTCCCAGGACATGGGTACTCATCCCGACTTTGCTATTGATTATCTGTACAAGTCAGTCTCTAAGATCAGTCCCTTCAGTTAAGTCCGTGATCCTACCTGTTTCTCCATTTTGGGGAATGCTCAGAATATTTTATAGATATCTCTTTCTGCATGACAACTATTGTTCTGGTTTTGATAAAACTCTGTGTACAGAGAACTGCTATGGTTGGGCCTCTGGCCACATGACCAACCCTTCTTTTTATACCATTTGGCTTAGACTTAATGGGAGGATTGTGATGGAAATCTGAAGGGTGTGCTCAGTAGTCCTGCCTCCATTAAATAGAAACATATATGCACACACATATATATATATTATATATATATATATATATATATATATAATATACTCACACATGTGTGTATATTTATATACATACGTACAATGCACATATACAAATTGTAGCATATTACTGCCATTTGTAGCTATGTATCCCATCTGGTGATCCTTTAGGATGATTTTCTTGCTATTGATCAGGCCTTGGGGCAGTTAATCTAGAAGAAGTCCAAACCTCTCATTTTACTCAGGAGAGAACTGAAACCCAAGAGAGTTGAGACAGCTTGCTCACAGACTCAGAAGCAGTAAGTGGCATAGGTGACTCAGGTCCTTTGACTCCATGTCCAAGTCAACAAACATTTATCAGGTGCCTACTATGTGCCAAGCACTGAGTTAAGCTCTGAGGATACGAGGAAACCAACAGATGGTTCCTAAGGAAGACAACATGTAAACAACTGTAAAAACAAGATATATCCAGGATAAAATTGGAGGTAATTAGAGAGGGAAGGCACCAGCATTAAAGAGGATTGGAAAAAGCTTCTTTTAGATGGCAGGGTTTTAGCTGGAACCTAAGGAAACCCAGGGAGAAAATTCCAGGCATGGGAGAGAGTCAGTGAAAATGTTCAGAGTGTCAGTAGGAATATTCATATCCTTTAGATGTGAAAGTGACCTTAGAGACAGTGTCCAAATCCATCCTATAGGGGAGTAGCCTGAGTCCCAGGGAGGGAGTGACTTGTTCAAAATGACACATTGAGTTTGAGCTGAGATGAGAACAGAGGTTTCTTAGTTCTCATGCTGTAGTGCCATGGGCCTGAAAAGCTTAGGGAAAGGCCACCCCTCCTTCTCTGAAGAGCCTTCTCTGTGCCATGGTGGCCTCCTAACAGTGCTCATTAATGGTGTAGCCAAGAGTGGAGCTCAGGTGTCCAGAGTCTTCTCCGCCATTGTCACTCTTCAGACTGTCATGTAAAAGCTTGGAGAAAGTCATAGGGGAGTTGGAGGTGCGCATTTAGGGTTAGAGTCGGAGGCATTTAGGGTTAGATAGCATCCTTTCTCTCTCTGTACATTGCTGTAAACACCAAGAAGAGGTGGGAACTTCAAGCGTGATGGTATCAGTGAGGTGCCCACTTCTTCATGGTGCTCAGCCAAGAAAGATGGAGAAGGAGCTGAATTGCAGACCCATGTTTCTTCCTGCTAAGGAATCTATGACAGCAGTATCAGGAGACATTTGGGAGAGCTATCCGCCATTTTCCTGAGATTACTGGTGTGCTGAACAACAACAGTTAACTAACATAACAACCGTTTCCTAACAAGAAGTTATGGACACAAAGGTTGGTCTTAGCTCTTCATGGACTCCTTTGTTAGTCAGTTCATTTATGTGTGTATTTATTTAGCTTATAAAAAAGAATGGTCCCAATGTGGCCTATTGAAAAAGGCACTAGACAAGGCATCATGAAAGCTGGGTTCTGGTTCAGGGACTATCAGTACCATGCAGTATGATTTTGGGCAAACTCTCTGGGCCTCAGTTTTTTCATCTGTAAAATGAGAAGGCTAGGATCAAGAGGAAGCTTGGTGTAGGAGAAAGAACATTGACTTTGAAGTCTGAGGAACTGAATTCATGTGTGTCATGTGTTCATGGGTCCATGAATAGACTTCAGGGGAATGTGAACATGGATGGGGAAAAAAATACATCTTTTTATTTTCTAACCTTTGGTTTCCTTTGTAATTCAATGCATTTAATTTTATGCATTTATAAATAGTATTCTGAGAAGGGATCCACCGGCTTTATCAAATAACCAAAGGGGTCCATGAACTAGATCAGGGCTGTCCAACCTTAGGTTTTTATCGAAACAATAGACAATATATTTTGATTTGCCGTTTTAGTGAGAGCTCTGTGGTAGCTCAGCTTCCTTTACTAAAGCATTTATGTAAATTTCTATGCTTGTAGGCAAGCCACATAAATCGTACTGAAGGCGGGCTGCATTTTGGACAGCCTTGAACTAGATGATCATCTAGGCCCCTTCTAGTTCTAAATCTTGGAAAATGATCTTTGAGTTCCTTTCAAGCCTTAGTATCATCAATCTAGAATCAATAGATTGTACCATTATATTATATAATATTTTAAATAATATATTATATGATGTAGTCATATTTTATGATGTATTACTCTGTCAAGTCTATAATTTGAAATAGACACAAGGCCCTCCCTATTGGAGCTTGTACCATGAAATACATAAACTCATAGGATCAGAGCATGTTAGCCTTTGGGGTCACCTTCTCCAGCTCCTTCCTTTTACAGATAGGGAAGCTAAGGCCAGGAGAAGGCAAATGATTTATCCAGACCTCTGAGTGGAAGATTTCTTCTAGTTTTTCTCTATTTTCACAAACTGCTAGTTAGGCATTTCTGCTGAGATATGAAGCTTCTTCAAACAACAAAGCAAAACAAAACTCTTTTCTTGCATCTAGCCCAAGCCTTCCCTAAATAGGCCTGATACAATTGGGGCATTTTAGCGTGACAATCTCTATTTATCAAGAACCCAGCTTACTAGTACTTAAAGTCCAATTGCAACATCTCCAGGAGAACATCCCATTTCATTGGAATCTCAAGAATGAGATGGCTTTACTTGAACACTTTGGCCTTTTATTTAAGCTGAGAACAGACTGAACCCTAAAGCTTGGGCAAATACAATAAGCATTTTGGGCCTGAAACAGTTTTGTTTCTTTTATTACTCTGGGCTTTTCAGCATTGTGTTTGAAGAAGAGCTATTTATGGGCTCACAAACAATGTGCTGGAGGAAAGGAATTTAAAGGCTGTCCTTGAGTGAATACTGGGTTTTACAGTGGGGAGTCTAAACTGTGTGTTAACCCTTCCCCTTCTACCAACCATCATATCTGTGCTGTTAAAGAAGAGGCCTGGGCCCTGGAGGAGCTCCCAGTCCTGATGTCTGGGTCTTGTTGCACTATGACTACGTCACCTTGTGTCTTAGCTTTGTAAGTGGCTTTTTTAGGTCCCTTCAGCCATCCCCCTCCATTGATCCTATCTATATCTTGTAGGTACATAGTTGTTTGCTTGCTTTTTCTCCCATTACAATGTAAGCTCCTTCAGAGCAGGGACTATTTTTGTCTTTACTTTTTATCGGCATCTGGCACATAGTAGGTGCTTAATAAATGCTTGTGCTTGGCTTGTTGACACTAAATAAGCATTGAATAAATGCTTATTGATCGATGAGGGCATAGAAATATGAGATGTGGAGTGCTGTGTGTTCATATGGCAAGAAAACCAGTTTGGCTGATTGAAGGAGTTCATGGAGAAGAGTAAGGCTGGAAAATAAAGAAGGGAATGTGAAAAGTTTTAAATGCCAATCAGAATCCAACAACAATCAGAAGTTTGTATTTGATCCTAGAGGTAATAGGGAGTCACAGGAGTTTATTGAGGAGGGTAATGATGTCAGAAATGGGCGTTAGGAAGCCGCTGTCAGGGAGGATAGATTGTGGTCAGGAGAGACCTGAAGCGATCAGACCAATCAGGAGGCTATTGCAAGAGTCAGGAGAGAGGTGGTGAGTGGGATGGGAGCTAGGGTGATGACTGAGCAAGTAGGATAGATGGTGGAGGTAGAAAGGACTTAGCTCAGTGAAGACAGAGAAGAGGAAGGTTGTGGATGATCTCATGCAGCTCACATTTAATTGTGTGGCTTCTCCTTGGAAGCCTGGGCAGAGGTAGAAAGAATCAAATAAGCTCCTCTGGATACTTAATAGAAGATTTAGTGAAAGAGAAGCCTGACCTCCTCTAAAATGAGTTTGCATCATTCATAGATTTCAATAGAATTTCAGGGCCAGAAGGAACTTAAAAGATCATGCAGCCTTAAAAAACCTCCTTATTTTGCATATGGTAAAACTGAAGCCCAGAGAGGTTATGTGATTTGTTCCAAATAACATAGCTATAGCAGGTCTCCCAACTCCCACTCTGATCTTCACAAGTTCTACCTGATTCATTATGATGTGATAGTGTATGATAAAAAGACAATAAACCTTTTAACATTCATCCCCAGTCTGTCTGTGACCACACTTAAGGACCAGCTCTGATGAGCTTTTGCCTCAGATTGGCCCAAAGTTCCCACCAGACAGTGACTACTTTTGTTTTCTTATAGTATTGGCCTATGCAGAGTCACCTCAGTCCTGAAAGCAGAAAGTACAAAGAGGGAGGAGTCTGCAATCCTTAGATCAGGGGTAGGGAACCTGTGGTCTTGCAGCCACATGTGGCCCTTTAGGTCCTTGGGTGTGGCCTTTTGACTGAGTCCAAGTTTTATGAACAAATCCTTTTATTAAGGGGATTTGTTCTGTGAAGTTGGGATTCAGTCGAAGGACTGAACTTGAGGACTTAAAGGGCCACACGTGGCCTCGAGGCCACAGGTTCCCCACCCCTGCCTTAGACAGAACCTCCCTCATTAGTGTGCTTGACCTACACCTTTCCATCAGACCACCTCCTAGAATTCCCAGCTTCCTTCCAGACTCAGTTCAAGTGACAGCTGCTATATGACATCTGTCCTGAGGCCCACAGGAGCTAGTGCTCTCCTGCCTGGTGCAGATTGCTTTGTATTTTGTATATGTTTTTAGTTGTTTTGTGTCCGTGATTACCAACTCCCCCTTCCTCAGAGAGAGAGAGAGAGAGAGAGAGAGAGAGAGAGAGAGAGAGAGAGAGAGAGAGAGGGAGAGAGAATATCAGATCTTTGATGATAGGGACTGTTTTTGTCTTTGTATTCTCAATCCCTAGCATAAATGCTTACTGAGTGAATGAATGAATGCTACTGTTGGTACTAAGGATTTAGACTAGACATTGGGTGGGACCACATGTATGGTGCATTTCATAGCCATCATACTCTTCAACCATTCAAAAAGGATTTCTTAAGTACTGTGCTAGGTGCTAGAGATACCAATACAAAGAATGAAAAACAATTCTAACTCACAGGGAGTATGTTCTAATGGGGGAAGCAACAAGTGCATATAACATGTATATACAGCACAATTGTGAACCTAATAATTGTAAATATATATGAAGTAGATAAGTGCAAGGGAGTCTGGGAGGGGAGGCACTGGCATCTGGGGATATCAGAAAAAAACTTTATGCAGATGATGGTACTTGAACTGTAGTACTTTAAAGGAAGAGAGAGGACTCTACTGGAGGTGGGGAGGAGGGGTAGATGAATGGTTCATTCCAGGAAAACTTGTCTGCGTTTGCTGACTGATAAAAAAAAAACCACCAACAGTGGTGAAAGTTTATTACTCTTTTCCCTGGGATTCTGTAATTTCATGTTGTCTTCTGCTTTCTGATTCTTGGCTGGGCTGCTCAGGATGTAGGCTCTTTCTTAAGTTTCTGTGCCTTTGAGGGAAACACCTCATTAACGCTGGGTGACTAAGCAGTGATGAGAGGAAGATAGAGATCCCAGGAGAGTGTGTTGCCTGATCTGGCCCCCAGATTTGGCGAGAGCCGCTTCAGCAGCAGCCTACAGGCGGTGTCAGCCCCTTTCAAGGGTTCTGAAGTCATCTGATCAGCCATCTAGATCAGAGTGGAGTGCAGCCACAAGCTTTCTCAGAAAAACTTTGATCAGCTTTCTGGGAATCAGCTAAATGGGCTGACAGGATGCCCTTTAGGGCTTGGTTGAAGCAAGAGTCGAGTTCCTGGAACTTGGAATTAAGCTCTCACCTTCTCTAGACCTTGCCTTGGCATTATTGCTCTAATACTGGGTTAGAGCAAATCCCAGTATTCAAAATGAGCCCCAGAGCTCTGAAGGCTGAGATTCTCCTTCTATGGGAGAATGGAATGGAATAACAAGACCCGAGCAAGGGGAGTCTCCCTAATCCAAAGAAAGGAAGTTCAGATTGGTCATCCATCATAGGCACAGCATCATAGAGTTCCTGTGGAAGGACCTCAAAGGTCATTGAATCCAAACCTCTCGTTTTACAGGTGAGGAGACTGTGGTCCAGAGAATTCAGTTGCCCAAAGTCATACAGGTAGGATTTGAACCCAAGTCTTCTGACTCCAATCAGATGCTTTTCTTATTACTCACATCAAGTAGGATTTGATCCTTCATGGCTCGTACTGCCGTGAAATTGTTGACAAAGACAGCCCAGAACCTTTGAGCTGGCATCCTTTACTGGTTTTTTTCACCATCGCCTGATCCTTTAGTTTTCCTGGGTTCCCCAAACTCAAGGAGCCTCCCTCCCACTTCCTTTGGTGTTATAAAAAGGCATTTACTCCAAAACCCATGGGGAGGTTAGAATACTACGAGCCAGGAGTTTGTCTTAAAAAGGTTTTTTTTTTTTTTTGGTTTATTTCTGGTGGAAAGCACCAAAAAGGAGCACTTGGTCTTCTCTCCTTGGTTTGCTCTTTTTCCTATTGCTAAGTCTTTCCAATGAGGTTAGCTCTTCCATAGGTCTTGTTTGGCAGGGCTACTGTGTCTCAGTCCTCTAGGACCTTTTTCAGTTATGACTTGGAAAGTCTGAAGTCAGGGTTTCACCTACTTCCTGTAGTTTCCTGCCTTGCTGATTTCTTATGATAATCTATCCCATGAACTGCTGGACATGTTCTAAGGGAAGCACCTGTTGGTGATCCCAACCCTGCCATTCATCCCATCTCTCAGGCCAGGAAGATTTATCGGACCGTACTGTAGAGCTAGAAGAGACTTTAGATATCATCTAGTCCAGTCCCTCTCTTTCGTAGATGAGGAAAGGGAGGCTGGAAGAGGGTAAGCATCATCCCTAAAATCACACAGGGAACAAATGGCAGTGGGGGTCATCTGGCTCCTAGTGCTTCCCATCACTACCATGTGCTCTCCTCCTGTAGCTCCCAAATTATTTCCCTTTGGGCTTCAGGCACTAGACCTCCATTACTTGAAGACCTTCATGTTTTGCCACCTTGAAAATAGCTCTTTTTGTGTGTTCTCTGTTCTGACTGATCTGCCCAAAAACCAGTTCAGAGCTGCTTGGTTGCCTTTGTGTGGTAGAAGTGATTTGCTCACCTGTGGTTAGGAATTGAGTCCCCTACCCCTAGCTTAGTTGATATAATCACAGAAAGTAACAGGAAGATAGCTGGGTAGATACAGTGTTAATGGGTTAAACTAAGTGTGGAAAAAAAAAGTCTTCTTCTTGTTATCCCTTTATGCAATATGAAGGAATTTCCCATGATGGAATTAGAGGAGTTGGCCATTGTGTGTCAAAATATTGGCCACATCCCTGGTGGCATTTAAGAAAGGTTACAGTTTTGTGGTGTGGGACGACCCCCCTCCCCCGCCCCCGCCGCCTCACCTCTACATCTCTACCAGCCATCCAGGTAGGGGGAGCCATTTCCTCCCTGCACCACATTCAGAAACATAGAGACTTAGGGGAGGAAGCAGCTTCAAAAAGCATGACCTCTGGCAGCAGAGAAGAGAACCATCAGCATGGATTCAAAAGAATTAATTAGCTTGGTTAGTTGAGAGTTAATATGTGGAGACGAACAGATTCAAGCATCCTAATTGAAACCCAACTAGAAGAGACTGTAGTTAGGGAGGATATCACAAGTAAAGAAAGGATATCAGATACCTGCAAAAATCAATCAAAAAATCTTGAATACCTATGTAAGCGTAAGGAGTTTGGTTTTCCAGGATCCACGGCTATAACAATCTCTTGTTCCCTAGTGTTGGATATAAGTTCTATGGTTCAAAACATCTCCACCATGACCAGTGTAGATTATAAGGGCCAGGTGTTGCCTGTTTAGATTGTAAAGGTCAGGACCCTGGAGGGGTGGAGTATAAGTATAAAGCAGGTGGGCACTTGTCAGTGAGTGGGGAGCCTTTAGGGTTGAAATGTACAAGCTAGGGTGCTGTGTGTGCCTTGACTGGCCCCCATCAAGGCTTGGGGGGGAATTTGTGTTTGCCTCAACTGAACCCCATTGAGGCTTAAGGGGATTTAGGGGAATGCATAAGTTGTGCCTGTCTCAATTGGCCCCCTCGATGTAAGGGGAGTTGCCCTCTCCTTCTTGCTGGCCGCTTGTGAGAAGGTTAGATAGAATAAAGTCTGCATTGTTTAATTGCTAACCCCTTTAAAGCTGTCTTTCCTTTAGAAAAGCAGATCAACGAACCTGTGCTCAAAGGCCATCCTGGGTGTGCTAGGCTACTTGCTAATACAACGTACTATGTGCCAGGCACCATGCTAAGAACTAGAGACACAAAAAGAAGCAAAAGGCAGTTTCTTCCCTCAAGAAGCTCACAATCCAGTGGGGGAGACAAACATGCAAACAAATATATACAAAGCAAGCTATATATAGGGTAAATAGGAAACAACATAGGGAAGACAATAAAATTAAGAGGGGATTGGAGAAGGCTTTCTGTAGATGGTAGGATTTTAGTTGGGGTTTAAAGGAAGTTAGGGAAGTTAGTGGTAGAAGCAGAGAAGGGACAGTAGCAAAGGTGTGAGTTGCTTTGGCCACATGTAAGTCTCACCACTTTTCACTACCAGTATACGTACTCCGTGCCTTTTCTTTCTACTGACACTATTTGTAGAAAGTGTGTGGTCTGTGTTTATGTAGGGGGTGTTTTACTGTAATATCTGAATCAATGCCTTTGCTTTAAGCTAGCTGTTTCTATTGGCTAACTATTAAATTTAAACTCACCGATAGGGACTTGTGAACTCTGTAATGTTGGAGGACAGATCCACGGAATACTTTTGAACCTTTTGGGAGTACCTAATCTTTTGAATGCAAGTTGGTTGGGGTAGTTATGGAGGGGAGTCTACCAGGTTTTTTGGGTCTGTGCCCAAATACATGGCCTCTGTTTTACAAGACTTAAGTTTGTTTTTAAAATCATTCTATACATAGAATGCTTTGGGCAGTGTCCTCAGCCCTTCCTTGTTGGAAGAACTGAGCAGAACAGACAAACCCTAGAGCCAGTGGATTCCCTGGAAGCAATGGATCCCACGCCCCTTTCTTTTTTCTTAGCCATTGACTATAATAATAACAATAATAGCTAACAGTGCTTTAAGTGCTTTGGATTCTCATAACAACCCCATGAAAGAGGGGTCATTACTACCCTCATTTTACAGACGACAAAACTGAGCAAGGATAAGAGAAATTGTGACTGGCTCAGGATCACACTAGTGAGTACATGAGGTAGCATTCAAGCTTGGATCTCCTAGACTCCAAAACCAGCGCTCCATCCCACCACACCATCTAGGTTCTTTTATTGTTTCATGTTGAATCATGGCTCATCCTCACTGGTTCAACTGATACAGATTCATTCTTTCAACAGAAACTCTCCCTACTTTAAAAATGCTAATACCAAACTTAACAAGGAAGCAAAGAAAAGATGGACAGCTCTCAACACAATGCATAGTACTTTACTATATAGGCTTTTGCCATGAACATGGCAATGCTTTTTTATTTTCTTACTTTGGATTATTTTAGCTTTAATATTTAGGTTTATTTCTTTTTTCTTTTCTGATTTTGTATTTGTTTAAAATAAAAAAATTACAAATAAAAATGCTAAAACCTCATCATCGGATAATATGTTAAACCATTTTAGTCATTCCCATAGTAAGGTCTCTTATTTTGAGAGAAGGTTTTGATGGTATGGAGGGGTGAGGAATGAGGCTCCTGGGGGTTTCATGGATCTGACAAAGAGAGACAAAAGGACCCAAAGAAGTTGAGATCCAGGAGGAGCATAGACAAAATTGCCTAACTTCCCAGTTTTGTGGTTGGGCAGGCTCCAGATGGGAGGCTTCATTAGACCATGTGATTTGCATCTCTGAATTTGTAGTCAAAAGTCCTATGCAGCATGGCAATTTGTTCTCTTGGCAATGTCTACACTAGGGGAACTCACAAAGGAGAGGGAGAGGGAAAGAGAGAAGGAAAGGAAGAGAGAAAAAGGTAGGGAAGAGCAGAAGAGGAAGATCTCCTAAAGCAGGGGTTCTTAACGAGGGGTCCATGGAAGGGGGTCTATGGAGATATTTTGGAGAGTCCATGAACTTGGGTGGAAAAATTATATCTTTATCATTCATCTTTAATTGAAATGTAGCCATTCCTCCAATTATTTAAAAACAGTATACAGAGAAGGGCTCCATAGGTTTCACCTGACTTTGCCAAAGAGGTTCATGACTAAAAGCTCCTGTCCTAGAGGAAGGGCAGAAGGGCAGACAGAGTCTATCCTTTTCCTTGGGCTTGCAATAGGGTACCTGTTCAGAGACTGGTTTAACTTTTTTTTTTTCTTTTGGTATTCCCAAACACAGTGCTTGGCACATCATAATCATTTAATAAATGTTTGTTGACTGACTATTCAAGAGTTCTATAGTTCTATTTCCTGGGAAGGGCTTTGTACTAGGTATGTATTGGGCATCTCCTGCCCGGGAATTTCCTATTAATTAACACAATACCTTCTCTTCATAGAAGTTGGCAGGAGTCTGCAGGATTAGAGGCATCTGAATTCCTGCCAAGCTGTCCTTCTAGAATCTGCTTTGCATAATGAGTAGCTTCTAAGGGTGGACAGTGGCACAGACTCTCACTCTATGACACACTCTCAAAGGATTACTTTTGAAGCTCTTGTATATAACACAGAGGATTGATGCTGGCTGACATGAGACTAAAAACCTTGATGTTCAGCAGAGAGAGAAGCTGGGCTAGTTTAGCTTATTTGTTTATTTTTCTACCAATCTGGAGGGTTTATTTACTAAAAATTTGTTTTGGTCGTGGCTTTGGAGGTGGGGGTGGTGCAGAGGAAGGCTTAAATTGGAAACAAAATTTGAAACTGTGGTGCCAGGCCATCTCAAGAGGATACCAAGCTGAAATTAGATGACCAGGGGATAAGCAGGGATGAACAGGATCTACTAATCAGTGACTGAAGACAACAGTAGGGGGTTTGTTGGTCTTGTGCCTGGATCCCTCTGGCTTCAGAATCATGAAGAAATGATGGTTAGAGGAGGGTGAATATCAGACTAATATTCTATTTTATCATCATCATAATGCCTCTCTGGACATCTTTTTTAATAGACAAGTACAGATATTCAAATATATAAACACATTAAAAAACAGGAATAATGAACATGCAAGATAAACAGGAAAACACTGCATCATTTTGTGTCTATATATTTTTGTAAATTCTGAAAATTCATTTTTTTATCAGGAAGTAGTATTTCATTATGGTAACATTACATAATGTTTAGCCCTGCTGATGGGCATCTAGTTAACTTCTAGTTTTTCTGCTATTACAAATAGTGATGATGACACATATAATAATGTAAATATGATTCTTTTTGTTGCCATAACTTCCCATGGTAGAACCCATTTTGGTAATTTTTATTGTGTAATTCTATATTTTTTTCTGAAAATATCGGACCAGTTTCCAATGTCTTTGGCAGTGTTATAATATGCCTATCTTACACAGCCCTTCCGTCATTTAATTTTGTTATCTCCACCAATTTGATGGGCACTGGTCAGATTTTCAGAGTATATTTAATTTGCATTTCTCAAAATGAGAACTTTTTCAAGTTTTTTTTTGATAACTTGTATTTTTCCTAAAATCTTTCTGTTCTTATGCTTTGACTACTTTTCATCTGAAGAATGGCTTTTGCTCTTATACTTTTGGGTCAATGCCTTAAAAGTTTTGGAAGTCAAACTTTTACCAAAGGTGTTTGCAAGAAACTCTCTCCAGTTTTCCCCTCTTTTAAAAAAAATTCTTAATGTATTCTTTTTGTTTGTACATAGATAAAACTATTTTGCCTTACAAGTTTCTCTAACTCATGGCTTATTAGAATTTATCACCTTAGCATCATTGTGAAAGCATAATAATGTTTCCTTAATTAAAAAATGAGTCATTGATCCATTTGGAATTTACTGTGAAGTATGGAGTGAGATGTTGGTCTGTTCTTATTTTTCAACAAATTTATTTAATTCTTTTGTTTTTGTTGAATTAACCGTTTTTTGGGTGATCCTAGGTGTATTGAATGCTGCACTATTCACCTGATTTTAACTTGTTGTGTCTAACCCATTCCATAGATCTATTTTTTTGTTACGTACCAGATAGTTTGGATGATTATTTTGCTAAAGTTGTGGGGTTAGCAGGTATATTACTGTCTGTCCCATAAGAGCTTCCATATCATGAACCCTAGTGGAAGAAACCCAAATACATAATATTTTTCCATATAGCCATGGAGGGATATAAACACTTATCCTGTACAATTGGGGGCTGAAGGCTGGATTGACTTCTAGAAACATGACGCTTACTCTATACCCTAGAATAGGAAAACAGTGGCTTGTATTGAACTAAATGGCTGGTGTCCTTGTCCATATTAGAGGGGAAGATGATACATATATAATTATCTGTATCCTTGAAATAAACCTTATCCCACTTCATAATCTAAAATGTCCCTAAATTACAGGACAAGCCATTCACTATGCCCTGTAATTCCTTCTCTTTCTATTTTTTTTTTTTTGAGGGAGGAAGGCAGGGCAATTGGGGTTAAGTGACTTGCCCAAGGTCACACAGCTAGTAAATGTGTCAAGTGTCTGAGGCTGGATTTGAACTCAGGTCCTCCTGACTCCAGGGCCAGTGCTCTACTCACTGCACCACCTAGCTGCCACTATGCAGAAACAATGGACAAAACAGCAGCATAATTTGAGATCTGAGAGTGATAGTCCCCTTTCTTATTTTCTTCATTTTCATTATTTCCTGTGATAGCTTAACCTTTTCCTTTCATTTTGTCCTAATTTAATCTAATTCCATGCCACTGACACTTTGATTGGTATAGTGTTGAATTTGTAAATGAATTTGGAAAGTATTTTTATATTTACATCAACTTGGCTTTACCACGAATGCTAATTATCTGTATTTTTTTGGTTCTTCCATGATTTCTGCCAAAAATGTTATATAGTTAACATAAGTTCTACATATGTTTTGGTAGCTTAATTTCCATATGGTTTATATATTTCATCATTATTTTAAATTATATTTAATGTTCCATCAATTTTATTTTTTTTTGTTTTTCATTGGTGATGAAAAATAATTCTTAAAGTTTCTGTGGGTTTATCTTATAGCACACTATTTAGTTATTTTGGCTACTGTTTTCCATTAAGGATTTTGTTGATTCTCAGAGGTTTTCTCATTATAAACTATAAATAGAGATAAACTTATCTTCCTCCTTAACAATGCTTATTTCTTTATCTTATTTTTCTTGTCTACTAGCTACTATTTATGGAACTATTTCAAATAATAATACTGAGAAGGGGAAGCTTTGCTTAATTCCCTCCCTGCCCCCAACCCCTTTTTAGTGGGAAGAATGCTAAGGTTTCCCCTTTATATATAGTGCTAACTCTTGGATTCAAATAAATAATTTCCATTGTTTTAAGGAGAAATACTTCCATTCCTATATTTTTCAGTGGTTTAAAAAAAAGAGGCCTATTATAGGTTGGTTAGTTTAGCTAATTGTTAATCAATTTTGTTGGTTTTTAAAAACATACAAACTTTGTTTTGGGTATTAATTTTTTTAAAGTTGTTTTCAATTCTATTAATTTCTGCTTTGACCCTAGTGATCTCTTCTGCTTGTTTTAGAGACATTAATTTGTTGGGTTTTTAATTTTTAAATTGCAAAGTCTGCTAATCAATCCTTGCTTTCCCTTTTTTTTTTTGGTTATTAATATAATTATTCAGGCAAATAAATTTGCCTTTAACACCTACTTTAATAGCATCATAATATAAATTTTGTCATGCGCTTTATTTGTATTATCATTTTCCTGTCTAGCAGTTGGGCATGTAAGATGCTATTGTGCTGGGAAGGGGGAAGCTAGCTACTCCCTCTTTCTGGCCTCCACCCTTGTATGGGTACAGGCTCCCTTCCTCATCTCTTTCCTATCACTTTGACTTTCTCTTTAGTCAGCACCTTAGATTCTGCCCCTCAGGGGTAATAGCTTTCCTTTCAAATTTTCCCAAGCACCACCTACCCCCTTAGCTCTCCATTCTCACACAAAATTCCAACCCTACTTCCCCTCCCCTACCCCAAGGCTGCTCTTCTCACTTGCTTAGGAATGGGTTTAGACCCATGTTTTCTTCTCTTTCAGTTTTGGGACACTATGAAGTATGAATCAGAAATTCTCTTTTTTTCATCTCAAAGCCCCCATGCTGGGAAGATTATTAGCGTTAGAAAAGTCTCTCTATTGGAGTCTCTCAATCTCAGTCTAAGTCTGTGTTTCTGTGTCTTACAATCTTTGTCTCTGTCTTGTCTCTCTTCTGTCTTGTCCCCTCCTCCTGACTCTCCCTCTGACCCAATTAGTGCAAGGACTACAAACTCACAGATAACACTGGTGAACTGCTTTTGCTTAGAAAAATAATTTTCTTTTAAACTACTAATGAATGGAAAGCAAACAAACCTAATTAATCACACATTAGGAATTTAGGCTCATGTCTTTCCTGAGGGAATGACAGAAAAAGGAAGGCAAAGAACTGGGAAGAAAACAATCATTCATTCTGTTCTCAGCTGCATCAATGTGCCAGCCATTTTTCATCCTTTGCTTGTGGATCTTGCATCATCTCATCATCGTACTGATCATTTTGCCTCAGCTTTCACTCCCCTGCCAGTGGGCTGGTAGTAGTGGAGTCAGCTACTACCTTGGCATTTCTGCTTTCACCCAGGCCAATGGCAGTGGCTGCCCAGCTTCCTACTGGGCCCCCCAAAGTGCTTTCACCTCTTTTCCATGCGCCGATTGCACACCTTCAGTTCTTGCTCCTTTCAAAAGCTTTATTGCTCCTCTTGCTCAGGAATACGAGAGGCCAGTTCTTCAAGGACCCAAAAGTTTCATGGAGTTCACTCAGAGCAGAGGGCTCCAGAGACTAAAACCTTCCTAGTTTTCTTGAAACGTGTAACAATAATGCTGCTTGCAGCTACTGTGGCTGTGTAAGACCAACAACACCAGCACACAGGATGGCTGCTAGCGCAGGTTCTTTGATCTGCTTTTCTAAGGAAAGCACCTTTAAGGGGTTTACAATCTCACTTTAATTAAACATACTTATAGCATTCACTTAGTTCAGGGGAAAAAGTCAGCACTCTGAACTTCAGAGAGAATACAAACAGAAATTACAAACATACATCAGATAAGCAGAGCAAATAACACACCTCTATCTGTCTGACCAAAGAATTACATGGTTACCAAAGAGAGAGGCACCAGCATCTGGGTTTTCAAAGCCGGGGGGCTCTGATGGCTATTACCCAGAGTCTCTTCACCAACACTCTTTCAATGAGTGTGCCCCCAAAAGCAAAATACTAACCTCTGAGTTCATATACACTTCTTCAGGGTCAAAGGGTGTCACAACCATGTGACTCAAACCCGCATGACTTAGGCCTTCCCTTGACATAAGCAGGTCAAAGACTCCCAATTCAATCAAAGATTTCTTAGTGCTGAGAAGCACTCCAGAACAAAGACAACAAAAAGTTCACTTTGCTTGCTATTGCATTTGAAAAGCAAAACTCATCAAAGGTCCTTGACTACCTCAGCATTCCAAAAGAGAAAACAGTAAAAAAGTCCTGTCCTAATTATGGTAACAAAGCCAGAGAAGGGAGAAGGAAGGGATATTAGAAGTGAAAGTCCTACCTTTGCCTAGGGCCGGTCTTTGAGGATTCTACTTTTCTCCTTTCTGGATTTGAGGGGCAATTGAAGAGAAGTTAAGACCTCTGTTATGCTCCACAGTGAAACCTGGTGTTAGGTAAGTACTTACAGTGTCTGGGTAGGTTGCACAGTGGAGAGAGTGCTGGAGTTGGGAACACCTGAGTCTATCTATAGATAGCCTCAGACACTTCTTGGCTGAGTGACCATGGGCAAGTCACTTAAACCCACTTAGCCTCACTTTCCCCATTTGTAAAATGGGAAAAAAATAGTGCCTCAAAGTCCAGAAGATCTGGGTTCAAATCTTGACCCTGACACATATTGGCTGTAGGATCCTAGGCAAATTACTTAACCACTGGGTGCTCTAGGCAACTCTCCAAGACCCTTAAGTTGCCTACTAGGATCTCATTCCTTTGGCAGATACCAGGAGACACTGATACCAATGACTCACAGGTCCAGAGTCTGGACTGCAGACTCTATCTACCCCCATCTCAAATCAATAAACATTCCTTAAACAAATGATTATGTAGAACCCTGATTATTGGCAGGGTAAGAATATGCTGATGTAGAAATTAAGCCATAAATTATCATCTTTGTTTTTGGGGAAAAAATACCTGGTTGTCAGGATTATTTTACAGGAGGGAGAGGCCCCTGCAGATCCAATGACTCAGCACTGAAATAGGAAGACAGGTGTTAGGTTTCTACTTTGCCTCAGGCTTATCTGTTAGTTTAACTTGGCCAACAGTGGGGAGCTAAAGGCAAACCCATCTGGGAGCGGCAGTTGAGAACCAGCGAACAAGCTAGTTAAGAAGCATCTTGTATGAGGAGTGTGAGTACCTGGGCTATGAAGCAAAGGTTTAGATTTAAGGAATAAAATTACATGTGCTCTTTCTCTTTTTTTTTCATGCCACTGTCACTTCCAAGACTCTCCTCCTGCCTTAACAAATAGGGTCAAGAAAAACAAACCAACATATAGATCTTATCAAACAATGCCCAACTCACTCGTCACTTATTTATTATTCACTAGGACACATAAGCCTGTCAGTTGATAATGATTTTTTAAGCACCTACTATGTGCCAGGCACTATGCTAAGCACTGCAGACACACATAAAAACAAACAACCAGAACTGAACCAAACTAAACCGAAAAAGGAATCCCTGATCTTAGAGGCAGTTGGTGGCACCCTGGAGATAGTACTGGGCTTGGAATCAGGAAGACTTGAGGTCACAACCAGTCCCATACTTACTAGCTCTGTGATTGGGGGCAATTCACTTAGCCTGTGTCTGCCTTGGTTTCCTCAACTGTAAAATGGAGATAATAAGAGATCTATCTCACAGGGTTGTTATGAGGATCAAATGAAGTAATATTTGTTAAAAAAAATTGCTTTGCGCATTGCTTAGAGCTAAGTAGGCACTATGTAAATGTTTATTCCTTTTTTCTTCTTCCCTTTTAGGAAGCTTTCATTGTACTGCAGTGCTGGGGATAGGGATGGGCTAACACTTAAAAAGAGGAGCTGAAAAGGTGGAAGAGCAGGTCCCAGGGCAATCGCTAGGCTGAAAATCAGGGATGGCAGCTCTGGACCCTTGCTAAAGCAGAGGTTCTGGGAAGAAATTCCTCCAGCTCCTAGTGCTTTTCCCTCTGAGATTAGCTTCCCTCATTGTGGCATATGTCCTGTATGTACCTAGTTATTTACATGCTGTCTCCTTCATTAGAATGTAAGCTTCCTAGGGCAGGGACTGTTTTTGTCTTTGTATCCCTAGCACATAGCACTGTAACTGGCAGTCAGCAAGTGTTTCATACAGAATTGTCGATTGACCAAAGACAATAATTGTCAAAGCCATGATTTGAACCTGATTCTTTTGATTTTACCTTTAGCCTCATGGATTTGGAGACTTCATCTGTTCCAACCTTCTTATCTTACAGGTGAGGAAAATGAGGCCCAGAAAGGTGAAGTAATTTGCTTGAACTCATTCAGGTACAAAGCAAGGGGCTGGTATTTGAATTTCATGCTACTTCACCCCCACCTGAGTCAGGGTAGAAATAGATTGGGAAATAGGTGGGAACAGTTAGTTCAATGCTCTGTCAGAGCCGAGGTCACAGCTTGCACACCCGTATCGGTCATTTACAAAGAGGAAGAAATCACTAGGCAGCTGCAGACTGGCCTCTTAACCCTGGCCAGCTGCCCTTGCACAGTTGAGTGTGCCCTTGATCCCAAGACACATAGGGCTAGTGAATGCTACGCAGGGCACTTAGCAAAATCTCAATTAAATACCTGTTAAATTGAATGGAATTAAATTGAGAATATAGATAAGATTATAATACCAACCCATCACTGTTATGGGCAAAAGAAGTTCTGGCCAGTCCTACAGAGGGAGAGCAACACAAATGCCAGTGGTTTGGTTGAATGGTGCTTTTGCACCATTCTGCTGCCTTCAATCCCCCTCCCTGTCATGCAAGATCAAATTCTTCTGTTGGGAGAAGGGGTAGGGAGGTGTTGCATTTGGTATATGGCTTTCACCTTATTCACGAACATTTCCCATTAATTAACACAATTCTTCTTCAGCAGAGAAGTTGGCAGGAATCTGCAGGATCTGAGCAGCTTGAGTGGCTGCCAAACTGTCCATCTCATACCTCCTTTGCATAATGTACCTTATGTGAATGCTGGCTGAATGCTGGCTGGATGCAGGCAGGCTGCCTCGGGAATGACACCCGGCTTTTGCTTTGACAGAAACATCACTACCTTGCCCGTTCTTTTCCACATCACCGGTTCCATCCGCAATGATAACCCCCAGCACTGCACTGCCTTGCCCTCATCTTTCAAAGACCTTGTCACATGCTGGGGGAGTTCTAGTCATCTTTCCTTGCTGGGAAAGGGGGATCAAGACTCATTTAGAAGCCCCCTCCTCCCCAGGTAGCTGTCAGTTACTAACCTCTTCACCCAAGTCCATTCTAATGATCAGCAGTTTCCATTCAGTGAAAGGCTTTGCATTTTCCCAAGCTCCACCCATAGTGTGGCACCTGGCTTTGTTACAGCCATATTCTTGATTCCATCCTCAACCTAGTAGGGCCTCTATAATCCTCTTCATTCTTGCAAACTCCCTTTGGCTCCCCATAGGATCATATGATTTAGAATTAGAAGGGGTCTTGGAGACCATCTAATCCAGGGTTCCCCACCCTCAATAGTCCAACCTTTTCTTGTACAAATGGAGAACCACACAATTTGCCCAAGGTCATATAGGTAGTATAGACTGTATACAAGATTTGAAACCAGGCCCTTTGATTCCATATCTTCCTATTATACCATGCATGCTGTTAAAGGCTGAATAACACTGGCTTGGGGTGGGAGGGAAGAATATACAAAAGAGAATATGTTCCAAGTATGAATTTCCTGTTCATTTTTTAGCACCTCCCTCCCCAAAATAATTTAAAAAACCCCCCTTCAAATATTAATTTGAAAAAGGTCTGGGGTGGGAGGTAGGGTGAGATTAGTGGACTACGAATTTAATATGAGTAAGCATTGTAATGCCAAAAAAGCTAATGAGATCTTGGGCTGCATAGAGAGGTGAACTGTCCAGGAAAAAGGAGCTGATGATCTCTGTGTATTGTCGGCCCTGGTCAGACTATATGTAGAACATAGTGTTGAGTTTGGGTCCTACGGTTTAGGAAGTCAGTCAGTCAACAGGCATTTATTAGGTGCTTGCTATGTGCCAGGTGCCACGCTAAAGAAGGACATTGATCAGCTAGAGAGCTGATGATGAAGGGCCTTGAGATGTGCTACAGGAGAAGTGGTAGAAGGAAGTAGGAGTGTGGATGAGAAGATTGGGGAACGTGATAATCATCTTCAAGTATTCCAATGATCCTCAGATAGCAGAGGGATTAGACAGGCTTTGTTTGGTTCTTCCTGTCAGACCCAAGAGCCTTGGGTGGCTCTGGGTAAATCACTTAATCTCAGTCCTCCAGGCAACTCTCCCATTATGATTACAAGTAGCAGGACAGTTATGTTCTGTATAATCGATGAGGCAAAAAGAAGTTGGACTATGGCCCTTAAGGTCCTTCCCAACTTTGAAATTCTGTGTTTTTTTTTCCCTTGAGAATCTATTTCATTCACCCTCTACACTAAATAATAGATAATGTTTATATAGCTCTAACCATGTGCCAGGCACCGTGCTAATTATCTCATTTGATCCTCACAACAACCTTGAGAAATAGGTGCTATTATTATATCCACTTTACAAATGAGGAATTTGAGGCAAACAGAAGTTAAGTGAGTCACTCGGGGTCACAGCTAGTAAGTGTCTGAGGCTGGTTCTGAACTTAGGATTTCCTTTCTTCAGGCCCAGCACTCTATCTGCTCTACTGCTGCCCTAACCACATCTTCCCTGGTACGTGAGAAGAGTGGGATCATCATCAGGAGCTGAAATTTAAACTGGGTTACTAAGAGGGTTGTGACTTCTCTCTTAGTATGGCTACAATTGCTAAAATGCATTTTACAAATATTTAAAAAATATAGCCTCCAATATCCAGGATAAATTTCTCAGTCTCAAAATGTTGAGCAAAATCTCTATTTTGAGTTGTGGAATTAAAAAGAAAAACCCAATATTCTCATACTTGGTTATTATAAAAATCTGCCTGGATATGCAAATTTTATTAAGGCATAGCTGTGCACATTATCCATTCATGGCATACTCCTGACTTGATTCCTTCTATTAGTGTCTGGAAAACTGAATGGAAAATTGAATTGAAACATATAGATGTATATATTATGCATACATGCATAAAATATAATGTAAACTTAGTTCAATTAGCTGCCAAAATAATGTGCCCATTTTCTTAATGGCTGCTTTGCTTAATTGATACAGCAGATGCCAGGGACACGGTGACAGCTCAAAAAGGCACCTGGCTATATGATAGTGTTTGTCAAATGTATGACAGTGGAAAGCAGGTTGGAATATTCCCTCTGCCAACAAACTTCACTTTGCCAAACCTGCAGGCAGTTGACTGACAGTCCATTCAAAATGAGGCTGCTTCCACAATAAAGCTTCCACTTTATATGACTGATAATGTATGCAAATGTACCTGGTGATGAATCCCATTAGACTCCTCTGTACACAGAAATATATCGGATTACCTGAATATAATTTAGATAGCTGGCAGACCATTGGATCTATAGCTTTCTGCGAAAATTGGCAAGTACTGCTTAGTTTGGACTCTTTGCCATCTCTGGCTTTCTAGTTCTAGCACTATTTGTTGTTTCTATTCACTTTTTAGCTCTGTAGGTGTGGATGCATGTTCAGATCTATGATTTCTGTGTGTGTGTGTGTGTGTGTGTGAGTGAAGCTTTTGGTGAAGAAACTCATTTGATTAATACAGATCAGCAACGATTCTGCAATTTATAATCATGAGAGTTGCCTCTGGGCCTTGAGAGTTTAAGTGACTTGGCCAGAATTACCTGGCAAGTACGTCAGTAATGGAACTTGGACCCCCACCTTCCTGACTCTGAAGTCATCTATCAAATATGTCCCACTGACTCTGCCTCCATCTATATCTTTTCTAGCATATTTCCCCCACAATCATCCCCCATCTCTCCATAATCTTCAATTTCCCTTTTTCTATTGGTTCCCTGATTTTTGCTGCCTCAAAACATACCTTTAAAAACCTTCATTAGCGGCCCCACCCCCATTCTTTCTAGTTACTCTCCTATGCCTCTTTCTCAAACTCCTAAAAAGTTGCCTACAGTCATTGTCTCCTCTTCCTCTCATTTTAACCCTTTGTAGTCTGACTTTTGATCTCATTGCTTAACTGAAGCTGCTGTCTCCAAAGTTACACATGACTTCTTTTAATATAATATTTTATTTTTCCTCCAATTATGTGTTAAAACAATTTATAAAAGTTAAAAAAATTTTTTTGAGTTCCAAATTCTATCCCTTTCTCCTTCCCTGTCCTCCCCACCACCCCCAGACAGTAAGCAATCCGATATAGTTTATATAACACATGACTTCTTAATTGAAAAATCCAATGGCCTTTTCTCAGTCTATCCTTTTTGACCTCTGTGTAGCATTTGATGCTGTTGACTACCTGGATTATCTCTCTCTCTCTCTGTTTCTCTATCTGTTTCTGTCTCTCTTACTGGATCATCATTCATATTCTATCTCCTAACTGTGGGTGTACCCCAATGTTCTGTCCTGGAACCCCTTCTTCATATTTTTCATTGTTGACCTTATCACTTATCACATGTTTAATTATCATCTGTTGCTGAAGACATACACATACATGTATCTATGTATATACATATACATACATGCAAATGTAGAATACCTTAGTTTCTCTCCCGAGATTCAGTTCCTGTGTCCACGTCCTAGCACCTCCGGGTAGCTACCCACCCATAAGGGTCCTATCTACACGGTCATCCTTTCTGGCTCAGAGTGCTTATGTTTGTGACCTAATTTGGTGGCTGCTGTGACTCTGGTTAAGTCACCTAATCTTTCTGGGCCTTATTCGCTTATCTGTAAAGTGAGGGGGTGAGTGTACTCGGTGGCCTCTGGTTTCTTCCAGCTCCAAATCTATGATCCCAGACTACCACGCATCATCATTTGGTTCCCAGCTTCAAGTGATCTCTGCTCTCTAAACCATCTTCCCCAAAGCCGACGGAGGGATTTTCCTCAAATGTGTGTTCCGCTCCCCACACCCTTCTCACCGGCATCAGAGTCTCTGTGTAAACTCTTCTTTAGCATTTAAAGCTCTTTACAACTTGGTGTGACCTTCCTTTCAAGCTATAACGACATCAATAGCTAGCATTTCCATAGTACCCTAGTGGTATCTCATTGTATGCTCACAACGTCTCTAAGAGGTAGATCCTGTTGTTATACCCATTTTATAGATGAGGGGTCACTCAGCTAGTAAGTAGATGATGTTGGATTCGAGCTCAGATCTTCTTGACTCAAGATCAGGCACTGTGTTCACTGAGCTACCTAGTGACCTTGTTCAGTACTGGTCCAGTCCAGCTGACCTCCTTACCATTCCTTATACATGGCTCTTTGTTTCCTGTATCTATGGTTTTTGCATTCACTGTCCCAGATGCTTGGAATATACTTATTCTTCACCCCTGCCTCTTTGAATCACTAATCTCCTTCGTGTCTGAGCTCAAACACTACCTTCTTCCTACTTGAGTCCTTTCCTGATCCCTTCCAACAACCTCAAGCAGTCCATTCCCACTTAATATTACCTTATATCAATTTTGTAAATACCTATAACGTTGATAGTTGTGGATGTTGCTGTGGAGAGTGCAGTTGGCCAGCTAGTACTGTATCCGCCTTATCTTCCCTAACCTCATTTATCTCTGGAGATTTCATCAGCTATATACCCTGTTATAATCACCTCTTTTTTAAAGCTAAGGGTAATATCATGGCCTTCAGGTCCAAGTAGTCCCCTTCTTAGCTGTTTTACAATTTTTATCAGGCAAAAAGTTAAGAATACAATTGATCTAGCTCAGAGCCCCCAGTTAGGAATAGCCTTAACGTTGAATAAAGATGTTTGGTTCTTTGCTGTGACCTAAATTTATGCTTATCTTAATCAGGCAATATTGTATTTGAGGCAAAATTTAGGGTACAGGAAAGATTTAGGCAAAATAAGTGAGCAGAGTGTTTATGTTGTCTGTTATTGGACAGACACAAGGAGCGGAAGCTGAGGAAAGAACAGACTTTTTTAAAAAAAATTATCAAATTTCCCTCAGTTCTTGAAGAAGTAGGTACAAGTGGTGGCTCCAGCTTGAGTCTTTTGCTCTGAGATGTTGCTTAGGAGGCTGATGGCCCTCCTGGAACTCTCTCTGTTCTACAACTTAGCTTTTACTTTCTCTGTTCAGTCTCCCAGATTTTCTTTTCTCCTGTTGCCCCAATGCCTGGCACATAGCTTAATTAATGCTTGCTGATTACCTGACAGAAGAAGATAAAATCAACAAGTGTTTATTAAGCATTTAGTATGTGGAGGCATATTTTAAGTTCTGGGTATATAAATACAAGCAAAAAGAAAAACATGCTAATGAGGAAAGACAACACATAAAACATAGTTGAAAAGTGATGGGGAGAGAAGCTATCCATTCTGGGCAATGGTTGCTAAGTCTGGAGAATCAGGGATGGCTAGTGTGGCCATTTCTCAAAAATGGAGATTCCAGAAGAACTTCTCAGGACTATAATAACATTCCCTCCAATCAGACCTTACAGACATTGGCCTATTCCATCTCCCTTTCAATCTCTCTGAAGCTGATATCTAATATCAGTGGGGCATACTTGAAACAATCACACTTCACTGAATGAGAAGATTTGAATTTTTTTTTGTAGAAATCATCAGGATCTGTGTTTCATTAAGACTAATAGGCACTAAGTATTTATATTCTCTAAGACTTTAGCTAAATGATAGAGATCAGAAATCTCAAACATGCAGCTTGGGGACTCCTGAATGTGGCCTGAACCAGATTAATATGTAATTGGGAAATATTTAAGAAAAATTAGTAAAATATGATAAATCATAGATAGCATTACATTTTAAAACTAAGTCAGTATGCAACCTGTGGGGATCCTTGTCTATGGATCAGTGGCCCTTGTTTCTACTTGAGTTGGACGTCACTGACGTAGAGGAGAGAGAACTGGCCTCAGAAGTGGGGAGTCTCATCTCTGACTCACACAGGTGCTATGACCCTGGACAAAGCACTTACCTTCTCAGCACTCTAGATTCTAGGCAGCTCTCTAAGGCTATAAATTACAAAGCATGTGTCCACCTAGATTGGTAGAGGAGGGCTCAAAGCTTCATCTGCAAAAGACTGTGAAGAGTGACTGCTCCACCCAGGCCTGTTGGAGGCAGAGTTGTTGAGAGCTTGTGAGAAGGGAGATCCTTGGTCTTCTATCTTTCTCCTTTAAGAGAAACTCTCTCCCAAGGTCTCATCAACTCTGCCCCATGACCAGGCATAAAGGAATTGATCTTTGCCAATAAAAAAAAGTCTTATGTAAAAGACTCTTTGAGCACCTGTCTACACCTATACCAATGAAATCAAGGTTCAGTCCCTAACCTTATTCTGAAGGAGGGGAAAATACTTATTTCCCTCCTCAAAAAGGACTAAACACAATTTTATAAAGTGTCTCAACAAAATACTTGCAAAGATAAATTCATTTATGTTTCAGTATCCTGATGATGTAGGTAGAGGCCAGCTGTCAGCATTTACATTTTATATAGAGAGAAATTAGAGGACACAGGTTAAATGACTCAGCCAGGGTCACTCAGGTTGTAGAGACTAGAATCTTAGTCCTTGGCTCGCATTTAATGGGCTTTGTCCATCAAAAAAAAAACACTGATATATTGTTAGCAGGACTTCTTAATATGGGGTATGTGAACTTCAAAAAATAAATTTTGATAAGTATGCTTTAATAGAATTAATTGGTTTCCATTGTAATTCCACATGTTTTATTTTATATACTTTAAACAACATTCTGAAAAGGGATCCATTAGCTTTACCACACTGCCAAAGGGTCCATGACATACAAAAAGTTAAGAAACCCCACTTTTAGAGCTTCATTGTTTCACAAAGGGAAGCATCCAAGGGAGGTAGTGAAGGAATAATGTGTATGTATAGAAGAGAATGGGTGAACATATTAGCCATGCCTCTTCTCAATCTGATAGAGCTGTGGGGGCTCCCTCCTATTTTGTTTGGTATTTAAGTTCCAACATTTGAGAAATGCAGTTTCCAGTAAATAGTTAGGTGCCAGTGTGATTAGGATGATATGGTGGTGACTATAACTGACATTTATATAGCTCTTTAAAGTTTGGAAAATGCCTTATAAGCATTATCTCATTAGATCAGGAGGGGGTCTAGGAAAATCTTTAAGGGTTGGTCAGGTAAAACAAAGACTCACAACCACTGTCTTAGGTTCAAAATTGACCTTGTATTTTGCTTGACTGTGCTAAAGCCAATTGTCATCATAAATGCACTAATACTTGAGACAGAGACAATGACTCATAATGGAAACAGGGGTGAATTTTAATTTTGAGGTATTGAGCTTGAATCTTGATTCTTCCTCTTACTACCTGTGTGACCTTGGGCAAATCACTAAATCTCTGGACTTAGTTTGCTTATCTGTAGAAATGAGTTCCTACTATGCCTCCAACTTCCCTGGTGTTGACCTTGCCATGATGCTGCTCTTTTAATGTCGAGGCTGGATTACTGTAGCGACGATCTATATACTCTATGATCTTTGATCCTCAGAAGAATAGGTTTGGAGCTAAAGGGGACCTTAGAGAAAACTTAGCCCAACCTCCTCATTTTATATGTGAGAGCCTGAGATTAAGAGAGATGAAATTACTTGCCCAGTGTGCCAGATGTTGAAGGCTGCCTCAAACCTTCTTACTGATAGAGAGAGCAGTGGTGTGGATAATTAACTAGCTAAAGAAATCTGTTCCTCCCTCGTCTTCGCTGAAATGCCTGGGATAACTTTGGATTGAAATTCAGTACGCTGATCTCAAACAGGAAATCCCGAGTGGTTTACTCCCAGAATGCCTCAGTAATTTCTCTGTCTGCTTTAATGTTCTGGTCTCAGAGGTGATCATCTTGTAACTGTGTCCCAGGGTCATTTCAGAATGACCAAGGATGAACAGATTTTCTCATATATATTATTATGTGTCCTGAATGGGGTTAATCCTGACCCAACCTATTCCCAATTAGGATTATGACAGAGGAATTTATTAAAGGCATTTATTAAACATACGCTGTAAGTCATTGTTCCAAGTGCTGGGGAAAAGTACAAAACAGAGATAGCCACTGTCTTGAAGGAACCTCCGTTCTAACAGGGGAGACAATACATACAGGGAAGTCATGGGGAGGGAATGGCATTTTGGTGTGGGATGTCAGAGGAATGGAGAGTAGCAGTTGAGTGACAAGATAGTGTTCATTTGATTACAGTTGCCAATGAAAGGGATTGAAAGGAGGTGGGGCATATTTGCCAGGCAGCAGGACGGAAGATGGCTTGGATGAAGAAATATGGTCAAGTCTTGGGCCAGATAGATAAAATGGCTCTAACCAATTGTTTCAACAACATGGCTAGCAGCTGCTGTGAGGGGAGTAAAATCAACAACCAGCATCTCACAGAATGCTGCAAAACCCAGGTTCTTTTGATCTGCTTTACTAAGGAGAACAACTTTAAGGGGTTAACAAGCTCTCTTTAACTCGGCACACAAATACCATTCACTTAGTTCAGGGGAAAAAGCCAGCACCCTGAACTTTGGAGCAAATACAAACAAATTACAAACATCGACAGACATACCTAATACAATTCATAGCTACCAACATCTAGGTTCAGCCCGGGAGCTTGTAACAAGGGCTGGCTCAGAGTCACTCTCACCACCACAGTGTGAGTAAGAGCTCCAAAAAACTGAAAGCAAACCCCTGGTTTTATGTCTTTTTCAGGGTCAAGGGTGAGTCACACATGCGACTCACCCATGTGACCTAAAGTCATCACAAAAATGCGGCTTAAACCCACGTGGTCTAAAAGCCTCTGATGTCCCAAACATTCCACTCATACCCGTGTAAACTAGGCTTTCCCTTGAGGCAAGGATGTCACCAAGGACTCCCAATCTAATCAAGGAAACAAAGGCCAAACTCTTCAAAGGCACTTGGTTGAACCAAGTGCTAAGAGCCCATTTTGATTGCCAACACACCAATCAGTCCAGCACAGTTCCGGGGTGGGGGTTCTATTTTGGAGCTCCATTTTGGAGCAAGCAGCAGCAGCATCTGTATCGCATGTCCACATCCTAGTAGATGGCCGGAGTGAAGAAGCATGTTTTTCCAACTCCAAATCTGTAGCTTTAAGGGCAAAGAGACTTAGCCCTTATAATTCTCTTTTCCCATTTATGCTACCTTGCCCACATGGTATGATGAGATGAATGCTCTCTTTGGGGTCAAAAACCTGGGTTTGAATTCTGGTTATGTAACCTTGTTGCTTTTCTTCCTCTGGGCCTTAGCTTCTTCATCTGTAAAATGAGGGGATTAGACTAAATTACCTCTAAAGTCCTTTCTAGTGCATGATCTATGATATCCCTATTGGTAATTCAAATTGCTGCACACTGGAATGTAGCCAGCAAGACAGAGATCATTTAACCATTCTTTCTTAATTCTTACCAGGAATTGTCTTTATCTTGTAACTCTGATAGCAAGCTTAGCAATAGGCTGCTCTTCCTTTTGGTTGGAGTTCTGAATTTCTCCTCTTACCCCTAGGCAAAGAAACCCAATTATAAGAATTCCTTCCCTTTGCCCCCAAATGGCCTTTAAAAAAATTGAAAGTAATAATGGATCAGAAGGAAATAAAAACTAGATTCCTCTTCTGGAATCCTTAGAAGTTTTTACCAAAGAGGAGAAAAGGGACTATCATGTTTCTCAGCAAAGAAGCAGTTGGGGAGGGTGCAGACAATAGACTTATTTTCCACAAGAGAGTGTTACAACTTGGTCTTTTGAGCTAGACTCTGGCTTGAAAGCTCTCATTCCCAAGTGCCACTTACTAAAGGGCAGCTGTGAAAGGGGAGAAAAAGAAACAAACCTCATTCAAATTTCATACTGTCATCAGCTTATCACCAAAGGAGCAGGCAAGAAAGCAAATGAAAAGCACTGGGGGCAGCTACCTCTATGGCTCTGCCATGGAATCCTCCAAAGAGACAGAGCTCACCAATGACATAAAGCATTACTTCCACCTTTTCTAGTTTGGCAACGTAAGCTAAGAAACTTTTTCTTCCTCCTCCTTCTTGTCTGCATGAGGGAGTAAGGAATTTGATTCTTAGCATTGTACTAGTTTGCATCCCAGGCAGCAGGAGGTGGGGTTACTCACATTGGGTACAAGATGACTTTTGGGGGAAAGTTCTTGAGATGAAAGGGACTGTTTGTTTTATTTGTCTAAGTACGATCTGGACTCACCCTCCCAGGGTCAGAATGCCCACTTCTCTCTCTCTGGATTCTTTGTGTCCTCTGAGAGGTTGAGAGTGTCTCTTCTCCACTGTCATTCATTTGACCCTCACCAGTTGTAAGCCATCAGTAACTAATGTCCCAGTTCCATTAATTTCACATTGACTAAGGAGTCAAACCAAGAGAGCATAACTAAAGAGAATGGTTGAGACCATTTTGAAGATATCCCCAATTCATTATTCTATACTTAAATAAACTGCGACCCAGGGAGTTGTGCCAGACTAATGTTACATAGGCGGTAAGTAGCAGAAGCAGAATTTGGACCCAGGTCCAAACCACTGATTCCAGAGTCAGTGATTTTTTCCCCATTGTACCATTTTCCACTGTGCACATAAGTAAATGCAAAATATTTTTAAAAAAGTAAATACAAGGCAATTTCTCTGGCACATGGGAAGGATTAGCATAGGCTTCTGGCAGGAAGTGGTACTGGCATTGAATTGTGAAGAAAGGTAGGGATTTTTACAAGGTGGTGAGGAAGGACTGTGGTTCAAGCATGGTGGCAAAGGATGGAAATGTCTTGTACAGAGAAGAGCAACTAAATCAATTTGGATGGAACAAAGAGTGTGTGAGGGAGAGTAATATGCAATAATCCTGGGAAGGTAGTCTGGGCCAAGATTACAAAGGGTTTTAAATGCCAAAAAAGGGAGTTTGTATTTTTTCCATAGAAGCAAGAGTGAACCATTGAATCTTCTTGAGCAGGGGAGCAATGTGGTAAACACTATGCTTTAGGAATATCACTTTGGCAGCTGTGTGAAGTATGGATTGGTTAGGAAGAAGGCTGAATGCAGGGAGACCAATTATGGAGCTATTGCCATATTTCAGGGGAAATATGATGAGGTTAGGATCATGACCATGTGAATGAAGATAAGGGAACACATAGGAAAAATATTGGGGAAGTAGAATCTAAAGCCTTGAGAACTGAATGGAAATGAAGGCTGATGAATGGGGGAAGAGCTGAGAATCATCCTGAGGTTAATGAGCCTGAGTAATTAGAAAGACGGTAGCACCCTTGACAGAAAGAGGGGAAGTTAGGAAGCGGATTTTTTGAGGGATAGAAAAAATGAATCCTCTTTTGGACATATTGATGTTGAGGTGCTTATTATCAAGTTGGTGACGGGGAAATGCAATTCAGAAGAGAGACTGAGGCTGGATGTATAGATCCAGGAGCTTATCTGTAGAGAGATGATTGTTGAACACATGAGAAGTGATGAAATCACCAAGGGAGAGAGAGTGTGAAGAGAGAAGAGGGTCAAAAACGGAGTCCTTTGGGGACACCCAAACCTTAGGTTGGATGTAGACGATGACCATCAAAGGAGATTTAGCAGGATGAAGGAAAACCAGGAGACAGCAATCTTAGAAAAATTTAGGTAAGAGAGAGTATCTAGGAGTAATGCCAAATGTTGCAGAGAGGTTAAGAAGGATGAAAACGAAAAAAAGGACATCTTTCGTCTTTGTATCCCCAGGGCTATCATAGTGCCTTGTACATGGTAGGTGATTAACATACATAGTAGGTGTCGGGTTGTGGAAGTGGGGCAGCATAATACAGTCATAATATTGTTGGATTTGGACTCAGAGAATCTGGGTAACAAATTCCAGAAAATCCCTTGGAACCTAGGGCATATCACTTAACCTCTGTAGGCTTTAATTGCCTCATTTCTAAAATGAGAAATGTAAACTATGAAAGATGACTTTCAAGATCTGTAATCTGATGCTTGCTTGCTATCTGCTGTGGGATTTGGACAGCTCCGGATCCATAATGCTATCTCTCCCTAGCTCCTTGCTCTTGGTGCATCAGCTTGTTGGTAGCCACAAAATGAACCTACACCACTAGGGGGAGTGTAGAGATTTCAGATCATTTTAAGGGAAAGGTGTTTTTTTTTTTTTTTTCTGTTTCGAATGAAGCCGCGCCTTTCCACTTCCCAGAGACGCTGAAGGTAGACGTGTTGTCTGGTGTGTATCATTCCCCTACTTTTGCTCACTGCCCTTCTGTTTTCTCACAAGAGAGTGGTGAGTGGAAATAGCTGGACCAAGTAGAAAATAGATACAGAGAACAGGGCAGGCGCCAGGCAAAAATGTGAAATAAATCCTTTGTCCTTGACTACAGTTGAGCAGCTAAGTGGCAGTTGTTGTAGAGAGAGTGACGAATTTGGAGCAAGGAAGGCTTGTGATCAAATCCTGCTTGAAACATTTACTAGCTGTGTGACACCGGGCAAGTCACTTACTCTTACTTCTGTCAGCCTCGGTTTCCTCATTTGTAAAATAGGAATAATCATAGCACCTACCTCATCTGGTTGTTTTGAGCATCAACAAAGACACTACAGGTAAGGCATAGACCCCTAAAGAACAATATAAGTCTTTACTGCTACCACCATCACCACCACCACCACCACTACCACCACACCACCACCACTACTACTACTACTACTACTACTACTACTACTTATCCTCCTCCTCCTGCTGCTGCTGCTGCTGCTACTACTACTACTACTATTTATCCCTCTCCCACCTTCCTCACCTCGTAGGAGTCTATCAGCTTTCTTTCTTGCTAAGATGCTTACTGATATCTAGGGTGTCTTCTCTTGAAAGCCTCCTAAAATATGACTTTCTCCTAGACTTATTTGCATTTTCAGAGGCTTCTGAGGAACTCCAAAGGTAGGCAGTGAGTAGAATTAATGATTTGGTGGAATAAGGTCCAGGGTATATTGAGATATTGGCTTCCTACTTGTAAGGCTGTCCGGGGCTGATTGCTAATTTTAGAGAAACAGGATCATTTCAACCGTCAAGACCATTAAATATTTATTAACTTAAGATCCCTCATTTTTACTTTTAATCAACAAATGCTCTGTGGTCTGGGATTTTCTTTGTACAAAGAAAAGAAAGTGGCAATGAATTTATAGACACCTAGGTGCTCATGGGATTGTCCTCTGAATAGAAGTTCTCTTCTTCCTACTATGCCAAATTTCATAGAATCTGCATTTAGTGCTGAAGGAGACTGAGTCCAACTCCTTCATTTTAAAGAAGAGGAAACTGAGACCAGAGAGTTTAAATGACCTGTCTAGGGTCATACCAGCTGCTGAGTGTCCTCTTGCCTGAATCCTGAGACTCAATTGTTTTAGAAATACTTATAGTTTCATTTCATTTTGATGCAGCACTCACTCTCCTATTATCACACCCCTATTATCTCCCCCTTATTAAAAAGATAAAACTGCATAGAACGGCTAAGCAAAACTGTCTGAGATAGTCATGGTGACTAAAAGATCTTGTGTTATCCATCACTTACAGCCAACCATTTTTAACAGAAAGGAAGGAAATGTATTTTAATACCAGTTATCTGTAACCAACGTTGGTTATTATATTTGTTGTGAATCCTGTTGTCTTTTAGTGTTACCTTCATTTATACAATTATTTTCATTTTATGCACTAATCTCCTGATTCTGCTTTCTTTGCTCTGCATCAGTTTATACAGGTCTTTCCATGTTTCTCTGAATTTCTCATATTTGACATTCCTTACAGCACAATAATAACCCATTGCCCTTATGTGCTATAATTTGTTCAGCTATTTCCCAGTTGATGATCCCTATACTGTATCCATTCTTTTTTTAATACCATAAAAGTGCTGATATAAATATTTTGGTATAAGGAGAACTTCATCTTTTGGGTTCCACCCTCAACAATGTCAGTTTACTAATAAAGGAATAAGGGTTGAAAACAGGAATAATGAACTTGTCAGAGGATCTGGGCTGAGCACCAGCATTTAAATGCCTACTATGTGGTGGGCACCATACAAGGTACTGAAAAAGGATAAATATAAAACTATACCTTCTCTCAAGGAGGTTACATTCCATTCACAAAGTATATGCAAAATACATTTAAGGTAATTTGGGTTGGGGTGGGGAAAGAACCCACTCCCAACTGTGGGGATCAGGAAAGATTTCATGTGGAAAGTGGTATTGGAAAGATGAATTTTTTCAAGACTTCCCACACTTCTGCAAGTTGTGTCTCCACCCACTCCTCAATTTTAAGGGAAAAACAGATGATAGTATCATTGAATTGAGAGCTGGAAGGAACTTTAAAAGGTCCTTAAAAATTGAAAAAAAAATCCAGTGGTCTCATTTTACAGATGAAGAAGATCAGACCTAGAGAAATTAAATGCCCTGTCCAAGGATACACAAATAGGAAATATGCCTGAGGCAGCCGTGGGATGGCAAGAAGATGGTGGATGACTAGATTGGATGTCAAGCATGGCCTGGTGGTGGTGGGGAGGACTTGACATAGTGGGCCGTGTGAATTTCTGTTCTATCCTTTGGTGTCAAACAAAATACATTTAATTCCTTTTCAACATGTCGGCCTTCAAATATTTGAGGACAGTCATAATACTCTCTCAAGTCTTCTCTTTTGCACTGAAGGCATTTTTAGGTCCTTTATCGGTATTTGCCTAGTATCCTTTCCAGTTTCTTCATTGTCTTGTCCTCTTTCTTCTGGACTCATTCTAGTTTGTCATTGTCCTTCCTAAATGTTGGATCCCAGAACTGAGTACCTTCTATGTGACTTGACCAGTACCAAATACAGCAGAAGTAACACCTCCCACATCTGAACCCTTTACTTTTGCTAAGCATTCATAAATACTCTTTTCTGATGATGAGAGTTCTTCTGATCTTTCCATGACAATGATTAACTTCTCTAGGGGTTCCTTTGTGTCTGTGAAAGATGATTGAAATGGCTGGAGTCGGTTTTTTCCTAGTTGCTATTAATATTGCTAATGTGGTTATTTTTATTCTCTCATGGAAATCACCCCACCTGGGAAGAATCACTTTTAAAAAAAGAAAATGAATAAATAAACAACAAGCAAACCGCGATCAATTGGAAAAAGCATTTTAATTCATTCTCTTACTTTTGTTCCTGGGAGACCTCGGGGAAGAGCAGGAAAGGGGCAGAAAAGACAACACTTACGAAAAATGTCTTTGATGAATCTGCTGGCTTCTATTTCTGGAACATCTACATCGACACTGCTTAACAAAGACAAATGAAGGAAAAGGAGCTTGACCACAGGGTATGAAATTTACCTCATTAGCTCATGCATCCAATTGGCTGATTGATAATATTTTCATGTCCATGGGGTAATTAATGACAGAAAGCTAAATCACAGCATGTGAGTTTTTCATCATGGTTGTGTTGAGATGCAGTTTATGAATCAATCCAGGGATTTAAAAATATATACCTGATATACCATCTAACTGGCTTCCTCCATCCTCCTTTTTTTTCCTTCTGACTTATTAAGGTGACTTTATCTCTCCTTTAGTATGTCACTTCCTAATGTTCCTTTAAGTGGTTAGACTTCAATGGCTTAAACAAGGTCTGTTTGGAATGGCCAGCTAAGTGAATGCATGTCCTTCCTCTTTCAAAGAACAAGTGGTTCTGCCTGAAACGTTTTTTGAGCTTGATGTTTTCATGTCATAAGCAGCCAGTGGTAATTCCTTTCTGGGACATTAAAGACAAATCTATGAGCCCAGACATTCATAATGATGTCTCACATTTATCTTGCACTTGGTTGGCGGAGTGATTACATATATATATATATATATATATATATATATATATACACATATATATATATATATATAATTTCATTTGAGCTTCATAAGAACCTTGTGAGGTAGCGCTTACTTTCATCTCCATGGAAACTGAGGAAACTGAGGCTGAGAGGTTAGTTCACTAGTCTGGTATCATTCAGCTAGTGAGTATCTTTGAAGTGTGATCTTGCTGACTTCCAAGTCCAATACTGTATCCACTATGATATGCTGCTTCTCACATATATTGATCAATTAATCAATAAGCATTAATTAAGCACCTAGTATGTATCAGGCACTGTGCTAGGTGCTGAGGATACAAAGACAAAATGAAACTGTAACTGCCCTCAAGGGGGCATGTATTCTAATGGTGGAGAATATGAAAAAGTCTTATTTTATGTAGGAGATGGCATGGGAGCTGAATCTCAAAAGAAATCAGGGATTCAAAGAAACAAAGGAGAAGGGCAAGTACATTCCAGGTATGAGGGACAATTAGTGCAAAGCATGGAGACAGTGACGGAGTGTCTTGAATTAGCAACAGTAAAAAGGTCAGTTTGGCTCTATTGTAGAGTTCAAAGAGGGGAATAATTTGCAATAAACTTGGAAAGGTAGAACGGAGGCTTGTAGTGAAGAGCCTTTAGTTAAATAATTTATTTAATGTTTTTCCTACTTAATAGTATTTTGTTTTTTTCCAACTATGTGTAAAAACAGCTTTCAACATTCACTTTGATAAGATTTTGATTTCCAAATTTTTCTCCCTCCCTCCTTCCCCACTCCCTCCCCAAGACAACAAGCAATATGATATAGATTATGCATGTACAATCATATTAATTATATTCCCACATTAGTCATGTTGTGAAAGAAGAACCAGAACAAAAGGGAAAAACCACAAGAAAGAACAGAAAACAAAAAAAAAGGAAAATAATATGCTTTGACCATTCTGGAGAGCAATTTGGAACTATGCCCAAAGGGCTATAAAAATGTGCATACCTTTTGACCCAACAATACCACTTCTAGAGCTGTATCCCAAAGAGATCACTCAAGTGGGAAAATGACCCGTATGTATAAAAATATTTATAGCAGCTCTTTTTTTGGTGGCAAAGACTTGGAAATCAAGTGGATGCCCATCAGTTGGGGAATGGCTAAACAAATTGTGGTATATGAATGTAATGGAATACTATTATGCTATAAGAAATGAGGAGCAAACAGACTTCATAATCACCTGGAAAGACTTACATGATCTGATGCTGAGTGAGGGGAGCAGAACCAGGAGAACATTATACATGATGTCAGACACACAGTATCTGTGATGACTAACTTTGATAGACTTGGATTCTGAGATGGCTCCAAAGGAGTCATGATGAAAGGAGCTGTCCACATCCAGAGAAAGAACTATGGAGTCTGAATGCAGATTGAAGCATCTATTTGCTCTCTCTCTCTCTTTTGGTTTTGTTTTTTCTTTCTCGTGGTTCATTCCATTGGTTATAATTCTTCTTTACAACTTGACTATTATGAAAATAAGTTTAATGTGAATGTATATGTAGAACCTATATCATGCCATCTTGGGAGTGAGGGGGGAGGAGAGGGAGGAGAAGAAAATTTGGAACTCAAAAACTTGTGGAACTGAGTGCTGTAAACTAAAAATAAAAAATAAAAAAGAAAATAATATGCTTTGATCTGCATTCAGACTCCATAGTTCTTTCTCTGGATGTGGATAGTATTTTCTATCATGAGTCTTTTGGAATTGTCTTGGGTCACTGTATTACTGAGAAGAGCTAAGTCTATTGCAATTGATCATCTCACAATGTGGCTGTTACTGTGTACAATGTTCTGGTCCTGCTCACTTCACTCAGCATTGGTTCATGTAAAATTTTCCAGGTTTTTCTGAAATCTGTCTGCTCATCATTTCTTATAGCTCAATAGTATTCCATTACATTCATATACCACAACTTGTTTAGCTGTTCCCCAATTGATGGGCATCCTCTCAATTTCCAACTCTTTGTCATCACAAAAATATTTTTGTACAAGTGGGTTCTTTTCCCTTTTTTCTGATCTCTTTGGGATATAGACCTAGCAGTGGTATTGCTGGATCAAAGGGTATGCATAACTTTATAGCCCTTTGGTCACAGTTCCAAATTGCTCTCCAGAATGGTTGGATCAGTAGTGAAGAGCTTTTAATGCTGAACAGGGGAGTATATATTTGATCCTAGTAGTAACTGGGGCATCTTAGAGTTTATTGAATAGGGGGATGACATTGTTATGTTTTAAGAAAATCACTTTGGCAGTGGATTATGGATTGGAGTAGGAGGAGACTGGAGATAGAAAGACTAATTAGGAGACCCCTTCCATAGTCCAGGCCAGAAGTGACAAAGGCCTGAACTAGAGGGGTGGCTGTATGAGTGGAAAAAAATGAGAACTACTGATATCACAGGGGTTAGCACTTTTGGGGGTAGGACCTTAGAGAAGACGTTTAATCAAATCCTCTTATTTTCTAGATGAGGAAATCGAGGCCTAGAGGTTGTTCGAGGTGTCAAAAGTCCTAAATAGTAGAACCAAGACTGGAAACTGGGTCTTCTGACTGAATCCTGGGCATTTTCTACCACTCCCTTCCTGCCCTTCCCCCTCTTTCTCCTATCCAGTTTCATAGTTGAAAGAAAGTAGAAAGTTAGGCAAAGATCTGAAAAAGCTTGGCCTATTTTAAGGTGAAGTGATCAGTTCTTGTAATGATTATCTGCATTGTCTGATCAAAAGATATGATTATCCTAGCCTCATGAGACATGACTCCTTATCCTCTACTTTGTAATCCAGATAAACTGGGCTTCTTTCTGCTCCTCACATACAACATTCCATTGTCCATTTCTGTGCCTTTGCTCAGGCCATTCCTCCATTCTTCTCTTCAGGATGCCCCTCAAACACTACATTCCATGTGAAGCCTTTCCTGGTCCTCTCAACTGCTATTTCTTCCCTCCCACACTATGGTGTATTTAACTATTTTGTATTTATTTGTATTTCTTTTCTTTATATTTGTACAACATATACATACATATCTACATATACATATACATACACATATACAATAAGTATATGCATATATATTTAATGTCACCTTGATTAAAGTGTAAGCTCCTTGAGAACAGGGATTGCATCATTCATTGTATTTTTATCCACAGTACTTGGTTCATGGTCGGCACTTAATAAATACTTGATTTATTCTAAACATCTTGAGAATCAGTACCACGTCTTAAGCTTCCTTTGTTAGCTATTCTATCCCTAACCCCACTGGGTACTCCACATAGTACTGGCACCTTGTATTTTGATACTTTAAAAGATCCATAGTGTCATTGAGGTGGGTGCTTCAACCCATCCAACCTCCATTGATGAGGATATTGCCCCTCACCAAAATTCATTTTCTGGCTAGCCTTTTAGTGTTGAGCCTCTTCCTGTGTAGCTAGGCTGGTCTTCAGATCACAGACCCCCTCTGTATTCCAGGTTAATCCATACATTTAATGGAATCGGAATTCTGAAGTATGAATGAATGGTGAGATGAAAAAAATTAATAATTTTGGAAACTCTTTTTTAGTTATAATTTCCCAATTAATTTGAAAGTTGTCAGATCTATATAGACCTGGATATTTCAAATAGTTCCTTTTATCAATATATATATATAATGCATATATATATATATATATAATGCATATATATATATATATATTTCCCCAGATAATTGTCTCCCCTTTTCCTTCTGCCCTGGCCCTGTCACCATTTCACTTTGTGAAGTTTGGGCTCGTTTTAAAATCACTATGCCAGCCAGTGAGGAATTCAGAGGCTACCAGATTGCTCCAGGGGTTTATCTTTGTGAGGATTGGTCCACAACAATATAACAGTATCTGAGCAAATTTTACCCTCTTTTCCTTTTGACATAGTGAACATTTCTGATTTTATTATACCTCTCCTATTATAATTAAAGTGTATGGTTAAATTATAACTTAATGTGATGGTAAATAGGCAGAAAGGAAGGGCCATGCCTATACAGACAGGGGACAAGCCAGAGAATCGGTGATAGACATTTGTACTCCTAAATAAGAGCTTCCAAAGTAGCAGGGGGAGCTTGAATGCTGGGCGATGGACAGCCCAGTGCCCTCATGGTCACTGTTTAGGTGAGCTGGACTAATATAGCCACAGCCCCACTATAGACACCAGCTCCGTGCATTGAAGGAAAGCCTTGGATTTGGAGTCAGAAGACCTGGGTTTGAATGTTTACTCTCTTATTTAATTTTGACCTTGAAAAAATGACTCATCCTCACTGAGACACAGTAAAATGACAGGGTCAGACTAGACTGCTCTTAAGGTCTCAGTTTTAAATGAATGATCATTGGATCCCCTTAGCTGATTTTCCTATAGTATTGTCATGGCCAGTGATATTTCTTTGAACCTCTTGGGAAATGATAACCTGATAAAAAGGAAATTAAATCACAAAAGATTTTGAACTATATCTAGGCTGTGTACAGTCCCTCCCTCATAATTAGCTTTTCTAAAACATGTTTGTTATTCTTGTAACTCCTTCCATTAGGATAGCCTTAGTTTTGATTGTAACAACACTCAAATTTTTTAAAAATGGTGTATAGTTTTATTAGTGACGGTGATTTACTGCCCAGCCCTACACTAGTCAGGATGCCTAGCCGCAAGAAGTCAGATGAAGTATTTGCCAAGGGAAATATCCAAAGGAGGTGTGGAACAGAGAGAAATACGGGACGTAGAATTCTGGTGACTTCACAGTGAGACAGTCTGAGGTACAAAGCTGACTTATGAATCTATTCATCTTTCCCAGCTCTTCCTTCACCTCCAGCTTTTCATTAGCATTGTCCAATGACAACGCAGCCCTTGAGGATAACAAGGAGAAGCCCCCCTGGCCTGTCCAAAATCCCTGCAGGTGCTTCTCATGCTAGACTTTTCCCGGCATCGAAGGGCAGTGTTTTTCCTCTTGTACCCCTACATGGTATAGTGGGCAGGGAATTGGGTTACCATGGCAACCTCCTTGCTGCCATCCCAGGCTAGAGGGAATGTTCCCCCAGGCTCCTCTCCATCTGCATGTCCTTGGCGACCTCCCCATGGTGGCGAAGTGGGTGGGGAAACTGCTCCTCCTCCTCGGATGTGTCTGTGTAGTCCTGCAGAGGTAGGGGAGGCCTGCCTCTAGGGAGCTCCCCCAGCTTGCTGATGGGTATAAATGGGCAGGGGAACTGCGTTGTCATGGCAGCAACTCCTCCAGTTCCTCCATGCAAGGAAAGGCCTGGCTCCAGGGATCTGCCTGGTGCTCCCCAAGGCCAATCGAGCAGGGAACTGAATTGCCAGAATGCCTTCCGGAAAGTGTCCCTGAGAAAGTGGTGGCAGCAGGAAGGGGGGAAAGGGGGAGAGGCACTATGTCAAAGGTACCTGGCCTAGGACCTGCTTGGATCAGGCAGTTTTCCAGAACAACAAAGCTAATTAGCTGTCTGACCTTGAGCAAATCACTTTGTGGAAAGAAGAATGGATCTGGAATCTGAGGACTTGTATTCCAGTCCTTGCCATTTGCCATTCACAAGCTGTATGACCTTGGCCAAGCCACTTCCTGTCCTTACCTCTGACTTTTAGAATTCCTGGCTCCTTCAAGATTCAGCTCAAGTACATACTTTCTACATGAGACCTTTCCTGATTCTCCCCACCCACAGCTATGAGTGCCTTTCTCTCCCAAATTACCTGGTATTTATTGTGTGTACATGAACATATACATGCACACGTTTTCTCTCATTGAAATGTGAGCTCTTTGAGGGCAAAGATTGTTGTTGTTATCTTTGTATACCTAGCACATTGCACAGTGCCTGGCACCTAACAGTCACTTCAATCCTTATTGATCATTAAATGGCTATTGAATGAGTGAATGAACTAGCTAATGAAGGGCTTGGACTAGATGAACTCTAAATTCTAAATCTAAATTCCATTTGATTGTAAACTCTTTGAGGGCAGGGCCTGTCTGTTGCCTCTTTTTTGTATCCCCAGGACTTATCACAGTGCTGACACAGAGGAGGTGCTTAATAAATGTGTGTTGATTGATTGGTTGAAGTCCCAACCAGCTTTCCTTTTCGTCTTTCTTGATTCATCAGTCATATATTTATCTATTCATTCAACCCACATTTATTGATACATGGTTTACTATGTGCAACCTCTAGCATTTAATCTTTTTTGTTGCTTGTCTCTGCATCTAATATTATAAAGTATGTATGTGTGTGTTTGTTTGTGTGTGTGTTTGTGTGTGTGTGTGTGTGTGTGTGTATATGTGTGTAACCTTAAGCTTTAAGCAATGGGCACATTAAAAAAAATTCTGATCAGGAAGTAAAACACAAGTCCACCAGACATCATTTTTCTTAACCCCTTCCTTTCCCTTTTATACCTGCAGAACAGAGGCTAGGAAAGATTGAATTTGGAACTGGGCCAGCATCCTGGGCAAAATCATTGGATATTTCAAGTGAACATATTTACCTATGGAGGTAAGTTTGTAAACTGCTCGTCTGGGTGCATTTATAGACCTTTGACATTTGAGATGATTTGTATATTTTAATAAGACAGTTAGGTGTGGTTGTGCTGTTATCTGGAATCTGTATAAATCAAGTACCCCTCCCCCACCTTTTCTTCTTTTGTGTTCTCCCTCCTCATCCCCAGCTTCCTTTCCTGTCTTTGTCTTTGCTCATTAGAATGTATGCCCCTTGAGGGGAGGGGGACTGGTTTTCTTTTGCTTGTTTTTATTTCTTTTATTCCCAGTACCTAGTATAGTGCCTAGCATTTAATAAATGTTTACTGGCTTGACTTGTATTAGTGTGCGCCAAAGTTGTCCAGGAAGGCTTCCTGGCAAAAATGAAAATTTATTTTCTGGGAGGTATAAAACATTCTCCATTCATTTCATCACTCAACAAACATTAAGCACCTGTTTTGAGCAATGGTCTACAATGAAGTACTGTTCCAATGGCTTATTATGGCCTGAAGGTATCTTTGGGTTATCAAAGGCTATGTTCCAATGGAGTATGAGTACTAGAAGGTTCTACCAAGCTAGAAAGACTTTCAGTAGGGGCCTAAATGTCACATGGAACAATTATCAGCCCTAGACCATTCCAGTTAATTTCATAGCAGATCACTGACCACAAGAAGAGGATTTTTTTCCCTTGGCTATAGTAACTCATGATGATTGTTTACTAAGGTGTGGAAAGGTTGAGTTCTGGGTCAGTGGATGGAGTAGGCACATTGGTTGAATTATAGACCTTTTAAAGTTTTGCAGTATATTTTAATACACTGGGCTAGACCTGATAGAGATAAAAAGAAAAATAAGATAATTTCTGCTTTAAAATATGGAGATCACAACCTAGTAGGTAGATGTGAGAAATACGGTTTTGGGGAACACTGGACTTCCTAGGCAGGGCCAAAGTCCTGAGGAAGAACCCCATGGTAATCCCTAAGGAAGGCTGTGCAGACCGCATGCCCAGAGGAAGATCAAGTGGTAGCCCCCATTTATCTGTGGGGATCACAAGGTTTCCTAGGGGTCAGACCCTAAGGAGGACCCAAGTGATGGCCCTTTACAATGGTAGTAGGGAATCACAGGACTTCCTAAGGTTGGACCCTGAGAAAGAGTCATGTGATAACCCCTAAGGAAGGCTGTGCAGACCACAGGACTCCCAGAGGAAGACCAAGTGGTAGCCCCGCTTTATCTGTGGGGGTTACAGGGCTTCCTAGGGTAAACCCTAAGGAGGACCCAAGTGATGGTCACTTATAATGGCAGTAAGATCAAAAGGTTCCCGAGACAGGGCCGGAAGACCCAAGTGATGGCCCCTTAAGAAGGCTATGAAGACCACAGGGTTCCCCAGGGAAATCCCAAGTGGTAGCCCTCTTAACACCGCAGTGGGGATCACAGGACTCCCCAAGGCAGGGTGAGGAAGTTAGCCCGAGACATGCTTCCACAGCTTATTGCTTTCCTGGTAGCATAACCCTCCGAAGATCCATGTGATTTGCCCATTCTCACCCAAAGAACTCAGGACCAGAGTGGGCAGAGGAAGGCATTTATCACTTTCCTCGAGAGAGTGGGTGCAATACTCACTGGGAACGCTCACACCGATACAGCAGCAGGAGTGGGGGGGTAACTATCACCTCCACTCCTGTTTGAGTTATGGTTAGTTTACATTCTTTACTTTTTTACATAGTTTTCCTATGTTATACAGTTTATATAGGTAGGATAATAAGGATACAGAAGCAGAAGTGAAGTCAATTAGATCTTCCTTGTCTGAGTTAGGATTAATCTACATTCTTTATTTCTCCTACCTTCCCTCTTTAACACATGCAAATTATGCAAATCAGTAGGCCTGGACCCTTGACCTTGACCCTTGAACTGACATGATAAGCTTGAACTGGTTCAACCGGTTTGGCCTCTCTAGTTTCCCTGACACCAGGATGGCCATTGACTTGACAAATAAGTGTTAACTCAGCTATATGGATAGCTTCTGTGGGAGCAAAACCAGATACCATACTGTCTTTTCTTACAGTAGAGATAAGACATGCACTCAATTAAATATATTATAAATGATGTGAAGTACCCTGTAACAGGTAGATCTTTGTAATGCTAGCTCCTTCATACACATTGCTTCCCTATTTCCACCACCCTTTCTTGTCAGGTTTTGCCCATCTTTCATTTCAGTTGGTTCTAAAATCACAACTCCTTTCCTAATAGATTAGAAAAAGGGTAGCAAATGATGTTTAGTTTCTCCATCTCTAACTGGGCACAATTATGTGTACCCAAGAGGGTTTTTGAATCAAATTAGATAATTAATGCACAATGCTTTACAACCTTGGACGTGAGCTATTTATTCATATTGTTACTCCCACTTTGTAGGAAGGAATAAGAGTGATTGAAAAAAGCCTGGGTAGTTAGGAAGAGAAGAAAGGTAGGGTTATCTTAATTAAGGTATGTACATAGCAGCTGAAGATTGTTTCATTCTTTGTACTTCCACATTTACCACTTAGCATAGTGCCTGGAACATAGTATTTAACAAATACTTGTTAATTGATTGAATGATCCTGTGGCTTAGTATAGAAGATCTGAGTCAGTAATTACCTTTGGTCTTTGGCTCCTGAACCACCCCTCTGTGAGAGATAAGATAGTCATGAGTTTTCTCCTGCCCTCCTAACACTCCCTGAGGTGCCTTGCTTTAGACTGTTTCAGGACACAGCAGTACAGTCATAAGGGTACTTACTGGTACTTTTCCATCCAGTGTTCTTTTAGGGGTATAAAACCCCCTCAGCTTCAAAGAGGAGCAGGCTGGCTTATCATCGGTGCAATGTCTTTACTTGTTGCCATCTACCTTTGATTAGTGAAATCACTGCAGACTGCTGGGATTCAGTACAGCTGTTCCAAATGGTGCTGTCACTTTGGGGCAAGAGGAAGCAGATTATGGGGTTGTTGATTTCCAACTAATCAAGATATCTATCTGCCTCTCTCTCTCTCTCTCTCTCTCTCTCTCTCTCTCTCTCTCTCTCTCTCTATATATATATATATATATATATATATATATATATGTATATATATATATAAACACACACACATACACACACACACACATATATATAATACACACACATCTAGATATATCTACATATAGATACTATCTCTGTAGATATCTTTATACCACAGAGATATAGATATACTATAGAGATTTCTACAGAGGTAAATCTGCCTATATATAGCATATGGAGATATAGATGCCTATACGTGTACACTATCTATCTGTCTCAAGATCTATCTTGATAGATCAAGAAACGTCAATGAGTCAATCAACGAGCCATTATCAAATGTTCACTATGTGCTAGGATTTCCCAGCTACCAATGGAAAAGGTGCCCTGAAGGAGTTTACATTCTACTAGGATGACGCAGGATGTTCTCTGATAAATAAGTACAGGATATATACAACATATTTCCATAGTTATTTGGGGGCAAACTAATAGATGGGGAGAATCCAGTGCTTAATAAATACAGGTGCTTGATAAATGCTCATTGAATCAGGAAAACCTTTTGGAAGGAGGTGTCACTTTAGTTGGACTTTGAAGAGAACTTTGGGGTTCCAACCAAGTGGTAAAGAAAAGGAGGGGCAGCCTATGTAAAGGCTCACAAATGAGAGATTACGTATAGGGAATAGCAAGTAAACCAGTTTGGTTAGATCATAAAGTTAGATGGGACCCAGATTGGGAAGGGTTTTTTGTGGCAAACAAAATAATTAGCATTTTATCCTGAAGGCAGCAGGATGCTCCTAAAGCCTTTTGAGCAAAAGAATGAAATGCTCAGACGCACTTTAGGAATTACTTTGATGATTTTGTGGAAGAGAGACTGGAGAGAGGAGAGATTGAATGTAGTGGGCCCAGATAGGAGGGTATGGCAATATTCTGAACGGGGGATGATGAGGGCCTGGTGATTGGCATGTGAAAAGAGAGAAAGGGATAGTTGTGAGATATGGAAAGGCTTTTCTTTCTTTTTAAGGATGGGGAAAGTCTGGGCATATTTGTGATGGCAGGGTGAGAGCCAGTGGGTAAGGACAGAAATTTAGGGCCAGTGAGGGCATGAACAGGGAGGGCAACTGCCTGGCAGAGGTGGGAGGGGATGGGATCAATGGCATAAACAGAGGGGCTAGTGTTGTCCAGGAGAAGAGCCACCTCATATTTCTGAGATTGGAAAAAAGGAGAGGTTGAGGGAATGATGCTGAAATGTAATTATTTGGGGAGATGAGGGACCTTGTGATGGACGGCCTCAATTTATTTTAAGTTGAATCTGGAGTGACAGTTTCAGTTCCTTGAGGAGAGAACAGAAGGTTTGGTGCCACTCCTGTAGGGAAGGGGAAAAGGACTAGGGTGCCGCAGTGAGCTCCCAGCTGAGAAGAGACAACCAATGTGTGGTGGACTCAGTTGGCACTGACTGTTTGACTGTCTCCAGCGGCCTTTAGTAGTGTGGGAGCATAAATGGAGCACAAGGTGACTGGTATGAGTATTCCAGGGCTGGGGTGTGGAAAGGCAAGGGCAGGAACTCAAAAGTCTCTCTCCCTCTCATGTACTTGTTTCTAGAAGCTGTAATTTGAGCTTGAGCACCAAGCCTTCAGTCAGGCTAACAAATCAGGTTCCTCACTGTATTAACTTCAGCCCTTTTCTCTTCTTTCTTCAAACTCTCTCGTTGTAAATTCATTCACTCCCGTGGATTTCATTATGTACCACTCTGCAGATGACTGTTAAGTCTGCATCTTCAGCCCTAACCTCTCTCTTGAGCTCCCCATCTCAAACTACCTCGAGGGCATTTCTGTCTGGATATCAAGGCACTCATGGCACTGGTGATACATAGTTAAGTGAAAGTTCCTATCCTCTAAGAGCTTACTACATCCTGAGGGAAACAACACGGAAAGAAGGAGGTAAATACAGAGTATGTGGAAAATAACCAAGTAATTAGGGAGGCCGAGAGGGAGTACTAATAAATTTAGGGCGTCAGAAAAATGGATAGAAGCTGGCACCTGCACTCTTTGAAGGAAGTTACTGATTCTGTGAGACAGAGGCAAAGAAGGCATGCATTCCAGGCATGGGCTACCATTTATGCGAAGGCCTGGACCTGGGAGATGGAATGTTGTATATAGTGAACATCTAGAAGGCCAGTTTAATGGAAACAGAACATGTGAAGGGGAACAAAATGAACTGGAAAATGGAAAAGCCAAAGGAAACCAAATTGTAGAAGGCTTTCAATATCAGACTGAAGATTTTATATTTTATCCTAGAGGCCATAGAGATTCACTGAAGATTTTTGAATGGGAGTAGTGGTGCACAGCTCACCATTTCTAAAACTGAGCTTGTTATTTTTATACCCTAAATGGGCTAATCTTGACTTTACGGTTTCTTTCAGAAGCATCAATATTCACCCACTCTCCCATATTCAAAACCTTGATGCCATTTTTGACTCTTCCTTCTGGTATCAAGTACGTTACCAAGTCTTATTCCTTCTGCCTTTACAATATTGACTCCAGCTCCTCTTTATTTCATCTGCTACCACCCTACTACAGTTTTCAGTCTATTTGTTTCTACTCTGTTTCCTTTTTACCCATATTAAAATCCATACATATTTAATCCTTTACATATAGGAGCCAGACTTATCTTCCTTATGCATAGAACTAGTCATATTACTCCTTTGCTCAAAATCTTTCAGCGGCTCCCTATTGTCTATAAAGCAAAGTTCAAACACCTTAAACTTGACAACTGAAGGGCCATCCAGAATTAGTACCATTTTGTTTTTCTAACTCTTTTTCATTAGTAGTCACACTACCCTTGCTTTCCTTTTTCTATGCCTTTGATTGCACTGTTCTTTCTGATTGGGACACTACCCTCCTGTCAAATTCTTACCCATGTTTTAGACTATTACCAAAGAATGGAAGTTTCATAGCTAATACATGTAGGTATTCATAGCTTTCCATTGGTGGAATTAGGTATTCTCTGGAGGTAATGGAGTTTGCACTATAGAAATGTCAGTCACTATTATGATTGTTTCAATCTCTCTGAGGTTTGGCTAGCTCCTCTTCAAAGTGCTGGTAATGATACTTTTACCACCTACCTCACAGGGTTGTCAAGGATCAAATGACATAATATCTACAAATCAATCGAACATTTTAAATCACCTACTATGTGCCAGGCCCTGTGTTAAATAGGCACTGGGGATACAAAGCCAACTATCTATATATATGTCTATGTGTCTATATCTATATCTATATAGTCTTGTTCTCAAGGAGCTTACATGGGTTAAATGAAATACTGTTTATAAAATGCTTATCATTGTGCCTTAGTAGGTGTTTAATAAGTATTCATTCCCTTCTTTTGTTCCCCTTACATTCTTTGGAGAGTGAAAACATGTATACTTGTAAATATATGTAGAATAAACATATAGAATAACGCATAGAATAGAATAACATAAAATAGGGAAGGAGAGCACTATTAGGGAAATCTGGGGAGGCGTCATACAGAAGGTGATGTATCTTGAAGGAAGCTATGGATTCTATGAGGCAGGGGTGGGGTGGGAGGGGAAGGGAGTGCATTTCAGGAATGGGAGGCAGCCACTTCTAAGGCACCGTGTGGAAGATAGAATTCTGAGTAACTGCAGTACTTTCTTTGGAGTTATTTCCCTAAATCGCACTCAACAATAACAACAACAACTCAAATGGGTGATCTAGACCTCAGTGGATGGCTGACTACTACTCCCCTCTGGGATTTAGGAATAACTGAGTAACTGAGGCATCTAACAGTGTAGCTCCTGAGCCCCAATCACTTTGCTTTTCATTAAAAATCAATCAGTCAAGCTCCATTCGTTTTTTAGAAAAGGGATTTATTGAAGAAAAAAAGTATAGCAAGAATAGTTGATATAAAAACATCCTCCCCAGCTGGGGTAAACCTGATCCTTGCACACACAAGATCCCTGGCTCAGACTTAAAGCATTTCTAGAGAACATATGTGGCAAAGAAGTACTTTCTAAATCTTGGCCCCAGATGACCTTCTCTCTCTCTCTCTCTTTTTTTTTTGTAGAATCTTCACGAAGTTCCTCTTAGGTATTCCTCTCTTCTGGGTTCTTAGTGCTAGTAATTTTCTGCAGTATAGCTTCTCTTTTCAAGTACCACGTTCTATGAAATCACCACAGTCTTTGGACAACTCTCTTTCTACCTCCATCTGCATGCATTTCCTCTGTCATTGCCACTCTCTCTCTGTGGTAACAGGGATGTAATGGTCATCAGAGCAGGACTTTTTTGTTGTCTTCTCTTTTGGAATGCTGAGGTAATCAAGTACCTTTGATGAGTCTTGCCTTTCAAATGTAATGGCAAGCAAAATGGTACTTTTCGTTGTTCTTTGAATGTTTCTCAGCACTGAGATAATCAAGTGCCCCAGGGCCCTGAGATGTGTATATAAGATTTGAGGCTGGCATTTTACTTTTGGGGTACACTCATTGAAAGAGTGACGAGACTCTGGGCAAGCCATTGAAATAGCCTCCCTCCCACATCCCGGTTTTGATAACCCAGACAGATGATTGTTACTTCTCTGGTAACTATGTATTGCTATGGATAGGCTGGTTTGTGTTATTTGTTCTGTTTATAAGTACGCTTGTGATTTCTGTTTGTATTTGCCCTGAAGTTCAGGGGGCTGATCTTTTCCCCTTGAACTAAGTGAATAATATATGTATATTTAATTAAACTGGGGTTGTTAACCCCTTAAACTTGCTTTCCTTAGAGAAGCAGATCAAAGAACCTGTGTTCGCAGGCCCTCTGTATGCTCTTGTTGTTGGTCTTACAGAGCCGCAGTAGCTGCTAGCGCCATCGTTGTTACAAGGGAGAAGGAAAATACCAGGCTGTGGTGCTGAGTTGGGCTGCTCAGATGTCACTTTGCAATGTCTCCACATCTTGAAGTGCCTACAAGGTTAATACCTAGGAATATCCATTATCCATCTCAAGGCTGGTCTTTGGTCACTTCAGGACTCCTTAACTACTGATACTGGTTTTGGTGGACTTCCAGGTGACCATCTGGGCATTTCTATCTCTGACTACTCATTACTTAAGATTGGGAAAGAATAAACACAAAAGAAACAGAGGTGCCATGCACTCCCACACACAGTAGCCATGTTTGGGGATGTGTTCAACTGCCTGTCCCCCAACAGGAAGCTTGTAGCAGTCCTTCCTCACTGGCTACCAGGAAGGAAAAGACCCTGGGAGATGTTTAACACTTCATTTCTCTTTAACCCTTCCTAAGTCATCAGTTCTTTTGGCCCCACAGCCAATTATATGACTCTTTGTCATCACATCATACCAACCCTGAGTCCTCATAGCTAGAAATTCTCTCCCCAAAGCAGGCAGAGAGTAGCTCTGTGTACGTTAAAAACTAGCCTGTCTTTGGCCAGTCCTGCTCTATTCCATAACCATCAAATGCTACCTAAATACAAGTTATAATGATTATAATCGAGTAGGGAAGTGTGAGATGCAAGGAGCATAGATTTAGAGCAGGACGGGACCACTTAGAAACCATTAAATTGAACCCCTTCATTTTATAGATGAGGAAGCTGAGTTCCCTACAGATTAAAGTAATTTACCCAGGGTCACGTAGGTAGTAAATAGTGGTTTAGGGATTTGAACCTGGTTCCATTGACTCCAAACCCAGTTTTATTTCTACCATACCTCATCATCTCTTAAGAGAAAATAGAAAAACAAATAATAACAATTTGGGAAGGCACCCAGAATTATGATTCATTGATCTCAGGAGGTCTTGGTGTGAAAACCCTGTAAACTGAAGCATATTGGTAACCACCTATAATTTATAGTTTTAGGAAGTTCCCTGGGGACTACCCAGAGGCTGAGGGGCTTACCCACTTAAGTAGCTAGTTTGTGTCAGAGGTCCTATTTGAACCTAGGTCTTCTTGACTCCAAGGCCAGTCTTATATCTGCTACTCTGAGTCTGTCCTCTCCACAACAATAGGAGGTTATTTAAACAAACAAACAAACACCATATAAGGGCATAAAGCAAATACTAAAGGGATCCAGCAGATGTAGGGGAAGGGGAAGAGATCACACTTAAGGGTTCAAAGTCTATCCCCTGATTTGTACTTTGGGTCAAAGACAATCTCTGCTGTTGCTTACACAGGAAGAGAAGTCCTTTTTTCTTTTTTTTAAATGTAAATGATCTCAAGTAAATGCTTTTACCCAAATGAGAAACACTGCTCAGCAATCTGGTTATTCCACTACACTCAATAGAGTTCTAATCACAGAGGTTGCTCTTCACGTTCATAAACATTTCCAAGGGGTTTGCACAAAATGAAGAAATCCCCATGTGAATTTTTTTTTCTTCTGAACACCAGCTGGTAAATGGGAACAAACATTAGACTTAGAATATACTTCCAGCTGGCCAACCATTGTTCACTCTTTTAAGGAGAGAATTCTGCTTGTTTTCCCAAAGAATCTTGAATACTCTTCCTCTACTGCTCCCTTGTTATTCAGTTTTTCTCTAGAGGCTTTATAGCAAAGAACCAGGTTGTTTTTTTCCCCTTTCCCCTTTTGACTCAGTTTTTACAGTTCTCCACCAGGATAAACCTGCACCAGAGAAATCAATTATTACATTATTAAAAAACTTGCTCAACTTCATATTAATTACAACTGAGTTATTTTGGTGAACTACTTAGGGAATTATCATTCCTATATTAGTAGAACATTAGAGAAATGACGACTCATGTATTTTCTCCTTCGTCATCACTGAAGTCCATATGGACTATTCCTGCAGAGCTGGCTTCAGTCAGACAGACCTGGGTTCAAGCCCTGCCTCTGACACATACTGGCTGTCTGACCCAGGGATATCCTCTCTGAGAGCTCCAGGCAAGTCTCTAAGCCTGAACTGTAAGTTTTTATCTGTAGGAAGTCTTTGTGGCATTCAGTGGTGCTGAAAGAGAAAAGGGCTAAGTAGATGTCCTCTAACCAGTTGAAGATCTGCATGAATTTCCTCCCTGGGTGTTTCCCCATAGGAAAGAAAATCACAGGTCTTGGCAAAAAGACCAAGACAAAAACAAAAGCAGAAACACCAACCCCAAAACTTCAAACAAATGTATAATAAGAAACCCTGCTTATATTTCTCATCTGCCCATTCCCATCTTCTACTCCCCATTCTATCTCAGCTTTATTCCAGAGCTGCCTCAAATACTCTTGACTCACAAGGAGGATCACCTCAACCTCACTTAACAGGCACCCATCTTTTCTGGTAACCATAGACACATACAGCATTGTCCATCCATGATAATAACAGCTGACATTTATATTATACTTTAAGTTTTACAAAATACTGCCTAGATTATCTTTTTTGAGAGTCACAAAAACCTTGTGAGATACGTATTATTTCCCCCATTTTAGAGATGAGAAAGCTCAGGCTTAGAGAGATTAAAATGAGTGGTGAATGGCCACACAATAGCATGTGAGAGTAGGGATTTAAAGCAAGACCTTTCTGATTCTAGACCTCTTTTTTTTTAACTATGTCATACTGATGCAGTTTGACAGGGCTTCAGGGAACCCTCAAAGACTGAAGTTCAGGAGAGGGTGGTCTGGAATGAATTCATGGACTCAAGCATTCTTTAAGTCAAGTCAGCAAATATTTATTGTAATGCCAATAAGGCAGGCAGAGCTCCTTGAGGTGCTTGCGACCTAACAGGAATGATACTAAAGCTTATATAGGAAAAGTAGTGGATTACCTGGCAGACTTGCTAGTTAGGTGATAACATACAATTTTAGTCACAGGTATCATTCACTACTGGAAACCAGGGGAAGGGGTTTCTCGGGGATGTACTTTTGGTCTGTTATGTCTGTAACAATATAGCTTTGAGAGTTGATGTCTACAGCTTGACCTCTGGATTGTATATGATAACTTTTGGGAATCAATACATGATAATTCTGTGGTTACAAGATAGTCCTGTTTTTACAAAAGAATTTCTTTAGAGGTCAGCTTATTCTTTTGATGGAGAAAGATAGTTTGTTTTTCTGGGGCCCACTCATGAATAATTTTGGGGAAAGGTATTTTGTCTTACTGTGGTCCACTCATGAGTGATTGCTAGACATAGTGTCCTCGGGCTGGGGAGAAAACTGACAGGGATAGCGTTTTGAGGCTAGGGAGAAATGTGATCTTGGCAAATTGGGGTCCAGACACAAGCACCCCATCAATACTGCCTCTCAAGATGGAAAGGAAAGACAACCAGATATACAGATGAGGTCTCAAGTTTGAAAGGCCTTAAATCAGATATGGTTGAATCTTATCCCTACAATGAGTGACAGGAATCTGGGCCCATAACTTTGGGGGTGTCCTTAAAAATGTAATGGTGTTGTAGCCTATAGGGTTTCCAGTGGTCAACTCCTAGAAAAGTGAACCCCATTCATCAAATTGTTAGAGATGTTGCAGATGGCCACCGATGATTGACCTTTCAACAAGCCCATCATCAGTGGTTGAATTTCAGATGTGGTACTTTACAGAACAGGCCGCAGCATATCCTTGTTTCTGTGAGGCAGGATTTTGCATTTCATCTACATAACCATAGGCTGCATTAAAAGAAGTGTGTGAGATGTCCAGAGCAAGGGAGGTGATAGACCTACTCTGCTCTGCCCTAGTCAGATCATGTCCTGAGTTTTGTGTGCAATTCTGGGTTCCATATTTTAGGAAGGACCTATAAAAGCTGAAGTATATGCCAAGGATAAGCTCTGTTCCCAAGGAGAGCAAGGTGATTTAAAATCATACCACGTTATCTTAAGGAAGTGGGGATGTTGAATCTGGAGATAGAAGATCTAAAGGCAACATGATAACTGTCCCTTAGTATTTGAAGAACTGTCACATTGAAGAAGCATTCGATTATACTCACTTGGTCTCAAAGGGCAGAAGTAGGAGTGCTAGGTTGAAAATGGCTAAGAATCTAGCTTGATATAGAGAATGGATGAAAAATGCACTTGGCAATTGAGACAGTGGGACCTTAGGGTAGAGGTTCCTCCAGGTCGGGGTCTCTGGCAAGGCAGTGGGTGAGTCAATGGAGGAAACAATTAAGAAGTAGAGGCTGAAGCATATGAAAAAGAATCTTCCTCATTATTATAACTGGGCTTTCTCAGTAGGTACTGAGTTTCCCCTTGATTCAGACTTAAAGTGGAGATTACACATCGATTGATCTTAGATGTTGTATAAAACATCTGTGACAATATTGGATGACTTTTGAGGTCCCTTCTAATGATCAAGTTTCATAGTTCTCTGGCTAAGAGGATGAAGAACAGAGGTGACCCCTGGAATATGTGTTCATTCAGCACTGCTCATGGAAAACTAGGATTTTCTCAGCTGGATAGGAATGGAGATTTTGTCATCTGAGATTACCTTTAGACTCTAGGATTTAGATCCTAGAACAAATGCCGGTGCTTCCTATAAGAATGAAGGCCTTCATTTTAATTTTATTTGACAATATAGATGAGTGATGGTGATGGATTTTGTTTTAGACTCATTCAGGGGCAGACTACTACAGAGAGGCACTTGAGCTTTTGATGGGTGGCCTGCAGGGAAACTGGGGCATCTTGTACTTTTATGGGGGAAGAGAAGCAACAGTGGCCTAGAAACTCTACTCAGAGTCCTGGTCTCATGGGATTATGCCTGACTTGTTTTGCGAAGGTGGAGTAGTCTTGCTTTGGCTCATCTCTCTGATTTAGTGATGTGCTTCTTATTTTGAATGGGAAAGTATACCTACTACATTTTTCTTACGTTACCTTAAGATGAATCCATGTTTTTGTCTGGACATGAGCTAAAGTTAAGAACTATTTACTTCCTTGACATATCATACCATTGCCTGGCCTGTGGAACAAGGCATATAACATGAGGAACTTTGTGACATTCTAATGCCATGGTCAAAATTTAACAAATTGAAAAAAAGCCGTATTAGAGCACCAACTTCATGTAAGATTCTGTCTTAGGCATAGAGATAAAATGCAGCCAAATACAAAGTTCTAATCCTATAGTTGGAGAAATAAGATGTGCATACAGTAACTAATGATAAAAGCCTTGCTTGCCACACAAAGTTGGGACCAATCTCCTCCAAGCCTTTGTGTGGTAATTCAGTTAAGGTCTTTTTATTAGGGCTTCCATTTTTCTATATCAGACTTTAAATTGTTGTTCCCTATCATGGGTCTGATTTGAGAGGGGTAGAGTGGAGAGGTTGGGGAAAGGGAGAGGGAGAAGGAGGGGGAGGGGGGAGGGGAATGGAGGGAGGGAGGTAGGGAGGGAGAGAGAGAAAGAAGAGAGAGAGAGAGAGAGAGAGAGAGAGAGAGAGAGAGAGAGAGAGAGGGAAGGAGGGAGGGAGAGGGAGAGGGAGAGGAAAGGAGAGAGGAAGAAAGAGAGGGAGAGAGATGGATCCACAACCTAAAAGAAAATATCTAGCAGTGTGATACAGAGGAAAGACCACTTACTCTAATCAGAACCTGAATTCAAAACATCCATCTTGATGTTTACTACTTGTATGACCTTAGGTAAGTCACAATTTCCCTGAATGTCAGTTTCCTCATCTGTAGAATGTGGTGGACTCTAGGATCTTTGAGGTCCCTTCCTACCACAGTCAGTCAGTCAACAAACATTTATTAGGACCATACAATATTCCAGGAACTGTGGTAAGCAAAAACAGTCTTTACCCTCAAGAAACATACATTAAAATTTACCTAACATTTTAAGACAACATGTAAACAACTGAGTATATATAAGATATATGTAGAGCAAATCTTCTATGATCCCGTAAATATCAACATTATTTTATTTTCCTCACTACTAAAGCTATGACTAATTATTTCAAGGAAAATGATTAGAAAATACTTCATAAATACTGGAAATACAATCTACTAAAAATTAAGAGTTGTATCACTTAAGATACTGCATAAACATATTGATGCCTCAAGATGCTTGAGCTCAGGATAATATTACTTTTGCTACCCTAGCTGCAAGCTTTCCTGCCAAGACAGTTATTATAGGACCAGCTGAGCTATGGAAGCCCGAGGGTTTTATCTCCCTCCTCATTCATCCATCTGGCATTTATTACCTGTTTCATAACAGTTCTCCCAAAACATGATGGTCAGCAAGGACAAAATCTATAATCACCCTGCCCACAACACCATGCCCTTTCCAGCAAGAGGCAGGCACCAAATGCTCACTGAGCTCTTATATTTTTCTCATCACTGTCAGCCTTGGGCCATATAATTCAATCTCCACTTGCTGAGGAACTGTACCTAAAACCCCTTTCAGCCTGACCCTTTTATCCTCTGTGGCATTATATTCTGACATATTTTTCTTAGGAAATATTCCAAGCTTCTGATCTTTCCTTCTTCCTTTCTTTTATTTAACCTTGCTTTTACTATTCCATTCTTTGATTTAATTTCAATTCAATTCAACTCAACAAATATTTCTTAAGTGTTTACTGTATGTAAGCCATAAGACTTTGGTGACACTAAGGTAAAAACAGAGCAGTCCCTTCTCTCAAGGAGCTAACATTCAAATGGGGAGGCAACATTTACATTCTTCAGGTGACGCGAGGTTGAAGTCCAAGATGGCTGAGGGGTCACAAATCTTTGGTTCCTTCTTTCTCTCTAATAAGATGTCCAAATCGCCAGGATACCCAATTAGAGACTGGAAGACAAATGTTTTCTCAATTTTCAAAAAAGAGAACAAAGTCTACAAACTACAAGCCAGTGATCTTAATTTATTTCCCCCTTGGGAAAATTTTAGAATAGCTCACTAAAGAGATGGACCATCCAAAAAGGAAAGTGATGTACAAAGAACCAACATAGCTTAATCAAAACCAGTTCATGGCAGACTAACCTAATATCTTTTTTTTTGGACAGGGTTTGAGAGTTTACTCAAGGGGTATAGATGAAGGCAATAGTGTAGACATAGCTTCCCTAGGTTTTAGTAAAACAGATGATCAAGTGTCTTATGGAAAAGATGAAGAGATATAGGCTAGATGATGATACAATGAGATGTAAAAATAGCTAAATGACTTAACTTAAAATGGTTTGTTGTTACTGTGCTATGTCTTCAGAGGAGTGACCCAGAGATCTGTGCTTTGCCCTTTGATGTTAATTTTTATTTTATTTTTCTATCGATGACTTGGATAAAGGCAGAAGTGTCATTCTTATCACATTTGGAAATGACAGATGGGAGAGAGCTAGTTAATACAGTGGATGACGGGGAAAAAGATCTTGACAGGCTCGAGCATAGAACTGAATCAAATAAGAAAATTCAAGAGGGATAAATTTGAATTTGATACTTAAGGTCAAATTATCAGGTGCATAAGTATAAGATGAGAGAGGCAGAGCTAGCTAGTGGTTTGTGTGAATAATATCTGGGGGTTTTAGCTCACTGAAAATTCAATATGTGCCAATAGTATGATATGGCAATAAAAAACTAATATGATCTGGGAGTTCATTAGAGAGGCAAAGGAGTTGTCATTTTCTTTTCTTTTCTTTCTTTCTTTCTTTCTTTCTTTCTTTCTTTCTTTCTTTCTTTCTTTCTTTCTTTCTTTCTTTCTTTCTTTCTTTCTTTCTTTCTTTCTTTCTTTCTTTCTTTCTTTTCCTCCTACACCCTAATCAGACTAAATCTGGAATACTGTGTTATTAAAGAAAGACCTTGATAAACATCCAAAAGGTGTGCAGTCAAGATGGTGAAGAGCCTTCCACATGGCCTTTGGTTGAAGAAACTAGATACGTTTAGCTTGAAGAAAAGAAGGGTCAAGAAGAACATGATAGCTGCCATCAACTATTTGAAGAGTTATTTATTATCTATTAGATTGTAAGCTCCTTGAGGGCAGATACTGTCTTTTTCTTATGTCAATCTCCAGTGTGTGGCACACAGTAGGTGTTTATTGTATTATACTACATCTAGAGGAGAGATGGACTTGATCTATTTGGTCTCATAAGGCAGTGGAAGTTGCAAAGTGGCAACTAATGTCATCAATGCTCCCTGGAAAGTCCATTCCCTCTTCTCTGGCCTGTCTAGGCCCTGTTCATCCTCTCACATCCAAGAAGCCCCCTTTGACAATGCTACCCCACAAGGATACATTCTTAGAATCCCTAGCTCAGGTGCTGTCTTTTACAGGAAGCCTTTTCTGATGCCCTCACTTCTTAGTGCTCCCACCCGAAATTAATTTGTATTTATTTTATCCATATTTTGTATTTCCTCATCTGTGTTTATATCTCCCCAAAATAATATTAGCTTCTTAGGGGAGGGCTGATATAAACTTATCCTTGGATGCCTTGACCTAAAAAAATTATTAAAAACTACTTATTGAATGAATTAATGTGTGAATGGATGGATGAATGAAGGTAGCTGTCACTTTGAATTTATATCAGGTAATGCTGCTTTATATTGTTAATTATTTTCGTATGTACATATGACCTATCTTGTCTGCTGGATTATATGTCTCCTAAGGGTAGAAGCATATTTAAATAGCAAGCTCTTCTAGTTTATTTAAGCTAGGATTTTATTTATAAATGTTTAACTTTTCTACTTTTCAAAGACATGTCTACTACATAAAGTGAGGCGTAACTCTCAGTTATGGAAGCTACTAATGGATGGATGCCAATGTTAAGTGTGACAAGAGCACTGAGCCCTGCTCTACAAGAAGAGAAGAATGAAATTAGGGCCATGGGACTGTCTGTATGAAAATCGTCCCAAATCCTCAGAGGGACAGGAAAGGAAAGACAGAAGGAAAAAAAAAGACCAAGAAAGAGTCAAGAAGCCATATAAGAATGGAGGATCAAAGCAAAGGGAAGTGATTCAATAAAAGGCAAAGACTAGAAATAGTCAAAGAATTGTTTGTTTGTTATTTATCCTCTTTCTGATTCGCTTGTATATCTCGACAGAAATTTCTAGTGTCTCCTAGATAGCTAGAAAATAATTTTGTTTTTTTTCTTTGTGGCATCATTCCATCCCTCCTCCATCTTTGGTCTTAATGCTTATTTCATTCTTATTCTTTGTTAAATAAAGCAAACAAAATTTCTAAAAGTTTCTACTTCCATGGTCTACCTCCCTAGCCTAGGACTTCTTTTTTCCCTCTTCTTCTAAGGGATTGGTTCACCCTGAAACCTCAGGGATATTGTCTTGAAAAGTGTTAGGGACAAAGGAATCCAACATAAGAAAGACAGGGCCAGGAACTGGAGGGAGGAAACAATTTAAAAGGGTGGCAAAGACCTATCTATGTGGAGAGAGGCTAGAGAGAAAGAATCAGCAGGTCATATAAGGTTGATGTGGAATTGGAAGGTGCAAAGAATAAGAAACCTGGGGATATGAATCTTGTTATTACCACTGAACCTTGTTCAGTAAGAGACCCCAGCAATGCCTTACTCTAGGGAATTGTGAAGTCATTATTGAAAAAAAGTTTGCAATCTGAGATGTTTGGGTGTAAAAGAAAAGGATTTGGTATGGTGTAACAAACTGACAGAAATTTCTGTATTTGTTGAATAAAAATAAACAGAAAAGGAAGAATAGAAAGGAGACAAGAGACTGAAAGAGTGCCAGGGGAAAACTGGTAATAGGCAGCCCTCTCCTGGGGAGAGCCATATGAAAGATGAGACACAGAATTGGGGCAGGTGACAGATGACAGCTGTTTTGCAAAGAATAGCTGTTATAGAGGATGCTGGTGATGTCTAGTTAGGCATTGGAAAAGCAGAGGGAATGATGAAACATGGAAAGGTGGAAAGTAAATAGTACGTTTGAAATAAAGGATGTTCAGTAAACAAGATATTTGAGAGCCCGAGAGTAAAGTTAAAAAATGAAGTAATTTGGAATTGGGACTTTTATTTAACAACAACAACAACAAAACCCTACTCTGGTAGTCCTGTAGTGCTTCAAACTTTTGGAGATCCAGTGAAATTGGTGATATTTATGTTCTGGAATTAGGCCGAGTATAAGACTTCTGTCAAACAGATAAATTTATCCTTGGAACCATACCTGTATTTAGGTTAGCCATCACCAGATGAATGATAGGACCTGTATAATATTAGCCCAGTAGCTGGGGTTACTACAGATGTGGAAAATGGAGAGTAAATAAAATCATTACTTATTGCTTTATGTAGTTCAATTAAGTGAATTCAACAAACATTTCCTAAGAACCTAATATGTTTAGTAAGGCACTCAGTGCTAGGGTTATAATGATTGCTTTGACACGTACAATCCCCACCTCCTCCCCCGCCTAATCTTGCAATTCAACTTAGGTGTAGGGCTGGTGGAACCTTTACACAATTAACTCTTATTCAAAGGAAAATGAGATAAGTGATAATTGATCAATTGACAAGTATTCATTAAGGATCTACTATATCCCAGGCACTGTGCTACGTGCTAGGAATACAAATACCAAGAAGTATCCAGGCAAAATTACTACACGAAATTTGAGAAGAGAAAAATTGCATTTCCCTTTGGAGTAAATGGAAGGTGGTAGCAGGGAAGATGTTATAGAGAATTCGATCTAGTAACAGCCATATTAAAACATGCTCTAAAGAACTAATAATTAGAGAAATACAAATTCATGAAACTGTGAGGTTCGTTAGCTGGCAAAAATGATACAAAAGAAAAAAAATGACAATTGTCAGAGGGGCAATGGGAAAAGAGGTACAGAAATCCATTGTTGGTAGAGCTGTGAATTGGTCTAGCCATTCTAGAAAGCAATTTGGAACTATGCCAAGAAAGCCACCAAACTCTGGAGACCTTTTGACCTAGTTATAACACAACAAGGCCCATACTCCAAAGAAGTCAAAGAAAGGCTTAAAGGTTCTCTCTGTCTCTGTCTGTCTCACAAAAGCAGAAGCAAGTGATTTTTGTCATTGAGGTCAGGAGAACAGGTACCTGTTTCCTATTCAAATGAACCGTTCCCTTCCTATTTCTTACTGTATTTCATTGCTGTGATTTTATTTCCCTTTATATAAAAGTAAATCTGGTGATAGTCAGTCTTTGTTGTGTGATTAATGCAGGCAGGGGAAATCTTGGATCTGGGTAGAGAGAAGCATCCCTACTTCAACCTGAGGTACAGAGTAAAGGTAGGAATAATTTCCCCATTTGAAGTCCCAGATTCAGTGGAAGCACATTGAGATAATATCCCTAAACTAGCAGAGAATGTATAATAATATAAATGTAAATTGACCCCTTAGACCTAGTAGAGCTATGTCCTTGCATGAAGTGTCCCTTTAATGCTTTACTCTTGGTTCTCTTCCCATTTTGCCTGTTCCTGTGGCACCTATTCTCTTGGTAATACCCTATACTGTTCTTATTTCCTTTAATATTCTTCATGTGTGTTGATTCCTCCTTAAACATAATATGTGGGAGCCACTTTTTTAAATAAATAAATTAATTAATTTTTAGTTTTCAACATTCACTTCCATAAGGTTTAAATTTTCTTCACCTCCCTCCCCTCTCCCCTCCCCAAGACAGCATGCAATCCGATATAGGCTGTACACATACATTCTTATTAAGCATATTTTCACATTAGTCATGTTGTATAGAAGAATTAGAATAAATGGGAGGCACCATGAGAAAGGAAAAAACAAAACAAAATAAAAAAGAGAGCAAATAGTATGCTTCCATCTGCATTCAGACTCCATATTTCTTTTGTTTTCAAATTTTTTTCTCTTCATATTTTTATTACTTAATATTTTTGGTTTTCAACATTGATTTCCACAAGATTTTGAGTTACAAATTTTCTCCCCTTTTCTACCCTCCCCCCTCCAAGGTGGCATATATTCCGATTGCCCCATTCCCCATGCTGCCCTCCTTTGTGTCATCCAACTCCTGCCCCCATCCCCTTTTCCCTTATTTTCTTGAAGAGCAAGATAGATTTCTATACCCCATTGCCTGTATACCTTATTTCTCAGTTGCATGCAAAAACAACTTTTTTTGAGCATTTGTTTTTAGAACTTTGAGTTCCAAATTCTCTCCCTTCTTCCCTCCCCACCCATCCTCCTTGAGAAGACAAAGTTCAACATAGGCCACACATGTATCTTTATATAAAAAACTTCCATAATAGTCATGTTGTGAAAGACTAACTATATTTCCCTCCATCCTATCCTGTCCCCCTTTATTTAATTTTCTCCCTTGACCCTGTCCCTTTACAAAAGTGTCTACTTTTGATTACCTCCTCCCCCAATCTGCCCTCCTTTCTATCATCCCCCCTCTCTTATCCCCTTCCCTCTACTTTCCTGTGGGGTAAGATACCCAATTAAGTGTGCATATTATTCCCTACTTAAGTGAAATCCAATGAGAGCAAGATTCACTCATTCCCTTTCACCTGCCCCCTCTTCCCTTCCAATGTACTGATTTTTCTTTCCACTTTTATGTGAGGTAATTTACCCCATTATATCTCTCCCTTTCTCCCTCTCTCAATATGTCCTCTCTCATTCCTTAATTTGATTTTTTTTAGTTATCATCCCTTCATATTCAACTATGCCCTCTCTCTCTCTCTTTATATATATATATATATATATATATATATATATATATATATATATATGTGTGTGTGTGTGTGTGTGTGTGTGTGTGTGTGTGTGTGTGTCACACACATCATCTTTCCATGCAGGAATGTAAACAAAACAGTTCAACTTTAGTAAGTCCCGTATGAACTCTCTTTCTTGTTTACCTTTACATGCTTCTCTTGATTCTTGTGTTTGAAAGTCAAATTTTCTATTCAGCTCTGGTCTTTTCACTGAGAAAGATTGAAAGTCCTCTATGTTATTGAAAGTCCATATTTTGCCTTGGAGCATGATACTCAGTTTTGCTGGGTAGGTGATTCTTGGTTTTAATGCTGGCTCCACTGACCTGTGGAATATCATATTCTAAGTCCTTTGATCCCTTAATGTAGAAGCTGCTAGATCTTGTGTTATCCTGATTGTGTTTCCACAATACTCAAATTGTTTCTTTCTGGCTGCTTGCAGGATTTTCTCCTTGATCTGGCAGCTCTGGAATTTGCTGACAATATTCCTGGGAGTTTTCTTTTTGGGATCTTTTTGAGCAGGTGATCAGTGGATTCTTTCAATTTCTATTTTACCCTCTGGCTCTAGAATATCAGGACGGTTTTCCTGGATAATTTCTTGAAAGATGATATCTAGGCTCTTTTTTTGATCATGGCTTTCAGGTAGTCCAATAATTTTTAAATTATCTCTCCTGGATCTCTTCTCCAGGTCGGTGGTTTTTCCAATGAGATATTTCACATTGTCTCCCATTTTTTCATTCCTTTGGTTCTGTTTTATAATATCTTGATTTCTCACAAAGTGACTAGCTTCCACTTGCTCCAATCTAATTTTTAAGGTAGTATTTTCTTCAGTGGTCTTTTGGACCTCCTTTTCCATTTGGCTAATTCTGCTTTTCAAGGCATTCTTCTTCTCATTGGCTTTTTGGAGCTCTTTTGCCAGTTGAGTTAGTCTATTTTTTAAAGTGTTATTTTCTTCAGTATTTTTGGGGGTTTCCTTTAGCAAGTCATTGACTTGTTTTTCATGGTTTTCTCGCATTACTCCCATTTCTCTTCCCAATTTTTCCTCTACTTCTCTTACTTGCTTTTCCAAATCCTTTTTGAGCTCTTCCATGGCCTGAGACCCCAATTCATATTTTTCTTGGAGGCTTTTGATGTAGGCTCTTGGACTTTGTTGACTTCTTCTGACTGTATATTTTGGTCTTCTTTGTCACCAAAGAAAGATTCCAAAGTCTGAGTATGAATCTGAGACCATTTTTGCTGCCTGTTCATGTTCCCAGCCAACTACGTGACCCTTGAGCTTTTTTGGGGGTACGACTGCTTGTAGAGTAGAGAGTATTTTTCCCAGCTTGAGGGGCTGCACTGCTATTTTCAGAGCTACTTCTACTCAGCAAGCTCTGCCACATCAGCACTCCTTCTCCCCGAGGAACTGCCCACCAGGATTGTGGTCCAAATCCAGGCAGGGCAAAGCAGGCTTTGAACTCCTGCTCTTATCTGCAGCTTAATTCCTCCCACCAGGTGGGCCTGGGGCCAGAAGCAACTGTAGCTGTAGGTCTGGAAGCAGCCTTAGAGCTGCACCACCTCCACTTCCCCAGGGGTGGTGACTGACTGCAAACTCCTTTCACTCTGTCCCAGCAGCTTTTTCCACTAACTTTTGTCTGTTGTCTTTGGTGTTTGTGGGTTGAGAAGTTTGTGGGTTGAGAACTGCCACAGCTCACTGATTGAGGGTGCTAGGGCCTGTTCTGCCCATCTCCCAGTCTGGTTGGTCTATGCATGGCCCATGCTGGGCTCCGCTCCATTCTGCTCCCAGCTCCGTGTGATAGACCCTTTCCAGTGACCATCTAGGCTGTCCTGGGCTGGAGCCTTGCTTCCCTTTGCTATTTTGTGGGTTCTGCAGCTCTAGAATTTGTTCAGAGTCATTTTTATAGGTGTTTGGTGGGACCTGGAGGGGGAGCTTAAGCAAGTCCCTGCTTTCCAGTAGCTATCTTGGCTCAGCCCCCCTTTCCGAATCCTTTTTGAGTTCTTCCACAGCCTGAGACCAATTCATATTTTTCTTGGAGGCTTTTGATGTTGGCTCTTTGACTTTATTGACTTCTTCTGGCTATATATTCTGATCTTCTTTGTCACCAAAAAGATTCTATAGTCCGATTCCTTTTTCTCTGCCTGTTCATGTTCTCAGCCAACTATTTGACCCTTGAGCTTTTTGTAAAGGTATGACTGCTTTTAGAGTACAGAGTACTTTGTCCCAAGCTTTAGGGGCCTTGTGGTGCTGTTTTCAGAGCTACTTCTACTCCACAGTCACCACAACCTCTGCCACAGCAGTACTCCTGCTCCCCCAAGAACTACCAACCAGGACTGTGACCCAGATCCAAGCAGGGCAAAGCAAGAGAACCCTGACTCTGTGCCGGCAAAGCATGCCCTGCACTCCTGCTCTGATCTGCCACTTTATTCCTCCCACCGTGTGGGCAAGAGACTCCAGATGCAGCTGACATTGGAACCCTGGAAGCAGCTGCAGGAGATTTCTGCTGCTGCTGTCGCTGCACCACCAACATCGCCCCTGGGGCTGGGACCTGACCCTGTACTTCTCTCACCCAGATCCAGCAGTTTTCTCACTAACCTGCTCCATTGTCTTTGTCATTTATGGTTTGAGAAGTCTGGTAATTGCCACAGCTCAGTGAGGGCCCTAAGGCCTGTTCCACCAGACTCACTGTCTGGTAGATCCTGGCGCAGCCCATGCTGGGCTGTTCTCTACTCCCAGCATGGTGTGACAGACCCTTCCCAGTGACCATCCAGGCCACTGCTTCCCTCTGCTATTTTGTGGGTTCTGTAGCTCTAGAATTTGTTCAGAGTCATTTTTACAGGTGTTTGGAGGGATTTGGGGGAGAGCTTAAGTGAGTCCCTGTTTTCCAGCCACCATCTTGGCTCCACCCCCCCCACCTCCCTGGGTGCCACTTTCTATGTATTTGTAATAGGCCCCACCCTTTATATTCTTTACACGTGGGAGTTCTGCATTTGAAAATTAATATTTGAAAGTTTTATTTTTAAAATTAAATTAAATTTATTTTTTGTTATATTTTAAGTTCTGAACTGTATCCCTCCCTCCCCACCACACACTAGAGAAGATCACAATTTGGTACAGATTGGGTCAAAGGGCAAATGTAATTTTATAACTCTTTGGGCATAATTCCAGATTTCTCTCCAAAATAGTTGGATTTGTCACAGTTCCACCAATAGTGTATTAGTGTCCCAATTTCCTATATCCCCTTCATGTCATTTTCCCCTACTATCATTTTAGCCAATCTAACAGGTGTGAGATGATAGCTCAAAGTTGTTTTAATTTGCATTTCGCTAGTTAATGATTTAGGGCATTTTTTCTTATGACTATAAATAGCTTTGATTTCTTCATCTGAAAACTGCCTGTTCATATCCTTTGACTATTTGTCAATTGGGCAAGAAAGTTTTATTTTTCCTATGGCCTTTGTTCCTGTTATTAATAACTTGCATTGGCTTCAGAGTATCATCTCAATCCATCCCCAAACCTGTAGGAGTTGACCAGAAATAACAATAGCAGCAGCAGCAGTAGTGTTGATGGTGGCAGCTGTAGCCCATCAAAGTGACAGAATATAAGATCAGGGCAGCAAGAACCTAAAGACCCAGTAGTGTCAGATCTCAAACTGGGGCTGTTCAGGAAGACCTGAGTTTGAATCTGGCTTCAGACTTAACTAGCTCTTTGACACTGGACTAATCACTTCACCTCTGCCTTGGTTTCATCGTTTGTAAAATGGGAGTGATAATAGCACCTACCTCCCAGAGTGGTTGCGAGTATTTAGTAATAGTAGTAAAGTTCAGTGTGAATAGTGAATACTTATTTGCTTCCTTCCTTATCTGCCTTTGTGGTTTCAGGATGGACCATAAACTCCCTCCTTCTACCTCCTCTCTCCCAGAAATCTCCCAAAACACAATCTTAGAAGTCCAAGTTAAACAACCAAAAATACCAAGTGGTGAATTGTGGGATAGCATCTGTTTGAGCTTTATGTTACCATTGTAATACAAATGCTACATCTGGGAAGAATAATACAGTAAAATGTATAATTGTTACAATTAGTTTATCAGCATAATTCATATAACTGGCATTTTCATCACAGGATGTAAACTTGTTTTTTTTTTCTCTTTCAAATTGTTAAAAAATTATTTATTTTTGCATTAGTTTTAAAAAATTTTGAATTTTGAATTTTCTCCCTCTCTCCTGCTCCATTCCCACCCAATGAGAAGGCAAGAGATATGATATCAATTATACACGTAAAATTATGCAAAACGTATTTTGCACCTTAGCCATATTGCAAAAGAAAATGCACAAAAAAGAAAAATAAAGTGGAAAAAAGTGTGCTTTGATCTGCATTCAGACTCTTATCAATTCTCTCTCTGGAGGTAGATGAGTCCTTTGGAATTGCCTTGGATTGTTGTATTGATCAGAGAAGCTAAGTCTTTCACAGTTGATAATTGTTACAATATTATTGTTACTGTGTACAGTGTTCTCCTGGTTCTGCTCCCTTTACTTTGCATCAGTTTATTGAAGTCTTATCAGGTTTTTCTGAAAACATACTGCTCATAATTTCTTGTAGCACAATAGTATTCCATCACATTCATAGACCACAACTTGTTCAACTGTTCCCCAATTGATGGATATTGTCTGAATTTCTAATTCTTTTGTTGTTCAGTTGTTTCAGTCCTGTGTGACTCTCTGTGACCCCATTTGGGATTTTCTTGGCAAAGATACTAGAGTGGTTTGCCATTTCCTTCTCCAGCTCATTTGACAGATGAGGAAACTGAGGCAGACATGTTTAAGTGACTTTTCCTTTTCTGTTATGTTAGCCAATCTGATAGGTGTGTGATGGTACCTCAGTATTGTTTTAACTTGCATTTCTCTAATCAGTAGTGATTTAGAGCATTTGATTTCTCCTGAAAACTGCCTATTCATATCCTTTGAACATTTATCAATTGGAGAATAGCTATTATTTTTTTTAAATTGTCTCAGTTCCCTTTGTAGTTGAGAAAGGAGACCATTATTAGAGAAACTTGCTATAAATCTCTCTACCCTCACAATTTCCTGCTTTCCTTCTAATTTTGGTTGCATTGATTTTGTTTGTACAAAATCTTTTTTGTTTTATGTAATTAAAAATATACATTTTACTTCCTATGATGCTTTCTATCTGTTGTTTGTTCATGAAATCTCACCTTATTCATAAATCTGACAGGTACATTTTCCCATGCTCCCTGAATTTATTTATGATATCACCCTTTATGTCTAAATTACTTACTCATTTTGACCTTGACTTGACTTGTGTGAGATGTTGGTCCATACCTGGTATCTTCTAAACAGCTTTCCAGTTTTCTCAGCAATGTTGTTAAATGGAATTCTTGTTCCAAAAGTTTGGATCCTTGGGTTTATCAAACACTATATTACTATGGTTGTTTACTACTGTGTATTGTGTACCTAATCTATTCCATGGATCCTCAGCCCTAGCCCATGTGTACTTTGAACAATTTTCTTACTTGCCTTAGAGCACTTCTTTGAGTTTCACATCACTACAGTACACCAATTTCCCAAACAAGGCCAACAAGTCACTACTGAGTCCTCTGACTCCCGGTATTATCCCCTTTGTTCAGGAGGAGGATAAAAACCTTTGCCTTTTATTCTTTCAGTTTTCCTGACTCTGTTATACACATACCATCTTTCTTTAGAAGGCCGATTTCTGTAAATGATAGAGTGGGTTGTTACTAAATGGAATTTTGCTGTACTAGCAAACTAAATGAAATATTATAAGGAGATTGAGCACAGAGAGCCCTGTATTACAAATCAGAAACAATGCTCTTAAATTTAGAGCAAAAAACAGGTTTCCTTTTTTGTGTCAAATCTGACCAAGATATTCACTTGCCAAAAAATAGCCCATACCTCCAATGTCTTATGTTCTCTATAGTAAAATACAGACTCTTTTTCTTCACACTTAAGGTCCTGTACTAAATTATGTAACTGAAGTTTATCTTTCCTATCTTATTTTTTATCCTTCTTCTTCATTCATTCTATGCTCTAGCCAAACTGGACATAATAGCTATTACTTGAAACTGATGTGATATTCATATTTTCATACTGGCTTTTTCCTATACCTGGAATACAATTTCTTTAAAATTTAAAATTCTTATCTTTTTATGGGATCAGCAAAGATACCACCTCCTCCATGAAGCCTTTCCAGATTCTATTAGCTAAATGTACTCTCTTTTTTCAGATTATGCCCTAATTTGTATTTTATGCTTACTGATATATCTTGTATCCTCCCGGTAGACTTTAAGTTCAAATGAGTACAGAGGCTATTGTTTTAAAATTTAAAATGAGCACAAACACATTCTTAATAGAAAAATATATCCCACCTCTTACCCGGTTTAATGCCTTTAGTAAGCTTCCAACAAAGTTATATAACTGGGAATCATGGAAACATCACATCTTCAAAAGAATAAAAATCACTCAAAGTTTTCAAAAGGCACCTGGTAGTCACAAAGAGCCTGGACATGATCTTAATGATGACTTACTCATGAAAAGTGATGTAAGGGACATAATCAGGGACATGTATGACTGGAAAGGGAGGTTGGCCAGTCATATATAGAAATAAAAGGGCCATAGATAACTTAAATGGTACCGTTGTGTCCTCTAAAAGATCTGGATGAAGAGAGACAGTATTTATGTTGATATCCCATGAGTTTATGTTTTAATCTATGTAGATATTCCCTCCACTGATGCAGGTATCAAGCTTTCTACCTCTTGGTAGATAATACTTGAGAGTTCCTCTGTCTGAAAATGTTATCACCCTGTGGCAAAAGTGGTGATGAACATCATCAAACATGGTTAGACTAGTTCACAGATGATGGACATAGTGGAAACATAATCAAAACCTTTCTGAGTTTGTACTCCATTGAAATATTTTGAGTCACTTCTACACCACAATGAGCTGTTGAAATAGGGCATGAATGGAGAATGGTATTGCATAAATCCCTTATGGGGGATTTGTATGTAAGGTAATGGACAAAAATTGCATGGGATGAGAAGGCATGGATGGGTTGATTTGCTCTAGTGAATAGAATACTCACATCGATGAGCTCATAGGCCCACTAAAGTATCAGAGTAATGATTCCATGGGTGGAGTGGTGAATAGGTTGACAGCACATTACTTTAAAAAAATAAAAAAAATCAATTACAGCATAAATCCATTGTGGTAGCTTAGGGCACTTATCCTTGGTGAGCTTCCAGCCTCTCAATCCTCGATCACATTCCTGAGTAGACTCCATCCATTAGAGCCTAAATTAAAATCCCAAGTTTGGAAAGGGCTTCCACCCACAGATATGCCTAGTTCACAAGAATCTCTTTGGAGGATGAATTGAGTTAGCTGCAAAGTGAGGGAATGTAAGGGAAGGCTGTGTCTTAACTGTTGGCAGAGGTTCTTGAAGGTTTCCAGAACTACTAGTGAGGCACTGAATTGAGTAAAATAATAGCCAGATGGAGCTACAGGTAAGAAAGTTGGGTTAGATAGAGACAACGCAGCAGAGAATAGAGTACGTTTGATGACCAGGGGAATGGGATGAGGACACAGGGCATATCTCAAGGAAAGCAGCACAAGTTGGACGCCAAAGTGTCAGTGACATTTCAAAATGAGTAAACATCATCTTTCCACTTGAATTTTTGATTTTGATACACACATTCATGTAAGTGCCCGAGTTATTTCTCACATGAAGAATATATGCCAAATATTGGATGGTGCTCAAATGTATAGATGCAAATACCTGACAACCTCTGTATATACAATGAACTGATCTGTGTTCTGGGGGTAGAGAAGTTCCCCTAGAGTCTCTGAGAGAAATTCATTCTCCTTGGGCCTCCGAATCTCTGTCTGGTAGCTTTTGTTGTCCAGGGATACTCAGAGCTGCAGTTTAAGGAAGAAGTATTGCTTGAACCATCAAATTCCCTTCTTACCACGTGCCAGGTATTCAGAAGTCACTAATAATTGTTGCAGTGGAGAACGGGCATGATCCTAGTACTGCTTCATAACCTTCTCACCACATGCTAGGTAGAGGATAGTATCCCAAGACAAGCTACTGAACCTACAATGTAGTTGAAATGGCAAAATATGTTCCAAGTTCCAAAGAATTAGTGAGCAAACTTTTAGAACACAATCCCCCCTTTTTAGAAAGGGGGCACTTTTTCTTATCAGCATTAATTCTCCCTTATATAGAATCAGAAAGCATTCAATAAATGTTAACCTATAATAATGAAATTAGTTACAAGCTTTACAAAGTTCATGTAAGTTGCTTTGTGCATTATCATATGAAATTCAGAGTCTCACCATCTGTTCATTATTAAAAATGCTGTGGATTAAAACTTTCAATAGTACATACATTGAAATAGTTTTTATCTTTTTTAAAAAGTAATATTTTATTTTTCCCAATTACATGTAAAAACTATTTTTAACATTCTTTTTAAAATTTTGAGTTCCAAATTTTCTACCCTCTTCCCTCCCTTTCCATCTTCTCTGAGGCATAAGCAAATTGATATAGGTTATACACATATAATCATGCAAAACATATTTCCATATTAGTCATGTGAGAGAGAACACAGGCCAAAAAAACACAGCCTATGAAAAAAATAAAGTGAAACATAGTATGCTTTGATCTGCATTCAGACTCCATCAGTGTATTGCTGGATCAAAGAGTATACAAAATTCCATAGCCCTTTAGGCATAGTTCCAAATTGCTCTCTGGAATGGTTGGATCAGTTCACAAGTCCACCAAGAGTGCATTAGTGTCCCAATTTTCCCATAACCCCTACAACATTTATAATTTTTCTTTTCGGTCATATTAGTCAACCTAATGGTTATAAGGTGATACCTCACTGTTGTTTTAATTTGCATTTCATTAATGAATAGTGCTTCAGAGCACTTTTATATGACCGTAGATAGTTTGATTTCTTCATCTGAAAACTGCCTGTTCATATCCTTTGACCATTTATCAAATTGGGGAATGACTTGTATTCTTATAAATTTGATTCAATTCTCTATGTATTTAAGAAATGAAGCCTTTATCAGAGATGCTTGCTGTAAATTTTTTCTCAGCTTTCTGCTTTCCTGCAAATCTTCATTGTATTGGTTTTGTTTGTGCAAAACATTTTAAATTTAATATAATCAAAATTATCTATTTTATATCTTATAATGTTCTCTCTCTCTCTCTCTTGTTTGGTCCAAAATTCTTCCCTTATCCATAGGCCTGACAAGTAGACTATTCTTCACTTTCCTAATTTGTTTGTGGTATCACCCTTTATGTCAAAATTATATACTCATTTTGAACTTATGTTGGTATATGGTATAAGATGTTGGCTCATACCTAGTTTCTGCCATATTATTTTGCAGTTTTTGTCAAATAGTGAGTTGTTGTGTCAAAAGCTTGGGTCTTTGGGTTTATCAAACACTAGATTGATATGATCATTTGCTACTGTGTATTATATACCTAATCAATTCCACTGATCCATGACTCTATTTCTTAGCCAGTACCATTGTTTTAATGATTACCATTTTATATTACAGTTTGAGATCTGGTATGGGAAACTTTTTTCAGTATTAGTGGTAGCATACATCCAGGAAGGCATGGGAAGCATAAGGATCCCTGTTAGCAAGATTTGAGAGAAAGCCTAATTAAAGTAGGAGAAAGAGTCATGAATGTAGAAACAGAGGACCCAAGTTTAGACTCTGTCTCTGAAAATACTAACATGTGACTTTGGCCAAGTAAGTCCCTTAACCTCTTTTGTCCTTAGGCAGCTAGGTGGCACAATGGACGGAGGCATGGAAAAGGAATTAGGAAGACAAGTTCAATCCAGCCTTAGATACTAGCTATGTAAGCCTGGGCAAGTCAACCTCTGTTTGCCTCAGTTTCTTCATTTATAAAATGGAGATTAATAGTAGCATCTACCTCCTAGGATTATTGTAAGGCTAAAATAAGATAATATTCATAAAAACACTTTGCAAATCTTAAAGCACTATGTAAATGCTAGTTATTATTGTTGTTTTCTCATCTGTCAAGATGTCTGTGTTGGACCAAAAGATCTCTAAGTTCTTTTCCAGAACTAAAAATATTTTTTGAAATTCCATAATATTACAACTGAGTATGAATGAAATGAACAAATCTGTTGAGATCATTTATAAAGGTAGGGTCTTATAAAGGTCACTTTAGGGAGCCATTAAAAATGTTGAGGATACAGTACCTGATCTGAAGGTGATTAAAGTCTAGAGGAGGATGGAAAACTCCATTTAGAGGAGCACAGTAAACAATAAATCAGCAAAGGCAAATTAGTATTTCAATTCAATGAACATTTTCTTATATATCTACAACATGCAAGACACTGTTAAGTACCAGGGATATGAAGATATAATTGTTTTGCCAATCCAAATTCACAGAAAATGTGAAATGTATCTTGACTTCTTGGTGGGTGGTAGTTAAGGGAAGTCTCAGATCCCAGATTAAGAATTCTGGATGTAGAGCATAGGAAGAGGCTGAACATGAAATGCCTCTATAGGTAGGTTGGAGCCAGTTTGTGGAGGCTTTTTAAATGTCAGGCTCAGGTGTTTGTATTTTGTCTTTTGAGAATTAGGGAACCATTGAAAATTTTTGAACAAACCAGTGACATGGTCAGATTTATGCCATACAATGACTATTTGAGCATTTGTGTGGAAATCCAGTGAGACAAGGGGGAGACTGGAAGCAGAGAGTCCAATTAGGAGGCTGTTGGTAATAGTTTGGGCAAGAAGTGATGAGAACCTGACAAAGTCATGTATGTAGATATCAGGATAAGGGCATACCATATGTTAATATATGTATGCATGTATATATACATGTATGTATATATTATTCTAAATTTAAGAAATAAAATAAGCATTTCCATAACATAGTAGAATAGAAAAAAGATGATTTTACATGAAACTCCAAATCTATTATGTATAACTTGCTATTTCTTTTAAATATTAATAAAGTTATCATGTAACTTTATTTTTTCCCTTTTTTCTTCCTTCCCCTGTTCCCCACCCTACAGATGGCTACCATTAGATAAAAATAATAATTATGGAAAACTTGCAGACCCCAGACTGAGCTGTACCAGCAGCAGAAACTCAGACCAGATATCGTCTCAGAAGTAAGCAGAGCCCAATACTAACATAAAGTCCAAAGTCAGGAAGTAGGCTAGAAGAATGAGCAAACCAAAAAAGAATCCAACTACAAAAAGTTTTATAGTGACAGAGAAGCTTAAGAAACAAACACAGAAGACACTGACTTGAAAACACTTACAAGCAAAGTCTCCAATTAAAAAAAATGCAGATTGGACACAAGCCCAACAATAATTCCTAGAAGAGTTAAAGAAAGAGCCAAACAAGGAGATAAAGAGCAGAAAAAAGGATTTTAAAAGATTTTAAAAATAAGAGTGGTAGAGGAAAAAAATGAGAAAAGAAATGAGAACTATCCAAAAAAGTTATGAAAAAACCTAAATTGTGAAAGATGTATAAAATGTCACTAAAGAAAATAATTCCTTAAAAATTAGAACTGACTTAAATGGGAGCTAATGGCTTCAATAGACATAAAGAAGTAATAAAACAAAGTCAAAAGAGGAAAAAAGAAAATATCAAATATATGATGGAAAAACAACTGATCTGGAAGATAGATTGAAGAGAAATCATCTGTCTCCCTTAAAACCATAAACAAAAAAAGATCCTAAACACATTTCAAGAAATTGTAAGGGAAAACTGCCCAGATATCTTTAAATCAGATGGCAAAGTAATGGAAAGAATTCACAGTCACCTCTTGAAAACAACTCAAACATGAAAGCTCTCAGGAATATCGTTGCTCAAATAAGGAACTTCTAGGTCAAAGAGAAAATACTGGAAGCAGCCAGAAAGAAAGAATTCTAGTACCATGGAGCCACAGTCAAGGTCACATAAGATTTAGCAACCACTGCTTTAAAGGGACAGAAGGCTTTGAATGTGATATACTAGAAGACAGAGGATTATAACCAAGAATGACTTACTCAGCAAAACCAAATATAATCCTGCAGGGGAAAATGGATATTGAATGAAATAAAGGACTTTCAAGCATTCCTGATGAAGTGACTAGAGATGAATTGAAAGTTTGATATTCAACACAGGACTCAAAAGAAGCACAAATAGGTAAGTACAAATGACAAATCACAAGAGACAAAAAAGGTTAAACTGTTTATATTATTGTAAGGGAAGATGATACATATAAGCCCTCAGAACTTTATCATCACCAGGGGGCTTAGAGGGAGTCTAATTAGATAAAGGACCTAGATGTGATTCTATTTTGTTCCAATGGTCTCAAAAGAAGAATGGAAGGGTGGAGAAGAGGGATGCACTGGGAGAGGAGAGAAGAGAGAGAGGAAGAATGAGAAACATTATCTCATGTAAATAGGATTTCAATGAAGAGGCTATATAGTGAAGGGGACAGTGAAGGGGAGAGGACAACACTTGAACATCACTCTCATCTGAACTGGTTCAAGAAAGCAAGCATATACATACATACATATGTATAGACATACATACATATGTATAGACATACATACATACATAAACATACAGTCTGGTATATAAATTTATCTTACACAACAGTGAAGTAGGAGGGAAAAGAGTTAAGAAAAGGGCAGGGGTGGTGTGGATAAGACAGAGGATAGGTTAACGGGGGCTGTGGTCACAAGCAAAAGACTTAAAGAGGGGACAGAGTAAAAAAAAAGAGAAGGATAAGTATAATAGAATAGGATGGAGGGAAATACTGGTTAGTGGTCATAATTATGATGGTGAATAGGATGCACTCACCCATAAAATGGAAGAGGATATCAGAATTGATTAGAAACCAGAACCCAACAATATGATGTTTACAAGAAATATACATGAAAAACAAAGATACACTTAGAGTTAAAATAAAGGGCTGGGGCAGAATCTCATGTTTCAGTTGAAGTACAGACAAAGCAAAAGCAAAAATAAAAAAGATAAAAAAGGAAACTATATTTTACCAAAAAATACATAGACAATGAAATGATATCAGTACTGAACATAGATGTATCAAAAGATATAGCATCTAAATACTTAAAGGAAAAGTTAAATGAATTATGGAAGAAAATAAGAGTAAAGCTATAATAGTGGGGAACTCAGTTTACCCATTTCAGACCTAGATAAATCTAAACATAAAATAAACAAGGAAGAAGTTAAGGTGATGATTAGAATTTTAAAGAAGTTAGGTATGATAGACCTCTGAAGAATATTTAATGGGAATAGAAAGAACAAATTGTTCTTGCTTTACTTAATTGGAATGTTCCACAGACCTCTACAAAAAGCAATTTTTACATAATGCAAATTTCCCCCAGTATGTGGGGAAGGAAAGGAAGGAGTACGTAGGGAACCACACACCCATGGTGGGAGGGCAGTACATGGTTCAAGAACACATAGGGACCAAAGGCAGAGAATTTAGAGCAGAAAGAGGAATGTAGTAAGATATGCAGAGTATGGGCATAATAGGACAAAGGTCTCCTCTTTTGTGGTGGAAGTCTTAAGCTAAGCCCCCCAATCCTGTGGCACCTGTGGTAGTAGTCTTTCCATGTATGCATTCTTTTTCTTTCACCTGGAGAATTTTTTAAAGGTTTTGTGTGTGTGTGTGTGTGTGTGTGTGTGTGTTTGTGCACTTGCATGCATGTGCGTGTGTTGGGAGGAGAGGCCAGGAGCATTGAGCCAGGGGCAGGAGCAGAGAGAAAGAGAGAGAGAAAGCCCAGTACTACACAGTAAAGTTAATATATGTGGTTTTTTTTTGGGATGCAGATTTTTTTTCAGGATTCTTTACATATGTCAAATTTACATAACCTGAATTTACTTAAAGTGAAAATAGACCATATACCTATTCTCAGCTGTGTATAGCACTTTCACAAAAATTGACCATGGTATTGACCAGGGTATAAAAACCTCACAAATCAATGCAGAAAGGCAGAAATGTTAAATATTTTGACCATAAAATGGTAAAAATTACATCCAATAAAGTACCTTTGAAACACAGATTGAAAATTAATTGGAAAGAATGTTTGGGTCAAAGAACAAACCATAAAAAGTATAATTTCATCAAAGATAATGCCAATAATGGTACCAACATTTTGGGGATATAGCTCAGGCAGTACTTAGGGGAAAATTTGTATCTTGAAATGCTCATAGCAAGAAAAGCAAAAGCAGATCAAGGAATTGGGTATGTAATTAAAAACTAAATTTGGTACGTGACTAAAAAAATTAGAAAACCAATAAATTAAATCCCCCCTAATTAAACACTTACATAGAAATCCTGAAAAGCAAAGAAGAGATTAATGAAAGTAAAAAAAAATTGAATTAAATAAAGCTAGGAATTGGTTTCTAGGGGAAAAACAATAAAATAGTTAAGCCATTGACTAATATGATTAAAAAATGAAGAAAGTAGTGAGACAGGAGGCATGGTAGGAGAGAAAGATTGATATTTAAAATCATAGAGACTTTGAAGTTCACCTTTCCCCTCTCTCCCTTTTTTCCCCTTTCCCTATTTCTCCCCCTCCCTCTCTCTGTTTGATTTATTAATTTAATAAACATTCATCAGTTGTGCAATGTAAGCAGAAAACTGCACTTATAGTTTAGTGGGGGATATGGTAAATACACAGATAATAATAAAAATAATATGTGATTAGTACATCAGTTGTTCAGTCCTTTCAGTTGTGTCTAACTCTTCATGATCCCATTTAGGGTTTTCTTGGTAAAGATACTGGAGTGGTTTGCCATTTCCTTCTCCAGCTCATTTTATAGGTGAGGAAACTGAGGCAAACAGGATTAAGTGACTTGCCCAGGGTCACACAGCTAGTAAGTATCTGTGGCCAGAGTTGAACTCAGGAAGATGAGTCTTTTGGACTCCAGGCCTGGCACTCCATCCACCACACCAACTTGCTGCCAGATTAGTATATAAAGGATTTACCAAACAAAGTGTTATGTAAAGTCTACTATTCACAATTACTAAGTGGAGAGATTGGGGAATGTTTTGTGAAGTGAGTGGCATTTGAATTAGATTTTATTGGCTGTAGAAGAAAATAAGTGGAAAAAGGGAAATGTTTTCACTTGTTAGGTAAAACAGGAACCCAAGCCCAAAGGTCAGAAAGTTTGGGGGAGTAGAGGCAGGCAGAGAGTCTTCCAGTTCAGTTCAGTATTGAGTGTATATAGTGAAGTCATATGAGATAAGACTGGAAAAAGGTGTGTGTGCATGTGCGTGTGTGTGTGCATGTGTGTGTGTGTGTGTGTGTGTGTGTGTGTGCCAGAGTCATCTGGAACCGTTTGAAATTTTTGAGCAGAGGAATGACATTACCATTTCCATACCAAAGGAAGATGATTCTTGTAGTAATGTGAAGAGGAGACAGAGAGGAGAGGTGGAATGACCTGTTAGTAGGTTGTTTCAGTAATCCAAGTGGGAATGATCCATTCAGAACCATTCAGATTCTGTAACATTACACTGCCTTCTAAGAATCAGTTAGTCTGTTTCTAGCTACAGCTGAATCTAACTCAATTTGGCTAGCCCAGTATCATTCGTATTAAAGGGATTACATACATTCTTTTCTTGATTTGTGTTAATTGCACATAGTAGGCTCTTATTTTTTGTTGGAGATAGAGGACAGTATTGCCAAACTCTGTATAAAGGGATATAATACTTCAGATACTTTATCAGCTTTCTTCTCTCACTGGTGTCATTTTTTGGGGGCCCGTGTGAAGTCTGTCTACCTCATCTATTACCTGCTTCTCCCTTGAGTGTGTAAATACACGAAGTATCCATACCATCCCTCCCTTGGAATTTTGATAGAGGCAGTTGATGCTCAGGGACATTTTATCTCTGTTACATGATTCACAAAAGCACCCTGACAGTGATAAGGGAGGTGCCCTGAATACTTCAAGTCCCTAAGTCTCTCTGAAGCCCTTTTCTGTCAGGAGCTGGGCCTCTTCTACAAGCCTCAGGCAGAGCTTTTCCTGAAACTCTTCCCCCAAGGGCAAATCACAATGACAAGCTTAAATGTTTTCTGCTTGCTATAGGACTTCAGCTTTTTACTTGAAATCCACTCCAGTGTTTAAAAACAGAAAGCAATTCTTAGTAAACCTGAGCATAAACTCCAATGGAATGAAGACTTTTCCCTACTCCCTGCCTTTCTGGGGTGGGGGCCAGGCTGGGAGAGTCATTCCATTCAGAAGCTAGGTTGATATTCTGTAATTATCTGACTTTTTGATGCCTTTCCAAATAATGTTTTTTAGAGAGGGAGACATAGCCAGAGAGAGACCAACTGACACAAGTGATAGTAGGTGATGCTTGTATAGCACTCTAAGATTTAAGAAAGGTGGGGGGGGGGGGAGAAAAAAAGGAAAAAAAAGAAATTTACATGATAATGTATATTTGAAAGGAATAGCAACTTGTGCATAGTGGATTTTCAGTTTCATGTGCAATCATCTTTTTCATTATACTATGTTATGGAAATGCTTGTTTTATTCCATAAAATAAATATAAAATAAATTTTAAAAAAGAAGAAAAGGCTTAATAAAGCACTTTACATGCCTCTGATCCTGCGACAACCCCATTATAATAATAACAGCATTTACATAGTGCTTTAAGGTTTGCAAAATGCTTCAGAGTCTTAATTTATTTAATATCAACCCTGTGAAGTAAGTGGTATTATCCCCATTTTGCAGCTGAAATGACTGAGTTTGTTAGTGACTTGCTCAGGGTCTCCCATTTAGTAAGTGTCTGAGGCAGGATGTGAACTTAGGTATTTCTGACTTTATGTCCAATACTCTGTCCAGGGTACCTACCACCTAGCTGGCTCATCAGATAAGTGGTATTCTCAATTTTTCTGTAATGCACGTTTAAAAATTCAGATTTGTCCAGCTGATACTGGACATTTTCAGTACAATGTGAATTTTCATTCTCAAGTTTGCTTTTGTGAAATTTCTTCCCCAAGAAACATCAAAACTCATAAATTTGTCCCACTTCACAATAACTCAAAAGCTCAACCTTTCTAAACCCATTTTCACCAGAAAATGTCAGGACATTGTCTAGGTAAAGTGCTGTATTTATTGTAGCAGATCTTCCCGTGTAATAGGGGGTGTCATTAGGAGAAAGTCTGGTTCTCTAGGTCCCCAAATCCCCCCTCCCTAATCCCCTTACACCTCTGGCTCAAGGCCTGGAGTTTGTAGCCTGCTCAGCTTGCTAGGCCCAGAGGAAGGGCTGAATGGCAGCCTGGGGCCACTATTTATTGTACTATTTATGTTATTTCTTAACCATTTAACATGGGTAAAACCATGCTACCTTTTTTTAAAAATTAGGTTCTTTTTTAATGTGTCACTTGAATTTTCTGTCCCTAACCCCATTTCTCCCATAAGATCTGTGGTTTTATTGCTTGAATTTGTTTCACATTTTGGTATTTTTTGGTAACAAATATGTGGAGTTACAGCAAAACTGTCTGCCTCTATTATTATCCTGGTCTTGAGTGATTAACTCTTGGTCACACAGTTCTTAAATGGTAGAGGTAGTGTTCAAAGCCAGATCTTGATTGATTCCGCTTCCAGCATCCTTCCCACTGATAGCTTCCCACAGATAATAGTTCAGAAGGAGAAAGACTTGCTGTCTGATTTTAAGCACTTTCACCTTTGCCTCAGTGTTTCTTAGTGTCCTCATCTGTAAAATACAGTAAGAGCTTAGAATAGACAACTTCTTGTGGACTTAAAAAGCTATTATAGCTTTTCCCCACTTGTGTTTTGTCTTTAGAGACAAGCATCACAAAACACCACAGCCAAGAATTGTAAAGAAACATTTCATCAACACTTAGTGGAGCATCTGTAATTTTGAAAAATATATATATTCTCCAGGCTTATCCCAACAATATTAGTACTTAAATAAAATGTCAGAACTGCAAGATTGACTTTAAAAAGTAATGTTTTCATAGTTCATTCCTTTGCCTATTTTTAGACAATCTTTCATTCAGCAGAATATCCCTAGTCATTTACTCTCTTGTTTTCTTTGTTACTGAGCATTTAATAGATAAAATTAATTTTTTGGAGGTATTTTTTTCTCATATGGTTTTGAAGATGAATGATTTCTGCAAATCTAGAGAAAAGCAAATGGTTTTGGATTACAATTGTTTTTAGCTGTCTGTTAATTTAAAGCATATGATTTTTCTCCTGAAGTTTTACTTTAACATTAAAAAGAATTTTCTTCATTAGAAATAAAATATTGCAGGCATTTGGGTCTTCATGCTGTTTTGACCTTACATGGGGAATACTACTTAGATCACCCCCTCCTCCACTAACTATTTGTTTTTGTGAATCCCTACTTTCCGTCAATAAATAAGCTATCAAAAATTAATGTGTGTTGAGTGCCCATTGTCAGAAATTTCTAGAAGGGATATGGAGACAAATGCAAAAAGACAAGGGCCCAGCTTTCAAGAACCTCGTGTGAGGGATACCACAGTAGCAGGTTGGTACTGCCTGAACATTCAGACTAATCAGGGAGCTGCAGATGGAAATATTATCTAGAAATATAACAATATAAGGTATCAAGTCATATCCCCTAATGAGGAAAATAGACAAGGCTAGCAAAGAGAAAAGGTAATCTACTTTTTTCTTTCACAAAAGCGTGTTTTTTTCTAGATTTTGTTTCATTTGAAAATTGTTGAGAGGAAAGTAGGTATTGAGATTGAATGGAGGTATAGTGAGAGACTTACATAATATGGTGATATGATTTTGGGCAAACTACCCTCTTAACCTTTACTTTCTGGCTTTACTCTATTATAGGACTGTCATTATGGCAGAATGGATACAGGGACCTAGCAAATGCTTCAAGGTTCTTCTGGACAGATGCATTGCCCTGAGCACACACAGGGCTTTTCCAGGCAGATGAATTCTCTGTTGGGTTTTTTAATGCAGTTATGGAATTCACCAGGTGGTCTTCAGGTGGCAAAGCCACAGGGGAAAATACCGGTAATCCGTGAACAACCTTCTCTGCCCTGACCCTCAAATCTACACCTGAGCATTACCATCCCCCCAACCCAAGCCCTTTACCAGGTATATTCGGCAGTATATTTACAAAGAAAGAACTCAGAATGAAGAACAGCTTTAGTCCAGACTGAGAAGAGGAAATGACTCGAAAGAGATAGAGTGTTGTTAGAAGTGATGCTGACAAGGATTAAGAGTGTTAAGGCTAAACTGGAGGCAGCTGAGAATAAACTGCTAAGTAAATCAGAGACATCTTTGGAATGCTGTCTAAGTTACAAATGACAAAGACAAACCAGAAAGAGAGAGTTTCCTTAGAAGGTTTCAGCAGTAATGTCCTCTGCTACCTCAGTTGACACAGGCCTCTCCCCTCCCCTCCCCTACTCTCCCCTCCCCTCTCCTACTCTCCCCTCCCCTCCCCTACTCTTCCCTCCCCTACTTTCCCCTCCCCTCTCCTCTCCTCTCTTCTCTTCCACTCTTAGAGTTGGAAGGAATCTTAGGGAAAATTTAGTCCAGTTCTCTAATTTTACAGATAAAGAAACTGAAACTGAGGCTGAAAGGGCCCAAAGTCACTTAGATAGCTAAGAAGTAGAGCACAGTATTTGAATCTAAGTTTTCTCACTAAAATTTAGTGCTTTTTGGAAGTGAAAGATAAGAACTTCTTTGCCAATGTTTTCATTTCATTCAGTTTTGTTTTTCCCTGCTCATAGTCAGGTTTTGTGTTTCCCAGCTCTTTTCTCTCTAGCACTCCGGAGTATTTTTCCATTGCTCTGGAGTGACAAGGGTTATGATCTCCATTTTGCAGATGGAAAAACTGAGACATAAATAGGTTATGTGAATAGCTCAAGGCAATTCAGAGTCAGCAGCAAGGATGGGAATAGAAACTGGCTCCTTTAATTCTTTTTCCTGTATTGTAATGACAGACTGTGCTGTCTCTCTTGCGAGTTACATTCCCTTACTCAGTGCTTTAAATGGGGGCTGTGCCAGCTGTCATTTTGTTTCCCCACATCCAGCATTGCTCAAACCAATGTTAACATTCATTATTTGATTACAGAAGCATTAAGCAAGTTCAAGGTTGATAACAAACACATGGAGTCAACCTTGGATTATTTGGTTTGCAGGTTATTGTATCCTTAGCATTGTGGAAAGTTGGAGCTGGAAGCAACTATAGAGATTATGTAGGACGACTCCTTAATTTTACAGATGAAGAAATGGATGCTCAGATGGGGAAAGAGATTTTTTTTCATATTTCTAGTGAGTAGCATCGCTGGGTATTGAAGCCAGTTCTCCTGGCCCTCAGCTTAGCACCATTTTCACTACTCTACATAATTTTCTTCCTTGTATGAAATTTCCCTATTCTTTGGTAACAACAGAATGTTTTAATATAGCATGTTTATTTCTATAACTCAACTATAAAAACACAGAAAAAAACATGACTTTGGCAGCAGCCATCATTGGTCTATCTGACCCTCACTCGAGTTGAAGACTTTGGCCTCTTCTTAGTCTTCCCATCTAAGGACATAAAAGCATCACCTCTTCTATTTTATAATAATCACCATATTAAAATTGTATCATTGTAATGTGCCCCCGCTTCCTTATTGCCATTCCACCAACAGAAAATATATGCATCTAGAAAATTTACATTAAATTTCTAGGCTATGTAATGACACTAGACATTTACATAGTACTTTAAAGTTTGCAAAGTACTTTACATTTCTCTGGAGTCCCAAAATGACCCTGTGGATAGGGACTATGTATGTTAGTATCCCCATTTTACAGATGAGGAAATGGAGGCTCAGAGAAATTATATAACTTGTCTATGGTCTCAGATCTAGTAAATGTCAGGCACAAGATATGAATCTAGCACTTCCTTACTCTTTTTTTTATCCCTAGTGCTTTGCACAGTGCCTGGCACATAGTAGGTACTTAATAAATGTTTATTGATTGATTCCTAACGAAGTGCAGAACTCTATGTATGGTAGCACATTGCCTTCTATGATGAAATGCCAGGGGGCAGCCTCCATGCTACAAAACCAGTGAACATAAATAGGAAAGGGAAAATTCTTTCCAAGACCTTGGACAAATTGGCTTACCTCTGGTCCTTAGTTTTCTCATCTATAGAAAAAGAGGAAATTCAATTAAGTAATCTTGAAGCAAGCCTAGCTTATTGTGATTCTACTCTATTGTTCCAATCTAATTCAACAAGCATTTTTATTAATGTTTATTACGAGCCTGTTATGTGCTCCTTGTGTTAAGCACTGGCATTAAAAAGATAGAGCAAAAATAATTTCTGCCTTCAAGGATATTATTGTCTAGTAAGAAAGACAGTCTCTGCCCTCAAGGAGCTTATGATTTAATGGGGAAGACAAAACACAGAAAACTTAAATGGAGTTTGGGAATTCATGGCCCCACCCTCCAATCAGAGAGGCAGAAGGTAATGATGAGGGAGAGTACTAAGGCTTATGAGATTTTACAGCATGATGAGGTTATTCTAATGAGCTTCCCCTGGGTCATGGTGGAAAAGTCAGTTTGGAAAGTTGCAAAGTAGGGTAGCCAGTCATTTTGCTGTTCAGGTTACTATTTTATAGTATCGTTTGAGATCTAGTATTGCTAGGCCCCCTTCCTTTCTACCTCCCCATGATTTCCCTTGAGATTCTTGAATTTGACATATCTATATCTAATATATATCTAGCTGTATAAAGTAATCAATTGGTAGCTTGATTGGTATGGCCATGAATAAGTAAATTAATTTAGATAATATTATCATTTATATACAAACATACTTATGCACACCCACTACATATATAATTATAGTTAGGTAATATTGTCATGTATATACATATAGACATACATGTATATATATATATATATATATATGTATAGGTAATTATATATAATATTTTGAGAAGAAAGAAGAGGTCCAGGAAAGACTTTTTGTAGAAAATGGTAAATGAGCTGAATCTTGAAGGAGTCTGAGGATTCTATTTTCTTTTCAAAGCTTTCTATTTGAGTTGGGGTGGGACTTTAATTTGGAGGGCTTTATCTATGTATTGATGTTTCTGATAAGATTGTGGCAAATGCCTCCTCCAATGATAGTCTTACCTTCCTTAAACCCACCAGATTTTATAGGATGACCCAAGGCAGATAGAATCAAAGGATCTTAGTATTATAAGGGACCCCCAAAATAATTTGTGTCTGGACCTTTATCCCTAAAGCATTTATTCCAGTGTTGAACTTATAAAGTGAAGACAATGAATGGTGTGATGCCTGTAAGGAAGGGAGAAGGGAGGGAGGGAGGAAGGAAAAGAGAGAGAGAGAGAGAGAGAGAGAGAGAGAGAGAGAGAGAGAGAGAGAGAGAGAGAGAGAGAGAGAGAGACTGCATTGCCAAAAATAACAGGGAGAATACAGAGCCTTTGAAAAATTACCTGTGTTGTTTTTGGTGCTCATTCACCATATCATTAAATACCATAAGACTTTTTTATTGTTTTACAAAATTTTTGTAAAGAGGTACATATTGTTTCTTTGGTAGCTTCATTCTTTTTTTATGTGTGCTCATAGTAGTGGATCAAATACCTGATGAGTTTATCCTTTCTGTTACCTATACTATTTTTTTGGCTGTATTCTTCCATTACTTTTGAAAAGGTAATTCCCCATAAATTACAGCAATATCTTAGATTTGATATTGGTGTCACAATAGTCTTTTGATTCTTTAATGGTCATAGAGTCTTTAGTGATAGGTTGCCATGAAGTGAGGTGAGCATTTATTTCTTCAACTCTAGGTAGAAGGTGATGACTATCTCTGTGACCAACTACAAGTGTCAACAAAATATAAATATATTAAATACTGTGTTATCAACACTGCAAGTCTATAGCTGAGGCTTTGTGCTTAGATAAGAACAAAAAACTTGTAGAATGTAATCTAGAATATTATTAAATAATTGTCCAAAACTCATCTTATTGTTGGCCTTTTTAGCCCACCACTGTCCTTATTGCTTTTTTAGGGGATTAGCTCTGATTCCTGAGAAGTTTGAATTTACAGAGCTCAAAGAGCTTTATAAATTGTCTTCTCTTATGTCCTGTATTGATAGAAAATTATTTAACCTACAATTTTTGGTTAAGGACATTGAGGTGCAGAATTATTGGAGAGTACCCAACAGCTATTCCTTTTTGATGAGGAAATAGAGACATAGAAACATTAAATGGCTTACCCAAGGTCATGTAATTTATTTGTGATGGAGCTGGGATGAGAACTCAAACTTTCTCACTTATCACGTTGGGTCAATGGCAAGGCTGAGAGCAGAACATGTTAATGGAAGTATATTTTGCTTTTAAAATTCTATGTTTAATTTGAGAAATCTCTTAGGTTTTCAAAAGTTAGCTATACTATACCAAGGAATATGTCAAACACAAGTTACTCTTTACACGAGTCAACAAATGTCACATTTAATGTGATAACAAAATGAAAATAAAGTAAATATTACATTTATTGATAACATGCACATTACTAATATGCTACATACTAATAGTATGTAGTAATGTATGTAGTAATAATATGTAGTAATAGTATGTAGTAAACATAGTATGTAGTAATGTATGTAGTAATCTAATGTATGTAGTAATCTAATATGTAGATTACTAGACATACATATATGTGTATATGTGTTTATATATGTATATATATATACATACATACATACATATATATATATATATATATATATATATATATTACAAAGCTTTATTTGAATGGAAAGTAGATCAGGTGTATGAACCTTACTTTGAGGATAAGTACAAATCTAATAAGTAAGTGTTCTATAGCTATGCAAACATAATTATGCTACAGTTTAGAAAATTAGATACTCTGCCTTAGTCTGACAACCCTTCTTTTGAAATACCAAAAAGACATTTCTGCTTGGTTTAGAATATGTATTTTAATAAATGAGTTTCATATGTATCACCTTCTAGTTAAACAGTTTCTTTTTTGAGAGAATATTGTATATAGAGAGTCTAAACACTAGTTTTTGAATGCTCTGTCCAACATTTTCCTGACCTGGGCAAGTGATATGAATTTGGTAATTATGTAACTTTCCATGAGTCTTCTGAAGATCAGCAAGTTTAGGATTTGTCTCTGTAAGCCCAACTCTCATCTCTGACCTCAGGCTTCCTGAATAACAAATATATGAGAAGCCACAATTTCTGAGTACACTTTTAAAGCTTGGCATATTTATTTTTCTCTTCTGCCTTCTTTTGGGGTAATCATCCTTATTCCTAACCAGAGTTCCTAATTTCTTATCTATTATTCACAGTAGAGGTGTCAATATGCAGGCTTGCAAAACCTTGCAAAACTCCTTAGTTTTACAGGAATCAGATTAAAATGTAATCAGGAAATGTTTAAATGAAAAATAAAGTACAACATAGATAATGTGAATTTGTGGTTTTCTAAATCACTACACTATGTTGGTAGGGATTATTTCAATTTAAGTTTGACACCATTGATTTATAGGAACTTTCTTCTTATAGAAAATATAAAGTGGAAACATTCACATTGACAGTAGTTCACATTTTTTTATTTCTTCAAAGTTTACATAACACTTTCCTCACAATAACCCTGTCAGGTGGCATAGACCCATTTTACAGATGAGGAAACAGAGGGTCAGAGAGGCTGAGTGACTTTCCTCTAGCCATACAGCTGGAAGCATTTGAGTCAGGACTTACAGAATTTGATAGTTTTAAGGGAACTAAGTGACCATCTAGATAAATGCAAATACAAAAAAAAAATCCCTAATATAACATACTAGACAAGTGGTCATCCACCCTCTGCTTGAGGACCCCCAAGAAGGGGGTACTTGCCACCTCTTATCATCTCTATACAGATGATTCTCAGATCTATTATATAGCCCTAACCTCTCTTCTGACTTTCAGACTTGCATCTTCCTTACATGCTTATTGAAATCTAAGAATGGCTATCCCATAGACATCCTAAACTCGACATGTCCAAAACAGAACTAATTATATCCCTCCCTTAAAAAAGCCATCCCTCTCCTCTTTTTAACTTCCCCATGATTGTCAAGGGCACCATCTCAGTTATTCAGGCTCCCAACCTGAGTTGGGACTCCTCACTCTCTCTCAACTCCCCATTGCCAAGTCCTGTCAATTCTGCCATCACAACCTCTCTTGTGAGCAGCTCCTTTTCTCCTCTGACACTGTCACAACTTTGGGTTTCACTGATCGACTTTTCTATTTCTTAACCAGTTTCTTAACTACTGCCAAATTGTTTCAATGATTGCTGCTTTGCAGTATAATTGTAGCGTAAAGGTATAGTTAGTATAGTACAGTGTGGTATATAGTATAGAGTTCTGCTACTGCAAGCCTCCCTTCCTTTGTACTTTCCTCCCCCTTATTTCCCTTGAGATCCTTGACCTTTTGTTTCTCTAGATGATTTTATTACTATCATTGCTATTAATTTTGGTATAGATCATAATCATCTCATACCTGGACTATTGCAATAGTTTGCTTGTTTGTCTCCCACTTCAGGTCTTTCTCTGCTCCAGTCCATTCTACACTCAGCTATCAGAGTGGTCATACTATAGGGTAGGTCTGAGTTTGTTTCCCCTTTCTCTATTCAATAAACTCCAGTGACTCCCTGTTACTCATGAAATAAAATATGAAATCTTGTTTGTCTTTTAAAGCTTTTCAATACCTGGTCCCTTCCTATGTTTTCAGTTTTCTTACACCCTACTTCCTTTCACATACTCTATGATCCAGTGACACTGGCCTTCTTGCAATTTCTCCCATATAGCATTCTATCTCCAAACTACATGTTATTTTTATAGACTTGGAGATGGAAGTGACATTAAAGATCACCTAGATTAATCCTCTCATTTTACAGATGAGGAAACTGAAATCCAGAAATATGTAGTGATTTGTCAAGGTTACACGGGTAGTAAGTAGCAGAGTTAAGATTGAAATTTGGTTTCTTTGATTTCAAATCCAGAGCTCATTCTATTATATCACTCTATCTTCCACTCTTATGTAGCAGTAATTACAACTACTGACCCTAAAAATCTGAAATAATTTTAGAAAGAAATTTATTAGGCCATTTAGTAGAGGAAAGTGAGTCAGAAGGGAAGTGTAGTTATGTCCTGATTCTGGAAGATTCATATTATATAGGATTTTGGCAAAGGTTTCCCAAACAGGAATCCCATGTATGCAGTTAAGCAATTTTGCTGAGAGGGCAGCCTAAAAGCAAGGTGGATTGAGATAGATATGAATAACTGTAACCCAAAACAGAAGCTTGAGGTGGACTCCTCTGGAATTCTTGGGTGTGGTAACCTCCCAAAAAGAATGCTTTGGGTGGATCCAGGGCCTGGGAGAATCAGAAATACCTTGTAGCCATCTATGGCATTCCTAGAAAGTTACTGGGATCAAGGGACATTCTGGGTATGGACAACCTTTAATCACATATGGTTGGATTTAAACAGTATCATAATTTTTCCTGACTAGTATAATAAATCATTTCCCCCACAACAGTACCCCCCTTTTTATACTGTTTCTATGATAACTACCCTGCCTTACAATATTTTTGCAGTCTGTTACCCCCCACCCCTTGTCTAAGACTATTCTTAAGTTTCAGTTTTTAAGCTTTGCCAGCAGATGTCTCTATTACTCCCTCATACTTAGGACCAGCCCCAGAAAGTAGTTGTTTTTATTTTTTAACCAAAACTAAGGAAGATGATCTAATAATTTGCCTAAAAAGAGCAGATGTACTGGAAACTGTTTTCCCTCTTTTTTTGAGGTAGAAATGTAAGCCTACTTATTCTTCCCATCTATGTCCCTAGACACAAACCCCAGAGCAAAAGACTACTTTAACTGAAAATATGAAAATATCAATATTATACTCCAAACTAGGTATGCTTGGTAAGCTACAAAATCTCTGCTAAGGTACCATATCTTTTGGCGTTCTTCCTCCTCCTCCTCCTCCTCCTCCTCCTCCACCTCCTCCACCTCCTCCACCTCCTCCACCTCCACCTCTTCCTTCTCCTGCCCCTCCTTCTCTCCTGCCCCCTCCTCCCTCTCTTCCTCCTCCTTCCCTTCTCCTTCTCTCCTCCTGTCCCTCTTTCCTCCCGTCTCCTCTCCTCTTTCTCTCCTCCGAGTTCTCCCTCCGCAGCCTCCTCTGTATCCCTTTGGGTTCAGCACTGGACAGCTCCCTATCTCTGCCCTGTGAAAGGAAGCTTGATGATTGACAGATGAATCGACCATTCAGGGACCAAGATGAGGATGCCGACCTACAAGGCCCCTTTGAGCGCTAATAAGGGGTTGGTTGTAGCCAAGCTGCCTAGTTAACGGACACCCCCCCCCCCCCCCGCCCCCAAGACTGGAGGGAGGGAGGAAAGTGCTACCTTGGACAAACCTAAGTACTTCAATTAACCAGCCACTTAAACATCCTCTCTTCCATGGAGACAAGCACACCTTCCCCCCCTTCCCCCCACCTTCTCTCTCCAAAATATATTCTTGCTTCTTGAGGTTTCCTTGCAGTGCTGTGTGTGTGTGTCTGTGTATGTGTCTGTGCGCGCGCAATCAGAGCCTCCGTGGGAAGTGAATGAGGAGGAGCTTGAGTTGGGGAGGGGGGTGAAGAGGGGGAGAACCTGCCACTGGTTAGATGATGGAGCGGCGCTTGCAGGCGGCAGCAGCAGAAGCATCTCGTTAACACACCTCAATGAAAGCGGCAGTGGAAACGGATGGGGATAAAGACGTAAGCAGGCTAACTATAGCTGCCGTGTAGCGAGATGGGATGTAACCTGCTCAAATCAAGGCTGCGAGGTGCGTAATCCCCAGGGCTAGCCTATTGTGGAAAGGAGATCGCAGTCAGCATTGCCACAGGTGACTTGGTTTCCTGCTTACAGTTGCTTTGAGATCCAGGCTATTTTTAAAAATTCTTATTTTTAAAATCTCCACCTCCTTCCCTTGATACCAGCTGTAGAAGGAAGGCTAATAATAGTAATACTATTACGATTATTAATAAAAAAATTGAAAAGTGACTTCCCATCACCTCTGCTCCCTTCACTCCGAAACAGCCAAGAGACATGGTTTACCCCTTACTCCTTTGCCTCCTGCTTGCTCAGCTGGGATTGGGAGCCGCCGGTTCCAGCCGTGACCCACCAGGACGCCTGGAGCCCCATAGAGAGAGGACCCTTAGAGGGAAGCAGCATGGCCATCAGTCTGCGCGAGCCTCAGACTCTTCGACTCTCTGGAGCCGGTCCATCGACGGCACCATCTTGGCGCAGAAACTCTCCGAGGAGGTGCCCACGGACGTGGCCTCTTACCTCTACACTGGGGACTCCCATGAACTGAAGCGAACCAATTGTTCCGGCCGCTTCGAGCTGGCAGCCGGCCTGTCAGGGAAGTCCCCCACCATGGTCAGCCTGCACCCCTCCTTGCACGGGGCGATGGACACGCTTATCTACGCCACTAACTTCCTCAACATGATCAATAAGTCACTAGAGCAGAACTTGCAGGACGACCTAGAGTGGTACCAGGCGCTGATCCGGAGCATCTTTGAAGATGAGCCCAGTATCTCACGGGCAGCCATTACCTTCAGCACCGAGTCACTGTCCTCTCCAGCCCCCCAGGTCTTCCTTCAGGCCACTCGTGGGGAGAATCATATCCTCCTACAGAACCTGTCCTCTGCTCACCACTTGGCCAACGCCACCCTGGAGGCTGAATGGTTTCACGGCCTGAGGCGCAAATGGAGGCCCCATTTACATCGCCGAGGCTCCAACCAGGGGGCCCGGGGTCTGGGCCACAGCTGGAGGCTCCGGGACAGCTCAGTAGGGGAAAAGAACCAGATCAGGTGGTCTCTGCCCTACCTGGAGTGCGAGAACGGGAGTTATAAACCTGGCTGGTTGGTCACTCTCTCCGCCGCTTTCTACCGGTTCCAGCCTAACGTGGTCCCCGAATTCAGGTAGGAAGAGGAAACAGAGAAAAAAAAACACACCAAAAAACCCCAAACCCAACAAGCTGCTGTGTGTGTGTGTGTGTGTGTGTGTGTGTGTGTGTGTGTTAATGCGCGCGCGCCTGCGCGTGTAAGGGGTGCCTACTATGTTTCTGCTACCCTGCCCCATTCTAGAGATGAGGTGGGGGACCCTTAATGCAAGCATGGTAGGGAGAGGGGAGAGGATGCCCTCCCCATACTTGTAATTCCTAACTACTCAAGAAAAAAAATCCCCTATCTTTTCACCCATTCTGCGTGGGGAAAGAAGAAGGAAATAGGAGGGGTACTCTAACTCCGCTCAATTGGGTCGGGTTTTCGGGGAGGGGTAAGGCTGCTGTTGAATTTAGGAGTTGTGATTAAACGCTGCTTTCCTCAGTCAAGTTAACATAGGGAATACCTGCCTAGAACCCAGGGGAGAGAACCTCTGGTATCCTAGAAGATAAAAGTGGCGGGGACTGGGGAAGGAGGGGACTTCAGCGAGAGAAAGTGAGTTTCTTGTCTTCGTCACTTCTATGTCTGTAACCTCTGCCTCCTTCTAGTGTTGATAGTTTGACTGTCGCCGACGTGTTATTAGTTAGTTACCAGAGCGTATACTTAAAGGCACAATTCCCTCCACGATTTTGTTAAGGGTAGCAAGCACAGGAAATAGATTCTAGGCTAGAGAACCTCGCGCTCTGGTCAGTGGACTCCCTGTGAGCTCAGCCCAGAGCCATCTTTTGCCTTGTATCTCGGATCTTTGAAAGACGAGCTCCTCACCTGCTTTTTACAGCTCTCCGAGTTAACTCAGGGGATGGAAAGAATCAAGCTGGATTTAGGAGGTTTAAATGTTGTGGAAAGGGAATTGTTACTATTTAAAACTATGGCGTTTGATGACAATATGAAATTAGAAAAATAGTTGGTTACCTCCAAAGCTCCTGACCTCGGATGACCCGATCTAGGAACAACCCCCTCTGAAGGGTGGGAGTGAGGACTGCTGAGACAGGATTGAAGTAGGAAGTTCCAGGAGATATCTGGCGTGTGACAAACATTCCCTTCAATTTAACCCTCTTCCAATTCCTTAGACTTTATATATAGAGACTCCTGAGGGGTTTACTTTCTTTCTTTTTTTGTAATAGAGTCAGAAGCCATAAAATTAATATTTTTTAATGCTCTCTCTGGCCGAGAGCGTTAAAGAGCTGAGAGCAGGCAGCTAAACTGATAGAGAGGAGGCAGCAGGATGTAATGATGAAAGCCTTGGACTGGAGGGGATCTTTGCTCTAGTCTGGGACTTAGTCCTGACCTTGCTGTGTAACCTTAAGAGGCCTTATGTGTAAAATCAGGCGATAGTACATGAACCCTTTCCTTTCTCTGATAGGTGATAGCGCTAGAGGAAAAAAAAAAATCTGATTTCCTTTCTATGACCTGTGCAGATCTTTTGGCTTTATGTGCTCTCTCTCTCCCCGCCTCTCTTTATCCCTCCCCCTTCCCCTCCCCCTTCCCCTCCCCCTCCTCCTTCCCTCCCCTTCTCCCTCTCCCTCTCTCTCCCACTCCTCCCCTTCCTTTTGCATCTTGGACACGCCCCCTCCCCCCAATCCTTTACTACTAGAAGCGATTATCTCATTGCTTCTTGATTACTGCACAGATCCTATTAGGAAGAGTTGAGCCCAGGTGCAAACTTCTTGCCATTTAATTTGCTTGGAAGATCAGTTAGGTGCCTTGAATTCCTAGTGTCTGTGGCTTGTAGGAGAGCCCTTTCCCAAGGCATCCAAGGCAAAGGAATTGCAGGGATTCTTGAGTTGGAATGGAACTTTTGTACTGAAAAGAATTTTACAAAGAATTTCTATGACAAAGTTGTATCTCGGATCTCTGAAAGTGCTTTTTACAGCACTCTCGGTTATGGATTGTAGTTTGTTCCAGGTCTTTCTTTTAAGCATTTGTGCTGAAAAGATTTTAGATCTCAGGCCAAATATTCGGGATCTTCAACTAGCTAAGTCCCAAAGCTGAGGAAGCAGAAGGCCCCAAATTAGGCAACAGAATGCACTTTCTTATACCATTCTCTTTCTTGGGTCCAGAGAGCAGTTTCTGAGAACAGGGCACCAACTGAGAGTCATTCTTCAGCTTTTAAAGACATGAAGCAGGTCAAATTTAAAGTAGAAGTTAGCCAGCAGGGGTCATCCAAGTAACAGAACAAGATACTTCTTTTTCCCATAGACCCTTTAGCATCATACTCTATGATTTCCAAAGGTTGATGGGGGTGGAGTTTTGATACATAGCCAAAGCACCTATCTATGGATGCCTGGAACACGGACAGTTTAAATACTCTGTTCAATTCAAATGTTCAATTCTCAAGCATCTTTTAGGGCAATAAGAGATGAGAAGCAGTTAATAGAACTAAAAATAGATCTTTGTTTTATATATTTAAGGTAATATTTACATGAGACTCATTCCCTTTTTTCATCTCTAAACTCATAAAAGGAAGAGTCATTTCAAACTCTTAGTCATCTAATGTGGATTTTTTGGCACTACTTTAAAATAGCAGAGAGATATGGACACAAAAGATAATAGAGTGAGACTCAAATGAATCATTTCTTGGAAACTAGGAGGCCAGTCAAGGGATTATGTTAAAAAAGAGTATTTTGTAACTCAGTAATTAAAAAAAACCTCAGTAACAAAAAATCTATTGATAAATGACATACAATATTTATGAGAGAAAAGCCAACAAAATATCTTTAACTCTCAATTTGATAGTCCAGAATATTTTTTTCCTTAGAAGATTCAGCCACTTGGACCACATTATTTGTAGAGTAAGTAAGTCTAAAACATTAAATCTTAAAACAAAGTAGAGAAACTACTCAATTATTGTTATCATTTATATTTATCACTCTGAGGAATATTCCAAATAATTTTTAAAATCTCCTTTCTGGATATGAATGACAGAAGTATACTAAGGTTCAAAATTTAGTTTAGAATGTAGATGAGAAGCAGACATTAATTTCCTATCTCCTTTTCATTCCAAAAATTTGCATGCAATTCCATTCAACTGAATGTCTCTTGATTCATTGATTATGGACACATGATATGAACACATTTAAATTGATTTCAGCAAAAATTAATTGAGTACTTACTATGTTGAAAGCCCTGGGCTAGAAGCAGTAGATATAGGGAGAGAGATGTAAAATGAATAAGATATAATTCTCTCAGCATAATCTTATAGAGTATATAATAAAATAGCTAGTACTTATAAATAGCAGTTTTAAGTTTTCCAAGTGGTTTATAAATATCTCATTTAATCCTCACAACAACCCTGGGAGGTAGGTGCTATTAGTATCCCCATCTTAGAAGAGGAAACTGAGGCAGGCAAAGTATAAGTGACTTTCTCAGAATTCTAAGTGGATTCTAAGTGGATTCTTGCTCAGGATTTTAAGTGTCTGAATCCGGATCTGAACTTGGTCTTCCTGACTGCAGGTTCAGGGTTCTTTCCATTTCACCACTGGGCTGTTAATAATAATAGAGTGCTCCTTACTTCTATGCTCTTTCAATTACTTAGATAACATAATAGATCTAGAACTTGAAAGAAATTTAGATGCCATCTAGTCCCAACCCTTTTCTAGTTGAGGAAATTGGGGTCCAGGGAGATTCAATGACTTGTCCTTTATGGCACAAGAAGCCACTGTTTGATAGTAAGAAGAACAGTAGTATAAAGTTAATAATTGAATCTAACTTCTTCCTAGGTTACGATAGATTGGTGAGGCAATTTAGTCAGATTTGTTTTCTCCAGTCTGTGTTCAATTGTCAATTAAACCACAAGGAACCTGAACATAAACATTAGATCATGTCTAGTTGAGAAAATAAGCAACTTTTGGATAGAGAGTAGGCCTATTTGGATCACAATTCTTTCTGGATGTGAGTGTCATTTCAAAATCCTATATGACAATAAATGGTCTCCTTCTGAAGGTAAGAGGGGTCATCTGAAATTAGTTGTCAAACTTTGGAAGAAAATTTGAAGTTCATGAATCACAGGTATCATAGAATCATAGAATTGTGATATCTCTCTCACGTTTAACCTAAGTCCTTCCTAGTACAATTTTCATTCAGGTTCTTTTTTTCCCCCTTAGTGGAGATGAAGACTAATGGTCAGCATTCTCCTTATAGTAATTACATGTTCATAGATTTCTGGACAGTTAAATTATTCTCAATAGTTATAATCATATCTGAAATGTAAAATGTATTTCCTGGTGCAGGTAATGGTGTCAAGGCATACCCATCAGACCAAGGTAGAGAGTAAGTGGCAACTGAGTGTCAGACCAGTATGGATTGACTATTTAAGTGACTTACAGAAGGAAGTATTAACAATAGTGTCAATGAAAAGTTTTGGATTCTATTCTCATCATGATGTAATTTAATGACTTACTGCCTCAATTGGTGCATTTGATACTCAATGAAGGGGACCAATTTAAGGCCCAATAGCACTATTAGAGATTTCCTACTGCAGAAGAGGAACTCTAAACAAAGCATATCTTGGGATCCCAATATTGGCTCTTTCCTATGACTCATTACTGTGAGGTGGGCAGCTGGTGGCTCCCTAAATACCTAGTCTATGGGAAACCCCAATTGAGTAAAAAGAAGGCCTGTCATACTGGTCCTTTTGGATTACAAATTCAGAGGTCTTCAGAGGGACCTTATAGCCACATCCTATATTTTCTCTTGATCTTCTTACACATCTCCCCTACTTTGTCTCCACTTGACTCTGATAATGATTGATTTGTTTATATAAAAATAATACCAAATAATTAAGTCACCAAAACTGCTGACTATTTTGGCTAATTGTCATGGAGCATTATATATATGTATATACATACATTAGCACAATAATAATATATAATATCATTAAGTGTGTATCAGATTAACTTTGTTGTAGGTTTTACATAATTACCACACTAAATTTTATTTATGTTTGTAATCTTAGTTTGTTGCTCAAATCACCTTGTCATCTACTCACAACTTAGATATTAGCCTGCTACATTGATCAAGATATATTGATAAGGAAGTTATATCATTTTCTCCTTGGGTCCTCTCTGAGCATGGTTGACCTATGCTTACAGTGAGAACAATGGATGAGAGACTGTTTAGGACTATCCAACAGTGGGGTTACCCTTTCCTTGAGGTATTCTCAGAGTTTTCACAGAAACATTTTTGAATTGCCTTAATGTTCTTATCTTAAAAAAAACCCACCACATTTTCAGCCATTTTGGTGGTTTTCTGATTTTCAAAGACTGTTTTTTGCCCAGCAGCTGGGGCAATGTGTTATTGTACTATTCGTCAGAATAAGCATTTGTGAATAGAAATGGGATTTCTGAAACAGTGGAATATATATTTCTGTTACTTAGGAGGCCTTAGGTATAAATGTTTCAGTTCACACTTTTAAAAAGAATTGTCATGTGTCCTTGGGTTCTAATTCAACAACTTTCAATTGAGAAGAAATTTAGAAAGGTGTACACTATTCTTTGGTCTGCTTACTAAAGGATCACTCTTTTTCTTCATGAAAACAATGACCCTGGACAACACACTTCTTTGAAAACAGACAACACCCCCACTATATTAGATCAGGTGGCTGTTAATAGAATCAAGCATTCCATTTAAAAATAAGAATATTCAGCCAGAGCAGATAAAACCTCAGTTTCTATATCTAGAAAAGTCAGCTGAAATTTACTCAAGGCCAACAGAAAGTTGCTGCCTCATAGCTTTCTAATCTAAGGACTACAACAAACATCTAAACCTTCCATCAAGATAATTGTATAAACATTTTTGGAATGCCTTAAAGTTCTTTTCTTTAAAAAAAGGCTACCATGTTTTCAGCCAATTTGGTTGGTTTTCTGATTTCCAAAGACTTTTTCAACCAGAATCTTGCTGTTTGCTGAAACAATCTTTTGGAAGTAGAAATGAGATTTCCAAAATGGTGAAATTTATTTGAGGAGTAGTCTTCTCCACTGGAGAAGGACTTGGGGTTCTTACTTATTTGATTTTATAGTTTCAACTGCCAGATAAGCCCATGTTACTCTCAGCATTGGAAAGCCAGCTGAGTTTACTATGCACTTTTCAGGGTTTTAAGGATTTCTCATTTCAGGCCCAATAGCACTAACTCCAACCTATCTTGTATTTTAATATGACATTGTAACACACAGAGATGCCAAGAAGTGGCAGCTGCAATTGTTTTTCAGGCCAATGTGTCTTTAGTATGAGGGTGCTGATGGCCTTTATCTCACTGCAAAAGTGGGTAGATCCAATGTATGCCTCTTTTCAGTCCTGGGATGATGTTTCTATGATTATTTAAGCAGAATAGTTACCCAGTGCGTCAGGATCATGATAACCTTGACAGTGTAATTGCCATCATCTGAAAAGAGGAAACTTGGTGGTAATGAGAATAGACTCTGGTGTAAATAGCCTCATTAGGCACTGGTTGTGTACAATCCTGACATTTTCTTTGAGAAATGATTCCTTTGTTTTTTCTGTCTTTTTGTTCCTTCTCTTTCCTTCCCTTTCCTCTCCTACCCCTTTTACTATTGCTAACAGATATTTTATACATGTGCTTTCTTATTTAGCTAAATACTTACAAATCCAACAATCCTTCCCTGACATAATGAATCCTGTAATAAAACCTTGGCTAACTAGAATGCTTAGAGAAATGGATGTTCAGGTAAATTGGGTTTTCAATTTAACTGGAGTTTAGACAGAAATCCTCATTAGTTTCACATTCCAAAAAGCTTTATTTTTTTAAAAAAAGCTTTATTGAATTAGTTTATATTTCCTTCATTCTTCCTTTTATTCATCCATTTATTTGTGAACCCCACCCCACCTCACCCCCTTTCTCCCTCTCTCCCCCAGGTTGGAAGCATAGTGGTACTTACTGACCAATTCTGATTGACAAGGGAGCTTTAGTCTGTTAAGTTTATAACCTGACTAGTTCAAACCTTCTTTAGGCCACCCGGTGGTCCGCAGCTCCCGCAAGGATCACCATATTAATATTTAACTTTGTATGGGCACTTGATGGGGTCAGCTCACTGAACAGCTCAAACCTCCCAGCTTAAGAAATATACCAGCCTCAACTGACTCAGTAGCAATGATTACAGGTGTGTACTAGCATGCCCAGTGGCATACTTACTTATTTTAAAAAATTCTGAATTTAACAAGCACCAAATAAACTGAGCATTTCTACGTGTAACCAGAGATTTATACCACATGCAGTTGAATTTTCCTTCAAGGATTCAACATATTCCTCATGTTACTTTCAAAGCTGGCCTGTCTGTGCTTCCTACTGATGTTCTATTCTTTTCTGTGCATGTATAAGTCTACATGCAAGGCACTGTGAAATAGTAGATAGAGAGCTGGCCTTTGAGTCGGGAAGACCTGGGTTCAGTTTCCACCTCTGACACAGACTAGTTGTGTGATCCTCAACAAGTCACATAAACAGGGCCTCAAACATCTCTGAAAATTTTAAATTGCAGAGAAGGTACCAATGTGCATTAAGGGTGAAGTTCTTCTCTGGGAGCTCCTTGAACTGATGAAATCACCGGGCCATTAAAAAACAGTGACAACACTTTATTCCTGGAGGAGGCACACTGTGGATTAAAAAAAAACAAACATCTCCAATATTGATTTCTTATACAGGATCTATAGGAAACTGAAAGAAATATGTAAGATCAAAGGCCATTCGCCAGTAAAGAACAGCATGGCTGGGGTTGGCTAGAGAGAGGAGGCCATGGAAGGCACTCAAAAATCAGGTCCTGGAACAGCACTTTCAGAGTTGAAAGATTATGTCCTCCAGGAGGTGGGGTGAGATTGGGGGTGAAGTGGTAGAGACAACAGTGAAGAGATGTCCAGAGAATGGATGTTGGGAGAGCAGATTTCAAAGGACTCACAGAAAGGATAGATAGGAACTTCCAGGTGAGCCTATGGGTAGGGGCTAATGTTTGCATTCTGTTCTGAAACTGTGGGAAATTGCTTAAACCTTCAGTGCTGCAGGCAACAATAAATTGCAAAGCAGTCACTGATATGCATTGGTAGCAGTTTCCTCTCTGGGAGAAATCATGTCCTGTCCCTTTCCCACTGCACAGCAAAGATTTACACTTGAATTTAAAAAAAACTCAGCTTCATAAGTGGAGATTGGAGAGATGGGTCTAGGCAGCATTGTATGGGAAGAGAAATCTGAGGGTTTTAGTGAAATGTATGCTCGATGTGAGTCAATAGAGTGATTATGGCATCCTAGAAAGTTAATGTTACATCAGATTTCATAGAGAGATAGTGTCTACAATTAGGGAAATGACAACTCCACTATATTCTGTCCTGCTGTTCTGGTAGTTTGATTGGCTAATGCCTTATATGATTGCTGAGACTCCCATTATGATTCAAGGGGCCACCAATGTATGAAATCCTAACAGCAGAATGAAGGCTAAATTATGGTCCAAACCCTTGCATGGTATTGGACCTATTTATTGCTTATTGTATACTGAAACCATTAGTCCAATAGCCATTCTTGGAGATTTCTTTCCTCGGTGCAAGAGATACTCATATTAATCTATCATAATGTTGAATTAATAGTTTTTACTGAAGTACATCGTAATCTATTGTAAATTCTTAGTTTCTTAAAAATTCAACCTTTCTCCTTTTTGTTACTTTTGCAAAAAGTCTTACTGTGCAAACTTTGCTACTCCTGCCCTCTCCCTTTAATCTCTGACCCTAATGCAACATATTATAGCTTCTTTGAGGTCAGTATTAGATATTGAGAGAAACTGACAAAGTATAGGCCTTCCAGCTAGCTAGCAATCCATTTGAGTCTAAGGGTCTAAGGTTCCTGAGGATATCAAATGTGTGTCAAGGTCAAGTTGTCCAAAAGACCAATAATGAATTCAGAAAGGCTTGTGATGAGCTCAGCTACCTGTACCCCAGATATCCGCTCTCACCAAAATTTCAAAGTCAGATTAAGAACAATACTGATAAATGTCAGAAACAAAGAATTTCCTCAATATATTCTTTTTAAAAAAACTTCACTGGAATGTCTGTAAAATGTGAATCAGGGTTTGCTTTCATGTTTCAGTGGTTTAGTAGTAAAGTTTACCATGCATCTCTTCATTTAGGGTGAATTTGTTGCTAAGTATTGGAGCATAGGCAGGAGAGACTGAACATTTCTTCAAGTACAACTCTCAAAACTGACATATCTGGTCAGACTTTTTTTGGAGGACTATGTACAGTTCTATACACCACATTTTTAGAAGAACAGGGATAACTTCAATGAACATGAGGGTGACCAAGATGAATTAAGGTTTTGAAATAATGTTTGTATGAGGATACATTTAACTTGGGGATCAATCCCATCTCCAAAAATAGTTGGGGAAATAACTGTCTTCAGATATTTGAAGGGTTGTCATGTGGGAGAGGAATGGATTTTCTTCTGTGTGGTACTCCAGGGCAGAACTCATAGCAAGGAGTGGAAGTTGTAGAGAAGCCATTTTAGGCTTGGTGCAATGGAAAATTTCTGATAATTAGATATAGTAATCTATGAAAAAGTAAATATGACTGACTTGGGAGATGTCTTCACCAGAAGTTTTAAAGCAAAGGCTAGAAGACTGCTGGGTAGACAAGGTTCTAGGTTGAATGATTATTTTTCCATCTCCGGTTTGAACTAGATGGATTTTGGCGTTCCTTCCAGCTCCTGAGATTCTTTGATTTTGTGATTGGCCAGTTCGCTGACCACCAGGAAAGGAGTATTTCCACTTGGTGTTTATTTACAACTAAATTCTGACAAAGCCAAAAAGTTAAGGAGAAAGGAAAGGGAGAAAGAAGAGACAAGAAGGACAGAAAGGAGAAAAAAGAAAAAGAGACAGAAGAAGGTAGATAGCAATGGTTAGGGGAGACTAGAAGGACAAAGGTGGAGAGAAGCAGACCTATTGACAATAATGGGAAGTGACAGCAGAGAATTGAGATGGTTAAAAGGGAACAGACTAAAGAAAACTAAAGAGAATAGCCCAGCAGAACTGGACCATTCAGCTCAACACACCTAATAATCCTAGTGGGCATCAGTGAGGAGTGTGACGGAAGGAACACCAACTGGAACAGGTCTGGGGGGGTGCAGTCAAAGGGAAAGTGCTACCCACTTCATAGTCCTCAAGGGCATCCTGTACTCTACTAATGGAACACCAACAATCACTGTCTGTACAAGTGAGTGAAAAGAGTCCACAAAATTCCACTTGCTTCAAGAGCTTCATAGGACATGACTGTATTCTGGTAAATGTAGAGCTGGAGTCACATTAATGATATGGTGTTTTTTTGGGGGGATTGGGTGATTATTAGTACAAGGACAAGCTAAGCCATAATACTTTACTCTTCATTGTGTATATACAGTCAAACGCATATGGGGATATAGCAAGAGTCCTTCTACAGTGTGGGTTGCAAGCCTTTTTCAGGAAAAAAGCAAGGCAAAAAACATAAAAAACGCCATGCTGACCTTAAAGAGAAAGTGGAGATCTGGATATAATTTGAAAAGGGCAAGAACAGGACAATTCTGTTGGACTAATGCAATACTAGTTAATGTATATTCTGTGACATCTAGGCTCAGAAAAGGATATCTGCACAAATTATTTGCAGATTTTGATTCAAATGAAGCCACTGATCACTGTTATACTACATGTGTGGCTAAATTAGGGCACCTAGACTTTGTCTTATATGAGGTTTTTTAAGTAAGCATTTATCAGGCCTCTAAACGGTGGGCCTACAAATATAGTTCCTTCCCAAAAAGATCTTACATTCTTTCAAGGGAAACACAATGAATACATGTAAGTAACTATAAAACATGCTCTAAGTAAGTACAAGGTTATTTCTGTGGGGTAGGAGTATGGGGAAGCATCATTAGGTAAGGAGAAAGATCAGAGGGTGCCCTTAGTTTTGGCTCAATGATGATTAAAAATATAAAATATTTCATTATTGAAATATGTAACTGAAAATATGAAGAATATGGAGAAGCATGGGGAGACTTTTATGAACTGGTGAAAAGTGAAGCAAGGAGAACAATGACTACAAAAATGTAAATGAAAACAACAACAAAACTGAATTCTGAGTAATTATAACCAACAAGCTTGGTCCCAAAGAAGAGATGTGATAATGCTACACATTCTCCTAAAAGAAACCCTATGGATCACCATCTTCCTCTACTGAAGTCTTTGGTTATTGGAAGCTTTCACCTGGAGCTTTTGAAGGTTCCATATCTGGACCTTCCATTTAGAGGATGCAAGCCTACGTATGTATGTATCTATATATCTATGTGTATGTGGATGGATGTATGCATAGGGAAAGTCTTTGGACTGGCTCTTTGCTGTTTTTGTATTTCTAGTGAAGGAACATTTCATGATGAAAGGCTTATCTGAGGACAGACAGCAAAGCTATCTATCCTGTTACTGGAGGAAGTCTAGGGCACAGATTCAAGAGTTATTGAGCTGTGGATTTTTTCTTTCACTGAACTCTTCCTGGGCTTGCCTCAGTTTTCTCAACCTTAAAACATGGATAATATTAGCAGTGAGTGACCTCCTGGAAAATGGTTATTTGTAAGCCCCAAGGGAGCAAGGAATATATTTCCTGTATTTTTTAGTATCCTGAGTTTCTAGTCTCGTGGCTGACACATAGTAGGAGCACAAGGAATGTTTTCTACTGTGGCTCTTTTGGAGATGTTGTTAAAAAACCCTACATCAATGTTGGCACCAGTATTGCTATGTACAATTTAGGTTGAATTTAAAATAATTTTCTGCCTCAGAGTTTTTTTTTCAATCATCCCATTTTAGCTGCCACTTTCTCCTCTTTCCTTCCAGTGACTGCCACTCTGTTTGTTTCCTGCTCTGTTGCACGAGGTTGCCAGTTTCCTCTCTGTGCCAATTCGGCTAAAGCAAAAGCATAAACTTCAATCTTTTTCTAACCATTTCACACCTGCCAGTCATAAAAAGCAAACAAAGAAATGAGGAAATTTGAGGAGGAGGAGGAGGAGGCTTGAAATATTCCTGCACTTAACTTGGTTTGGTGCATTCCCGGTATACAGGGTTGAATCTGTAAAGTGAAAACATTCCTAAGTCATGGCAAACAGGTGAAAGGAATGAAAGTTGGGGGTGAGCCTTTAGACCCCAGATTTATGTCACTAGCTCACCTGAGATGAAACCCTACATTTCCCTGACTTCTTGGAGGCTGACTGGCGGCTGTTCATCTCATCCATAATTTCATGCCACATGGTCACTCTTGCATTCTGCAGTGAGTTCAGTGACCTCAAAGGTTGGGGCTGTCTGGATGAACAGCCAGCTGAAGGCACAGGCCAGAACAGAAGAGAGTAGAAAAATGAAGACCTGAGACATAACAGCAGAGGAGCATTTGCTCTAGGTCTAGGAGGAAAAAAAGATGTATACGGGTGGGGGTGCAATGGAGGCATGTAACTCTACATCAGGGACATTAGCAACTGAGAATTAGAATTCTAGGTTTCAGAAATATAAAAATTCCACCTCATCATAAAAGTAGAATTCAGTCATTCACTATTGACCTTTATTTCTTAGAATAGGGGCCTTGCTTCTTGTTACATGTGTGATGGTGTATAAAACTTCCCCTGAATTGTAAGAGAGGATAGCATATGCTTGTTAACTTCTGCCTGTTTTCCCTGTCTGTATCTCTTTGTTTCTATCTCTCTGTCTCTATTTCTCTTTCTTTCTGAATGTGGACCGATAAAGCAGCATTTAGTGTACTAGGTAGAACATGAATATTAAGAAATCAGGTTTTAGTAGGTGAAGGAAAGTCAGGTGAAAGAAAGGACTCCATGGGAAGCAGGACCAAGGGACAAGAAAGTCAAGGTTCTTTGAAGGAATAGGGTTGGCAGTGCCAGCAAAGTAGACCAGGTAGCTGCCTGTAATTGTGTGTGCTTATAGGGTACCATAAAACCTACCTTCTGCCCAATCCCTACCTAAAAATCTCCACCTTGAAGATCCTTATCCTGGAGATATAGAAATTCTTTAAACAGTGATTAAATGTTAAATTATAAGTATATGAAGTGTCCCAAGAATACTTACTAATGAGGTCTTTGTGACCCCATTTGGGGTCTTCTTGGCAAAGATATTGGAGTGGTTTGCCATTTTCTTCTCTAGCTCATTTTACATATGAGGAAACTGAGGCAAACAGGATTAAGTGACTTGCCCAAGGTCACCCAGCTAGTGTCCGAGGCCAGTTTTGAACTCAGGTCTTCCTGACTCTAGGCCTGGGACTCTATCCACCGCATCATCCAGATCTCCCAGTAAAATATTACTCTTCTTTTACAGATAGGGAGACTGAGGTTCAGAGAAGATAACACAGCCAGTCAGTATTGGAGCCAGGAGCTGAATCTAAGCTTCCTTCTCCCTAATCCTGTGTTCTTTCTACCATAGGTCATAGGCTAAATGCCTATTCAAGAACCTGAAGCCTTTTAGAATTAAATCAAAACACTGTGTGAAAGTGGAGGGTGGAGATGGACCTCATCCAGCTGTGAGTCTCCAGCCTTCTGAAGTACTGGAGTAACAGAACGTACAGACCAGCTGTGTCCTACAGGGGTCAGCACACTCCAGTCCCAGGCCAGCACTGCCTCTCTGCTCTTACACTGTGGCAGATTTGTCCTTCTGACCATCCTTTACTGACCCCTAGATTCCCTATTTTGGGTGCACAACCAAGTGGCTAAGTTTATTTTGTCTAATTCTAATTAGAAAACCATTCATAGGAACATAGATTTAAGATATGGAAGGGAGTTCTGACCACTTTGTGTTACCAATGAGGAAATAGCTTCAGAGAGCTGAAGTGATGAGCCCAGACCCATATAGATAGTAGGTAGCAGATCCAAAGGTGAGTGTCTTGACACCCAATCCAGGGTTCTTTTCACTGCACTATACATCTCTCATTTCATATTGCCATTTCTAGACTCAAAATTCAACAGCACCAAGGAATATCCTTCCCCTGAACAATTTTCTCCTGAACTGTCTGTTACCTAAGCATTCCTGTTCATTGAGGTTTTGCTGTGCTTGAGAGTATTTGCAGCCTGTCCTGATTATGCTTGGTAACCCACAGTTTTTCCAAAATCTATAGGCTTTAGGACTACAAGAGATCTTAGAAGTCTAGTTCAATTCCTTCATTTTACAAATTGATGCATTGAGGACCAGAGACCTGGAGCTGCTTGCCTAAGTCACACAGGAAGTAAGCAGCTGCTAAAGGATTTGAGTACAAATCCTCTGACTCTGGTCCTTGTTATTAGATCGCATCTGGCTCTGCCTGTTTCACACTTCAGATTTTCACATAGATTATATAGGTCTTCCTAAAGAAGGCTGGACCCGATTGCCAAAAAGCCTTCCAAGAGCATGGAGCCAGGCAGAAGATGTTTGTCACTATGTGAAATGTTGGCAAGTATCTCTGGACCAGGCAGTTGAAAGGTGGCCTGGGGGAGAAGAGTTTCTTTGTGTTTGAGAATGTGGTGCAGTTATGAAATTTTTCAAGATCTTTCCGATTAGGGAGTAGGGAGAGCAGTTTACAATTCATTTTGCTATAATGATGTATTGCTATGTTTAAAACTATCAAACTAGCCGCTAGGTTGGGAAAACAAGCTTAAATCAATTCCTGGCAGTGTCCTTTGAAGAAGACTGAGTGCCAACAAGGAGAGATAGAAGGAGAGATGACTTTCACAAAGACCTCCCACTTAAACTCAACTCTTATGAGGTGAAATCCCTTTATAAAGACATTCTGTAACAGGGATCTATCATACCTAATTCCAAAGAATTTCTTGTTTGTAGAAATGCAGTACAATTGAATGTGACCCTATAGACTTTAAAAAGCATTTCCTGTCACCATTACAAAAGAAGGAGAGAAAATAAACTATTTCCAATCTTAATGAGGACTAGTTTCCAATGGAAAAACCATGCCTGATTGCTAGATAGTCTGTAATTACCATCATTATTAATGTTAACTTATCACTCAGGTTACAGCTCAGTTAAGTGCTACTGACAAGTTGGGTGAATATCAGTTTGACACCATGCTGATGAGCCAACTTCTTCTATTATGCTGCTGACATACCAGAGCTCAACCTATTTCTAAGTAGTCCACTGAAGTCCTGGGAGAATTATTTTAAACATTAGAAATAACCATTTACCTATTTATCCCAGACACTGACTGAATACATTTAATTCGTGTGTACACAAGATAAAGCATCTTTCAGGATCATAGAAGTATCCTTGACCTCATGGTAAACAGGACTTAAATAGAGAATTTGGTTGAATGTAAGGCTAACTATGGTTCCATATAATTAAACACTGAAGCGAACAAGCCAAAGGAATTGACTTATCTCCAATCATAGAGAACTTTAAATTTAAGAAAGACTATTTTGCTTTCATTCATTGGATAACTCATCTTCTTGGAAGCAGGGGGCTAGATCGGATGGCTTTTTGTGGTTCCTTTTAGCTCTCCGATTCTCTGAATCCATAGATAATCCTAACATCTGGGGAAATGACACTATTTGGTGGATATGGAGCCATGTTATGGCATTTGTTTCCTGGGGTTGTGGGGGAGTGGGAAGGTGACTTAGGCCAGTCTTCATTTGGGATTAGTCAACTCTCTTTTGTGAGTTATAAAAGCAGGGTGAGAGAGTGATTAGGTTTTAGAAGGAAAGGAGTAGTCTTCAAAATGTTCATGAGGACACTCCGAGAGTGGACATTGCTTTTAAGGTTGCCTTATCTACCAATTATACTCTGGGTGATAACTATATAATGAAAACTGTCTTCCACATGTAGCATGGGAGTGTCATTGTATGATGGGAAAGGAGGCAGAATAGAGATCTCTAACCTTTTCTCACCCCACACTTCCCCAAGGGAGTCTTTAGTTCCTTTCAAGCAGGCTATTGGGGCCAGAAGCTTGGCTACCTGCTTTTCTCAGAGAGAGGGAGTCCTGGGCTAGAACTAGCTATAACTACTCCATGGAATATTATTAGTCTAGAGAATGAGGTATTTAGGTTTAAACAAACTTCTGATTGCTGAGTCATTAATGGATGAAGCAGGACTCCAAACTTTGTATCCAAGGCTTCACTCCCTTCCTACCTAATACCAGTCCCACAATGAACAGACATAGCATGTAGCAAAGAACCCATTTATCCAAGTCCCTAGCAAACAAATCAGAGAAAACATATATAGGAGAATACATACCACACAATACAGAATGAGTCCTCTCGTTGGGAGCAAGGTAACTCAACTCTTGCCAACTCTGTCCCACCCCTTACACAGTTTTGGGGAATTGGTCTCCAGCCAATGAGGAGAAATTCCCGTACCAATGGGCTTTGGGATTCAGATTACTACTACTATTAGTATTATTACTTCAATTAATAAAGGATTTTTAAATACTGTGTACTAAGAACTATTACATATACCATTTTACCTATGATTTTCTAGTGCAACCTTGGCACATTTTTAACTTAGTGGATAAGTCTAACAAGGGTTGCCTGAGTCTCAGAAAGATTGTAATTCGCTCATGGTCTTAAAGTAGTAAATGTCAGAGGCATTGTTTGAATCCAGGTCTTCCTCTTTCCAAGTCCAGCATTTTGTACCCTATGTCACCCTGTTCCTCTAATACTTTACTTTTTCCTCTTAAAACAGATCAGAAAATAAGAAATACTGTAACTCTATATGATAATATGTATACTATACAGTGACAAATGTGTATGTAGAGCTGAGTATATACATACTGGCATTCTTCTGTGGAAGGTTGGATATGTCATCATTAATTATTATCATTATTAATAACAATATTTACATCAATGCCAAGATTGCAACGGGAATTCTACTTGGAATCCATGGCAAAGTTTCAAAGCCTATTCTGTCCCTTCAGTCTCATCGAATGTCAACTCTCCAAATGGAAGTTTTTAAAAGAAGAATGCAAAACAACTTTCACTCCAGATCTCATAATGTCCTATTTCAAGACTGGCTGCGTTGTCATTGATGAGTAGAGGAATGGTCTCAGGACTTCATAGGAAAGGCACCAACAGGTGGTGTATATACTTCAAGAAGTTAGGGGAGTGGGGAAGGAAGAGAAAGGGTACCGTGTACATTGTTCCATGCCTGCATTATATCACTAGACGAACTGATCTCTTCACTGTACTTACTGCCTTTGGACTTCCCATTTTAGAGTGTTCGGGTAGGAGAAGATGAAAGAAGGGAGGTTGGGGGTGGGCCTGCTTAGTGGGATTCACAGTTATTACTCAGGCAGTAAAAAATTCTCCTACTGCAAGGCAGGACCACACATTTACCCAACAATCACATCAAGTGGGAATGAGATCAGCTGTCACCTAAGTGACCTATGTTGGCCAAAGGTCAAGGTTTGTAGGTGGAAAAGGTTTGTTGAGTAAGAGGGTGGGAATGGAGTCCCTCTGGTTCTTTTATGGAAACTATTTTGCTCTATAAATTGAGGGTATCAATCCCTTACTATTGTGGTTCCTACTATCTTTTCCCTTCTCCCTTCCCATCTCTTTTTTCCTCCTCTTTCCCTGCTAAGGTAAATCCTTAATCAGTATACGGTGCAGGTGGGGGTGGTTCTCAACCTGGGTCCATGGACCCTTCCCTCCACAAGGAATCTGTGAAAGGATTTCAGGGGATCTTTGAACTTGGATGGGAAAAATTACATCTTCATTTCAACAGCATTGTTTTCCTTTGCAATCCTGTGCATTTTATTTTATGGACTTAAAAACATTATTTTGAGAAGGAGTCAGTGACAAGAAAAAGGTTAAGAATCTCTTGTCTATACCTTCTCTCTTAGCTTGAATAAGCACAAGGGGCCCAGCCTTTGGCTATTTCTAGTCATAATACATGTTTTTGAATAGAATTAAGTGCTTGTCTTGTTAATGGCATGGTTCTAGGTCTCCGAGAAAATTTAGATTAGAGGAGGGCTTTGCTTTCGTGGAGTTTACTGTCAGGTAAGGATGTGGGGAATAGTGGAGTGCTCTTGGTTTCACAACGTTCTCCTCTGACTGGTATTGATTAAACCCCAGGAGCACTTTTGGCTGGCAGTCCTTACTCAACTGACACTTATTCTACATTGTCCTGTAAAACTTGTAGAGTGCTGGTTTTAGAGCATGGGGTCAGGAAGACTTGGGATCCAGGCCTGCCTGCCTCTAGCACAGACTAGCTGTGTGACTGGGCAAGCTACAGCCTCTCAGGCCATGCAAAGACAGTAAGTTAGTGCTTCCCCTTCTATTCAGGGGGTACATGCATTGGGTATTGCCCACAATGGTTCAGATCTTACACTTCTCCCTCTCCCCTACCCCTGCCACATGGGGTAGAGGTTGGCACACAAAAGAATTTAAGAATTACAAAACGCAACTTTATGGATTTACTCCAACCTGTTGGTTATGGACAGGCTAAAGAATAAACCTCCTTCCTCTCGTGTCAGTCATGTTAAAACATAGCCCATAAGAAGATGCCTTAGTGAATTTTTGCCTTCTTGCATTCAGAACAAAGGTCTTGGATGCTTTACCTGAAACGTGCACAAGAAAGGCAAAAGGAACAGTCTCATTTAAGTAGACTTCATCAGCCAGGCAGAGTAAAATTGAGAAGCATTGGGCAATTGAACTACCAAAGTGGCCCCAATAATGAGGGGATATATTATGATCATGGGGTCATTGAATGCCAGAAGAGATATTAGTGACTATACAACTTATTAATGGCTCATCACTTGGTTTAACATGTATCATTTATTAAAATTCAAACCATAGCCTTTGGCAAAGACAGGTAAGGTAAGGACTACTCCATGTATACAAAGAACCCTCAGCATATATACACTGCCACGGCAGCTGCTGTGAATGAAATCACAGGAGCTCAGATTTGGAGAGGACCTGAGAGGCAATCTAGTCCAACCTGTAATGGGACAGGAATTCCCTCAGCAACATTCAACAAATAGCCACCCAGTTTCTACTTGAAACCTAGTGAAGGAGAACTTATTTTCTCCTAGAGGATTCAGAAGCATAGGAAGAGGAGGAGATGAGAAAAGGAGGAAGAGATTAAATACCAGTCCCTCTGCCAGAAGAAAAAAAACCCCACCAAATTCTTATTCTCTCATGCTTCCTCAAATTGTTCATTTCACTTTGCCATAATGCGTAAATTCTTCCAGGTTGAGATTCTGGGTGGTCTAGTGGGATAGAGTGCTGGACTTGGAGTCAGGAAGGTGAGTTTAGTTCCCATCTCTTCTAACACACTTGCTAGTTGTATGATCTGGGGCAGTCACTTAAGCTCTATTTGGCTCAGCATCCTCATCGGCAAAATGGGGATCATAAAAGCACCTACCTTCCTGAGTTGTTGAGATATATTGACATTATGTATCTATATGTAAACATTATACATTTACATAATCATGTATTATTAAAGTATATATGTATACGTACATATGCGTGTGTGTTTAACTTTGTAAACCTTAAAGTGCTAAATAAATATGTTAGCTATTATTAAAACTTGCGGTCATGTAATTACTTTGGTAGTTATGAAACTTTTAGTAATTGACGTAGTCCATATTAACAAAAATGACTTGTATTCTTAGGTAGCTAAGTGGCACAGTGGATAGAATTTTGGATTTGGAGTTAAGAACAGCTGACTTAGCAACAGCTAGGTGGTGTAGTGAATAGAGCGCTGGCCCTGGAATCAGGAGGATTTGAGTTCAAATTTGACCTCAGACACTTACTAGCTGTATGACCCTGGGCAAGTCACTTAACCCCAATTGCCTCAAAAAAAGAAAAAAATAATTGACTTCAAATCTTGCTTTAAATGCTTACTAGCTGTATGATCTGGGGAAGTCACTTAACCTTTATCTGTATAATGAGGATAATAATAGCATCTACTACCTAGGGTGATATGAAGATAAAATGAAATAGTATTTGTAAAGCGTTTTGCATACCTTAAAGCACTATAAATACTAGATATTACTATGCAATGTCATGTATTAATAATAGGGATGGATAGTGATAGGAGGTGGACCTGTGACCTCATCAATATGGGGAACTCCCAGTTAAGGAAACTCCCTCCATCAATGCATGTCAGCAGCCTCCTTCAACTCTGGATCTTAGTGAGCTTTTAAGAGCAATGAGAGGTTGAATAATTGGCCCAGAAAGGTGCAGCTGGCAAGTGTCAGAGGAAGGATTAGCATCGTGATTTCATGGTAGTATGGATCCAGCAGTCTGTTTCTCCTATTTGATCAATCTAGAGCTGAAAGAAATGGTAGAGGTCATTTAGTTTAGCTCCCTCTTATGTATGAGGAAACTGGGGCCTTGTAGAGCTTCAATGATATTGGCCAATATCACATAGGTCATAAATGACAGAGGCAGAATTCAAACACGGCTCTGCTCAATCCAGAGCCATCACTCATTATGGGACTCTCCATTTTTGCTTTGAATCTTCCAGCATTTTAATTGGTAACTGTGCTTTCTCATTCCCTGATTCTGGATCTATACTTTTTTCCCCCTGGATCTTTGAGTTTTTTAATTGGTCATAGCCTTGTTTGTAGAATAGTGCCTGGAGAGGCTTGGAAAATCTTATCTTACTTCAGATGGGGTCCTTTTTGCAACGTAGGGAATGTTGCTGAGCAACTGAAAACCTCTCCCTCCCCCCCCCGCCCCAAATGGAGAGTTTGCCTTTTTGGTTAGATCAGACACAGCACAATTTTCTTAAATGGAAGGGCAGAATAGAATATTTGTATGAAGAATATTTAAGAATCTTAAAGGGAATTCCTTGAACTATGGTGCTCACTTCTAGTTACAGATGAGATATTCAAACTTTCCATGACTTGGGCTACTTTTAACAGTTGCCTTTTGTGACTTAATCATTCATATTAATAAAGGGAAGTAGCAATTTGGGGAGTTTGAAGCTTTTAGGCAATAAGTCAAAGCTTGGTTGGGTGAAGGCAGTATATAATAATACTGGGTACCTGGGAGTGTAGAAGAATATAGAAAAGGAGGAAGGAGAGCATTAAAGACAAATCTTACCTTCTTTGGTACTCCGCCCCCTAGATCATTTCTGTATCTTGGAGACATTTGAGGAATGCGTTCTCCCTCACCTCTCTAATACATTACATGACTTCCTTGCTCCCAAAATTCAGGCTATTGTTTTAACGTGTTTCAGATATATTATAGGTTGATTAGATTTTTGAGGGTGAAACTGGTAAGTCACTCTTTAGAACTTAGTTATGTGGGCAAGTGCTTTCTAAATACCAACTACCAGCACTGGGAGGATTTGGATCTACCCTTAAACTGGGGACTCCTTCTATGACTCATCTTTCTCCCACCATAAGCAGCAACCACATGGAAACTATTGAAAGATTCCTATTGAATCCATCATGCATCCAAATGCTTTGAGTTTAACTTCAGTTGCAGCTCTCCCCAGGTATTATTTTTTTCCTGGGATCTGATGCCTTTCTTTTATTTCATTCTCATTCCCCTAAGACACCTTTCCTACCACCATTACTCCATCTTCAGCGAAGCAGCAGATACAGAGCTGGTAATTCTGTTCCCAAGGTTAAAGCATCCTTGTGGGAGCTGGTCTTTTCAGAGGTCAAAATGAGAAGCTTTGACCCCACTCCATGGCCCTGGAGAGGACTCGAAAAGGCTTCTTGTGTTTTCATTGTGGCGAACCATTGAGCAGAGCATTTACCTCTCCAAGGGTAAAAAAAAAAGAAAAGAAAAAAAGAAAGAGCTTCTTTTCCTACCAATTAAAAGCCAAATCCCACACTTCCTTCAACAGGAAGTCAGTCTTGTTCTCCCAGAGGGTTTGTAAAGCCTCCCAGGTGTGATGAGTGCAGCTCTAATGAAGATGAGTCAGCATTTGATTTCTCAGCTGGGAAACCATAGCTCCTCACCTTGTTTCATTTTCTGCAAAAACAAAATGAGACCAAAAAAATCCTTCATGAACTGAGTTGGAAATCTGAGCCTTTTATTTGGGTTAGGGCACTCAGGCTGGGCACAAAACCCACCTCATGGAACTGCCAATTTGTCTGCCATCTTCTGAAGTGACTTTTTCCTCAGAAAGGACCCCGGCAATCACAATCTCGTGATGGCTCTTGTTTGCATGGTGTCTCCTGGGTGAACTGGTCAATCAACCAACCAATCAAAAATTTATGAAGTGCCTACTGTGTGCCAGATACTGTGCTAAGACTTCTATGCAATTAGCTATGATTTTATCAGACGGTTCAGAACACTTCCCGAGTTAATGAATCATTGCTAAGGCAGGACAAAAGGAAATGCCATTTATTTGAATATTTTTATTACCTTCATGTATATTTGGGAAATGATTCTCAGCTACAGAAGATGACCAAAGACAGCAGAGTCAGGAGTATGGTGGATGGCCATCCTCTGTGGAGCCCAGTTCTATGGAAAGATTCCAGGGGTAATCAAAAGATAATCATCTGAGTGAAGGAAGATAGAGGGTCTCAGGAGTATCCATACACCAGGTGTGTTGCTATGAAACCATAGAAATGTAGTTTCTTCATATTTCATTGCCATGTCAGGGATATGGGTCAACAAAATGGAGGGGGAAGAACCATTCTGTGGTTCTTAACCCTGCTTTCCTCAGTTTTAGCCATTTATTGAAGTGGACAGAGGTAGTCTCACTTATAATGTAATTTATTATGGGGAGGAAAATGGAAAAAAAATGGCTGTTGATTTATTCTAGTTATCATAAGGTCTGTATTAAAGATGAAAACTCTTAGAAATGAGATTAATGCATAACAAGAATTTACCAAATGTATCAAGGTGTGTCTGCTCCTGCTTTCTACCTTCTTCAAAACTTATCCCAGGTCATAGAATTATAGCACAGAAATTAGGAAAGTCATTTACTCTGGCTCCTTTGCTCCAGGTAAATTAACTCCTTAACCAGACTGAGATTTGTGAGATTCCATACCCAACAGCTCCAATTAGATATGTTTACGGCAGAATCAATGTATAGGTTGAGACAGTAATTACCCACATGGTGTGATTTTTTTTAAGGGAAGTAAAAGACCAGTTACCTTCCCAAAGCCAATGTATCTAAAATTTCCCACTTTAGAGTCCCTCCCTAAAGGTTCTCTAGAGTTAGGGTAACTTGGTTAAGGCATACATAGGAGATTAGCTAGCTAAATGTCCTTAGCAGGCAATCTGTTTATTGGATTAACAACTCATTCCCCTGGGACTTAGAACAGTGGTCTCAAACTCAAATAGAAACAGGACCACTAAACCATATATAAGGATCCCTGCAGGTGGCTTATTGACTTAGGAAACCACACATTAAATGGTTAATTCCATTCATTCATTTATCTATTTATATTTATTTTATTAAATCATTCATTCTTTCATTCCTCCCTCCCTTCCTTCCTTCCTTTCTTCCTTCCTTCCTTCTTTCTTTTCTCCCCCTATTTATGTTTGTATGTGTATTTATTTTGTGAAATTTTTCCCAATTAAATTTTAACCTGGTTTGGGGCACTTGGCTGCATTTGAGACCTTGGACCTAGAAGATAGTAAGAAACTAAAACAACAACAAGGGGACTCAAAACATCTCTGTTTTGATGAGAGGAGGTCTAGAACATGGGAGATTTTGTAGGGAGGAGTGGAGGGAGGTGGGAGCGCCTGAGCTCAGGGCCATGGTTAGCTAGGCGGAGGGATGAAGGCCAGAAGAGATCATAAAAAGATGGAGCTGAATGGAGATGGAGAGGTTCCAGAGAGACAGAGAGAGAGAGAGAGAGAGAGAGAGAGAGAGAGAGAGAGAGAGAGAGACAGACAGAGAGATAGAGAGACAGACAGAGAGGTTGATAAAACAAACAGAACCAAACAGAAGATAAGCAGCAGACAGCTCTGACCCTGGTCACCCCAAAGTCTATTGTCCTGCTACTTTCGTGAGTTCCAACCTCATGGGGATTGTGTAGTCCTTCCTCCCTTAGCTTTCTGTAGATTTGAAAATAAAAGATGTGATTATATGAGGATTTTTTTTTTCCAGTAGTGATAGATTTTCATGTTTAGGTTGGAATATATATGAAATATTTGGAAAATTTTGCCCCATATTATTGGTATAGAAACTGAATCCCATTTGTAGAGCCTTTCAGGGTTACAAATTGCCTTCCTCACAACAACCTTGTGCAGTAAATACTATTAGTAAGTTTTTTTTTCTTTTTGACTACCCCAGAGGCATAGGGAACTCCTGGTGGGGTGACCTTCCAATGTAGAGTGGCCCCTGTTCTTAAACCTACAGACTTAGAGAGTTGCCTGTTTTTCAGTCATGTCTGATTCTTCATGACCCCATTGGGGTTTTTCATGGGTGACATCCTAGAGTACTTTGCCATGTCTTTCTCCAGCTCATTTTATAGATGAGGAAACTGAGGCAAACAGGGTTAAGTGACTTGCTCAGGGTCACACAGCCTATAAGTATTTGAGGCCAGATTTGAACTCAGGAAGATGAATCTTCCTGACTCCAGGCCCACTATGCCACCCAAATGTCCAGGTGAGTTGCTTAGGGCATGGAGAACATAACCCCTTGGCCAGGGTCTCAGAGCCAGTAGGTGTCGGTCTGTTTGTCTGTCTCTCTGTCAGAGACAGGTCTTAAACCCAGGCCTTCCAGGTTTGAAGGCTGGTGTTCCCTGCTGTCTCTCAGTATTAGTATTATGGTGCCAATTTAGTAGGTAAGGATCAGAGACTAAAGGAGGTGGGGAAACTTCTCCAGAATCCCATTGCTGCTCTGGATCAGAATCAGGATGAGCAGATGCTCCTGTTGGAAGGCAACAGAGCACGAGTTGAAATGCACTGGATGGGGCACCTGAACACCTGGATTGGAGTTGTAGCTCTGCCATGGGCTTCCTGCATGATCCTGAGGAGGGACTTCACCTTTGGGGTCTGGGTTTCTTGTGCACAGACAGGTGAGGGATTTAGATTAGACCACTGATCCACAGAATGGTCTTTAGGACATTCAGGTTGTGTAGGACCTAGAGTCAAGAAGATCTGAATTCAAATCCTGCCTCAGATACTTACTAGCTGTAGGACCCCGAGCAAGTCACTTAACCTCTCTCTGACTCAGTTTCCTCAACTACAGAATGGAGACAGTAACAGTACCTGCCTTGCGTGGTTGTTGTGATGCATAGTAGGTGCTATAGAAATTTATAGAGCAGCCATTATGTGCCAGGCCATAGTGCCAAGTGCTTTACAAATACCATCTCATTTGATCGTCACCACATCTATTCCCAGACTTGCCCAGAGTCATGCATCTAGTAAGCGTCTGAGACTGCATTCGAATTCAGGTCTTCTGACTCCAGCCTCAGCTAGGGCTCTATCCACCGTGTCACCTAGCTGCCTCTATCATTGTTCTCATTAGTCATTCATCCATCAACACATTCATTTATTTATCTGTTTATTATGTATTAATTTATTTATGTGTGTGTGGATGTAAGTTTTTTCCAATTCATTTCAACATGTTTCTGTTCTGTTCCCTCATTAAATTAGGAAAGAAGGGTGAGGGGTAGAAGCATTCAGGTGTCATGAAGAACCCTGGGCTTAAGTCTTAAGCCCTGGTCCTGGCTCTGCCACTAATCAGCTATGTGATCTTGGGAAAACTACATCACTTGTCTAAGAAATTTTTTTTTTAGTTTGTAAAATTATTATGGTGGGACTAAGTGACCTCCAAGGTCTCTTTCAAATCTGAAATTCTATGGTGATCTAGCATCTGTAATCTCTAATTCCAAATCCAGAACTCTTTCCCTCAATGACACTTATTCATTGTCTCACTGTCATAGTTTCAATACTGACATGGGTCAGTGAGAGGCAAACTTGCATAATGGGTAGAAAACTGGCTTTCAACTCAGGAAGATCTGGATTCCAGTCCTACTTGTGACGTATTGGTGATATGACATTGGGCAAATCACTTTATTTCTTACTGCCCCAGGCAACTTTCTAAGGGTATATGCTACAGAGAACAGCCATAAAACAGCGTGTGTTAAATGCTTACTATGTAAGCATTTAGGTGATCTAGCATTGATTTTCCTATATGGCAGTAATACTGGGGGTGGGGAGTGGAGTAGGAAATGGTGTGGCCATGCTTCTTTTTACTTAGCCTGTCCCCTTGGTTGCTGCCATGTTGTCACAATGCTATTGGTCCTAAACATCAGAAGTATTACAACTGGGAGTTTCTTTTGTCAATAATAATTATTATAATAGCTAGCATTTACATCCTTATGTAAATGCTAATTTAATTTGGCTTTCTCTGTGATCATCCCATCATCTTTTGGCAAATTGGATGATTTCTCCTTTGTCTATACTTTTCTTTATGTTGCTATATCTGGTTCAGAGGGCAGAATGGAGAGTTTGAAGTCTTCAATGCCCACATTAATTCTTGTGTTCTCTCTTTCTCTTTCTGTCTCTGTCTCTCTTCTTCTCAGAGGCGTCGTGAAAGTTGACATAAATCTTCAAAAGGTGGACATTGACCAGTGTTCAAGTGATGGCTGGTTTTCAGGAACTCACAAATGCCATCTGAACAATTCAGAGGTAAGATCTTGCATAGAATAGTTCTGTTGAGAGAACGATGAAATGCTTTCCCTTGAATGCAATATGTTAGTTAAGTACCATACCCAAAAGATCTCTAGGTGCATTTTCTATTCTGCACAGAGGCTAATGGAGATAACATTATGCAACTTAGGGTGTATGAAGAACAACAATTCCTCAAGGGACCAAGAGAAGGCTGCAATGAAAATTGCTTAGGAAGTTTAGTTTGAGGCTAAATATATTCTTTAACAAAGACTGGGAGTTTAAAATAAACCCAAAGTGAGAAACCAGACCTTAAGATGGGTCAGGGAGGCTGTACACAGTTTTGTATGACACTCTACTTGGTGAGACAGTACTAGTATTCAGTTCGACACACGGCCATCTGCTACAAAGCATCAGAGAAAGCATGATGGGACATTTTGGTGAGTTTGGAGAAAATGTCCAATAGGAACCTGGAGAGGAGAATGGTTATCATTTTGTGTTGCTAATATTTAGGTTCCCAATGGTCTAGGAAGGGGTAGGGCTTGGATTAACAGGCAAAGTGAAGCAAGCATTATAATATGCTCTTGATGATGAGAATGTCCTTTGTTTTTTGCAGACTACAAATGATAACATTGTAATGATTTCATTTTTGGTAATCAGACCTATCCTTAGAGACAAAGAATATCTTGGATAATGTGTTAAATAGTGATTCTACCATGAAAGAAATGCTGGAGATGAGGTGGAGGTGGGGGTGGGGGGCAGCAAAATCCAACCTGATTTCCAAAGTTTTTACAGAAACTAAATCTAATTCTTTACAGAATTAAAAAGGTAGACCAAGTGTTTGAGAGCAGAATGTATGTATTTTTAACTGGAAAGGTGTTTGGTTTATTTCAGTCTTTTAGGGTAAATGAAGCTGCGCGCAATATATTCTAGTTTGTAGAAATTTGCCTTCAGAGATTTTGCAATACCTTTCACCTTACATAAATTTGCATAAGATTGATGGTAACTTTCTGAAACCACATGCTCCAGTGAAAATAATTCTAAGATTCAGTCAGAAGACCAGGTTGGAATACTGATACTCTCTATTTGTATCACCTTGAGCAATTCACTTTAACTTATCTGAGATTCAGTCACTAAAAAGTCATGTCTCTAATTTTCTCATTCATAAAATGGAAATAATTTTTGTACTACCACCATGTCAGGATGTAGAAAGGATCAAAGGAGGCACGTTAGAGGCGCTTTGTAAACCTTAACACACCATACAAATTGCAGCTATTGTTATTTTGTTCCTTTGTTATATTTTACACCCTTTTTCTTTTTACCTGTCTGAAAAGTTCCTTCATTGATGATCTTTAGGCCACAGATTCCTGGTTAAGTGAAATCTGTATTATTGGCCCAAGTCAATGACATGAGTCCTTAGATCTGGGTGGATAGGCTTTGGTTGTGTGTATGTGTGTTTTAAAATACTCTCTTATTTATGTATCTTCTTTATTGAACTATTTGCTTTTGGGCTCTTTTTTGTTGAGACCCCTTTTTTCTGAAGTAAAGTAAGATTCTCTTATTTTCAGTGGGGAATCTTGGCTTTTTTCCCTTGACTGGTAAACCTAGGGCAGGTTTAATTCCTTGATCAATTTTTAGTACCCTGCCCCTTAATGGAGATAATTTCTGAGGATGATACCATTATTGAGAAGTGCTCCCCAGGAGTGAGGATGGATTTATGCTGACGCAGCAGTACGGTTTGGGGAATGGAATGGAAAAGCATCTAAGTGCTTACTCTAAATCCAATCCTGCATTAAGTGGTGGGGGGGGATACAAAGAGTATGGTGGAAAGCACGTTGAAATCCAAATCAGCAATCCCACCTTTGACCCATGGGGTAGGATTGGGACTGGACCTGGTATCTCATTAGGATGGCAAAGTCCTGATGAGGACAAGCCTTCTACTGGTACAAATAAGCACCTTCTATTAACCCCAACCCAACAGCTGTGGGAGTAGTAATGCTCCCCAGGCAAAGAGCCCTGCTTCCACCCTAGGCTCTCATAGCTCACAACAAGGGGAGCAATCACTCTGGTGAATGGGTAGACATCTCTTTGAACCACCATCACCAACTGCTAACCAACTACCACCAGCAGGCAGTTCAACTTGCTGTCTTTTCCACCCCCATTACAAACCATTCATCTGCTTCCAGTCCAGCCCTGGAAATATTTTTTTTTGAAGCCACCTCTTTGGAGATGCGATTTAACAATTGCTTCTACTTCTGCAATCCTTACCTCCTCAGAAACTACAGCTACTAAAACCCCAGAAAAGTTCTCACCTGCGAGTCTTTGCTGTAGTCAAATGGTTTGATATCAGGATTGGATATGATTTTAATAGTTAAAGCAATATTATAAAAGATGCATTACCATAAGCTTTGCCATTAAGGACTATGGGATCTTTCATATCTGACATTCAGTTAAAACCTCTTCAATGGGTTATCTCCCTCTATTAGAATGGGTCCTCCTTGAGATCTGAGGCTCCCTCCATTTTTCTACTTGTATTCAATGCAGTTCTATACATAGTAAGCATTTAACACACGCTGTTTTATGGCTGTTCTCTGTAGCATATACCCTTAGAAAGTTGCCTGGGGCAGTAAGAAATAAAGTGATTTGCCCAATGTCATATCACCAATACGTCACAAGTAGGACTGGAATCCAGATCTTCCTGAGTTGAAAGCCAGTTTTCTACCCATTATGCAAGTTTGCCTCTCACTGACCCATGTCAGTATTGAAACTATGACAGTGAGACAATGAATAAGTGTCATTGAGGGAAAGAGTTCTGGATTTGGAATTAGAGATTACAGGTTCAAATCCCAGCTCTGTTACTTACTGCCTGTATAATTATGGGTTTCTTTTTCCTCACCTGTAATATGAAGTGACTGGGTCAGATGACATTTGGTGTTCCTTCTAGTTCAACATCCATGATTCAATAATCTGATGAACAAGGCTTCATTAATACTCTTTCTCTAACCATCTCAGCCAACTGGACGCTACCTCAGTTGTAACCAGCTAAGAAGTTGACCATTACAAATTAAGCCTACGTTTGAGAATATGGAAGCAGTCAGCTAGGGGTCCAGAGATTTTAATCAGTCCATGCCAACTAATGAAGTATTACTTGAAGATCTAAGATGGACAGATATGAATATAATCTTATGCCCACACTTAGGTATATGCATACACATATACATAAATGCATACATACACAATTTATGTATATACGTATGCGTATTTGTGTGTATGTATAAATATATAGTATATATACTATATCTAATGGCAATCTAAATGTAGGGCAAGATTAAATTTAGATCTGTTGATTTACATAATATATATATAATGCTTGTGTGTATGTATATACATATATATATATACAATATGCATATATATGTATATCTATCTGTGTATGTATATTCTTATACACACAAACACACACACACACACACACACACACACACACACACTCTGCTATGCAAAGTTCCTCTGGTGCCTCCTTGTTTAGAAGTACTCCAAACTCTAAACTTTACTCATTTCCCAAATCTATTTTTAAAATATTTTATTTTTATTCTGAACTTCATAAATACCAAATAGATTGGTCATTTGCTTATGCATTATAGAACAGAAAAAGAGGATTATACATAAAACCATATATTTTTATATATAGCTCACTTTTCTTTCAAAGCATATAATAAATTCAACCTGTAGCTTTAAAAAGTGTCCAACTTGTCTGGGCTTCTTTCTGGCTCTGCCTTCCCAAGACCTATAAGATCAGACTTCTTATTTCCTTTTTCCTCATTCTAATATTTTTTTTGAAAATTCTTCGCTTTTACTTTCCTTGTCATGAATGGTATTTTTCCTAGTCTTGAATTCCTGTTCTCATCACTACTTTTGCCCTGATAACTGCCCTGTGTTAGCTGAGCTTTATCCATTGACCTGACTAGGGTTTTCTGCATGGGTGTCATATTGTGGATATCAATCTGTGTATGTTACTTCCTTAGAGCTTTGTTCTGAGGTTCCATGGGGCTGTTCAGTAGGAGGCTGTCTGGAAACAAGGGGATAGGTATTTTTCTGACTGCTAAATCATCCTCTACTTGACTGCAGAAAGCTTAGGCTACTTCTCTTCCAGTCTTTCTGTTTACTTAATCAAGTGATCATGGTGGGGGCTTGTTTGAATTCTGCTAGAGGATCAATTTGATTATACCTCAGACTAAGGAATGTTAACTTTTCAAGCTTTGTGTCTTTAAAGCTTTTAAATGAATTACATTATTTTAGGGAAAAAAAATAAGACTCTTCACTTTGATTAACAGAGATTAGGTTGCTATGGTAATGTACAGTTTCTCTTCCCAGTGTTTAAGACTGTGTGAGGTTAAAAGCTCCTCTATTTTAAATATCAGAGGAGGTTAAGAATTTAAAAGTCACACAGAGGTAACCTTCCCAGGTTTTCAGGTATATTTATTCTTCTCCAGTGAGATGGTAGAAGTAGAAAAAATGAGTAATAAGAGATTGTGGCAGGAGCCCTGGGAATATTTAGCATAATGATGGTTCCTGGCACTTTAGAATTTACAAAGCACTTTCCTCACAACAATTATTTGGTAGTTTTGCTGAGAGGCATCACCACAGGAACTAGGAGGTCACCTAACATCCATCCATCCCTCCATCCATTCCTCTCTCTCTCTCATTCACTCGCTCTCTCAGTCTCTCTCAATCTCTTGATCTATCTCCCCTCTCTACCTCCCATGATCTCTTTCACCCCCTCACTCCTACCTCCCACCTCTCACTTTTATTTCTATATAGAATTAAGTGTTATAGCAATGAAAGAGGAAGGAATACTAGAGGTCATCTGGTCCAGGGGTTCTTAACCTCTTTTGAGTCATGGGCCTCTTCTCAGAATAATGTTTTTAAATGTACAAATAAAATATGATTATAAAAGAAACAAATTAACATTGAAATAGTTAGTTATAATATTTTTAAGAAAGCAAGTCCATAGACTCCAGGTTAAGAACCTCTGATTTAGTTCAATGCCCTCATTTTATAAAAAAAGAAGCACCTCAAACCACTTGTATTCTCCCTCCTCCCCTCAACAATATTCTTAACCTTGTACTTAACTGAAAACAAAAAACAAAATAAAAAGCCAAAGCCTCCATTGAAAATTTCTTCTTTTGTCCAGTTTTATACTTTAGATCATCCCAGAATTATTCCCCGCTTTCTCCTCCTTGGCTCCAGTCTTGGAGGAAGGCCTGAATCTTCCTGCAAATGGCAATCCATTAACTCTGTCCTGAGATCCTGTTGTCTCCAGGAACTTTTTTCCCCTTTGATAATCTCCCTACCTCCCTGCCCCCCCAACCAAATTTTATTTACTGGCTTCTTTCTTACTGCCTAAAAATATTCCTAGATCAACTTATGCCATCCTTAAAATACTTCGCTAGACAATCTCTAGGTTTCTTAAGCTATCATTCTATCATACTTTTCCCTTTTGTAGCCAAAAGAACAAAATAAAAACAGTAACTTTTATACTCATACTTTCTTACTTCCCATTCCTCAACCATTGAAATTTAGCTTTTGATGTCACCACTCAAATGAAACTGCTTTTTCTAAGGTTGTCAGTGATTTCTAAAATTTCAGAACCAATGGCCTTTTCCCAGCTTTCCTCTCTCTCTCTCTCTCTCTCTCTCTCTCTCTCTCTCTCTCTCTCTCTCTCTCTCTCTCCCCCTCTCCCCCTCTCTCTCTCCCTCTCTCTCTATCTCCCCCACCCAGTCAGAACCAAGCATTAGGAAGATGTGTGAACTACCTAAGCTTCCATAGGACTGAGCAAGTATTGAAAGGGAGGTTTTGTGGGGCCTGTTGTTCTTCCATCCTTCTTTAGAAGAAGACTGGTGACCCTGTTTGAAAGTCAAAATACGGGCCATATTAGGCTCATAGGCTTATAGATCCAGAGTTGGAAGGGATCACTGAGGCCCAAGGCCACCCAGGAGGAAAGCATCAAATGTGGGATTTGAACTGATGTCCTGAGAACGCAGAGTCAGTGCTCATTCTGCTGTACCACAGTACTTCTGACTAGCTACTAGACCATGAACAAATCACCCAATCTCTCTAAGACTCCCCTTATTCGCATGGGATTGGACTAGAAAAATGTCAAACTCAAATAGAAAAAAGGTCATTAAACCATACATAAGGATTCCCACATATTGACTGAGAAAACCACTTATTAATATTATCTGTGTGTTTTTATTTATTGTTATATGTGTTTTTTTTAAAAATTTGTTAAATATTCCCAATTATATTTGATTGGGGCTGCACTTGGGAATGTTGTGGGCTTCATGCAGCCAGTGGGTCACATGTTTGACACCCCTGGACTGGGAGATACAGTTTTGGATATATTATCCATTGATATATAGGACCGTTTCAGGTCCAAAATTCTGATTTCTGGTGGTGCAAACATAGGCTCTGAAAATAAGATTGTTTTTAAGAAGCCAAAAATCATTTTTAAGAAGCCAAGAACTTTAAAAAAGTCTCCCTTGTCAGTTATTTGATTAAATACATGATATTAATTTTAAAGTTAATAAATTAATTTAAATAAAGAAAAATTAAAAAATAATGTGAAGCTACAATGTTCTTTCCATGACATCTCACTAAAAGGGGTTAAATTAGCCTGGAATGATTGGCTTCCCTGGCTTCCTTCAAGTCCTATGCAAAACCTCACTTTCTATGGGAAGCCTTTCCCAATACCTTTTAATGTTAGTGCCTTCCCTCCTTTGGTTATTTTCAATTAATTCTGCCTATAGCTTGTTTATACTTTGTGTGTTGTCTCCTTCATTAGGTGGTGAGCTCCATGAGGGCAAAGGATATCTTTTGCCTTCTTTGTATCCTCAGCTCCTAACATAGTACCTGGCATATTGTTGAGTTGTTTCAGTTGTATCTGACATTTTGTGAACCCATTTGGGATTTTCTTGGCAAAGATACTGGAGTGATTTGCGATTTCCTTCTCCAACTCATTTTACAGATGAGGAAACTGAGGCAAAAAGGGTTAAGTGACATGCCCAGGGTCAAACAGGTAGTATCTGAGGCCAGATTTGAACTCAGGAAGATGAGTCTTCCTGACTTCAGGCCCAGTACTCTCTCCGCTCCTCCATTCAGCTGCCCTATACCCTGTATTATGGAGTTTAGTAGATTTTCAGTCATGACTGACTCTTTGTGACCCCATTTGGGGTTTTCTTGGCAAAGTTACTAGAGTGGTTTGCCATTTCTTTCTCCAGCTCATTTTATAGTTGAGAAACTGAGGCAAACAGGGTGAAGTGATTTGCCCAGGATCACACAGCTAGTAAGTGTCTGAGGCCAGATTTGAACTCATGAGATGAGTCTTCCTGATTCCAAGCCCAGTGCTCTGTGCACTGAACCACCTTGCTGCCCCACATGGCGTATAGTAGGAGCTTAGCAAATGTTTATTGACTAATTACTGACCAGAGAGAATAGGTGATCAATAATCCTAACTTTAGCACCATTTTCCTCTGCCTCGGAAACTTAATACCTCGTATCTACCAAAAACAAACTCTGGAGAAGGCAGTGCAGTTGAAAGAGCCCTCAGTCTGGATTCAGAAGATCCAGATCAAAATCCTACCTCTAATACTTCCCACCTGCATGACCTTGGGCAAGTCACTTAACTTCCATTTGATCTCAGTTTCCTCATCTTTGAACAAGAGAGTTGTATAAGAATGCCTCTGAAGTCCCTTCCAACCCTAGATTTGTGATCCTTTCATTGAAAAACAAATATTTGCACCTTTAATATCATTCTGTTAGTCTCTTCTATCTTCCAGGGGCGTTTTCATTTTAACTTTCATATGTAATTTCAGAATTTAAGAATTTATCCCTTACTGAAGAAATTCCAGCCTTCTGTAGAGAGGTGAAGCAGGTGATGGATTACTCCAATCATGCTGCATAGATAGAACCTTTCCTTCATTACTCTGGCCTACCCATGGGTCTCATTTGCTATCTTTCCTTTTTCTTAAAGGAAAAAATAACCAACCAAATAAACTTCCTAAAATTACTGCAACTTGCATCTGGAAGAGAGGAAAATAAACCTTCTGACCCACTTTCTATAAGCAGCGGATACTAAATTCATCCACTGAGGACTGATGGCTCCCTTATGGAATGGGTAAAAGGGCTGTTGCCCAGGGAGCGTTCATCTATTAGTTCATTTTAATTGAGGCCAGTGTCACTAGATCCAAGAGTACATGTTGTGGAGTGAGGTATAAACAGTACTGGAAAGGAAGGAGAGGGCTGGGTTATGAAGGATTTTGAATGCTAAACAGCATTTTGTATTCGCTACTGGAGGAGCCACTGGAGTTTATTGAGTGGGGGTGACATGATTGGATCTAAGCTCTAGGAAAATCACTTTAGCAGCTGAATGGAGGATGGATTGGAGTGGAGTGGAGTGGATGGATTGAGGCTGGTAGACCCACCAGCAGGCTATTGTGGTAATCAAGGCACAAGGTGATAAGGGAGTGGTGGCAATATCACAGGTGAGAAAGGGGTGTATTTGAGAGATGTTATAAAGGTAAAATTGACAGGTCTTGGCAACATCTTGGATATGGGGAGTGAGAGATAGTAAGGAATCCAGGATGATTCCTAGGCTGGGAGCCTGAAGGACTGGGAGGATGATGATGTTTCCCTCTGCACTAACAGGGAAGGTAGGAGTTGGGAGGGTTGAGGGGAAAAGATTATGAGTTCCATCTTGGATATATTGAGTTTGAGATATCTATTGGATATCGAGTTTGATATTTCTGTAAGGTAGTTGGAGATGTGAGATCAGGGGTCAGCAGAGAGTTTGGGGCAGCATAAGTAAATTCAAGAATCATCAGCATAGAGATGGTAAAGAAATCTATGGGAGCTGATGAGATCACCAAGTGAAGTAATGCAGAGGGAGAAGAGAAGAGCTTAGGACGGAACTGTGAGGGACACCTGTAGCTAGAGGGTGTGATCTGGAAGAAGATCCAGCAAAGGAGAAAGAGAAGGAGCTGTCATCATCATCTAAGGTCTCTTCTAGCTCTAGAAATGCAAAATACTATGATCTATGAAGTCCTGTTGTTTTGATTTTTATTTTTTCCCTTTAAAAGTTTATTATTTGTTTTTGACATTCTTTTCTTTTTAAATTTTGAGTTCCAGATTATCTTTGTTCTTCCCATCCCTTCCCACACTCACGGAGAAGGCAAGCAATAGGCTATCAATTATATATGTGAAGTCATGCAAAGCACATTTCCATATTACAAAAAAATTAAGGAAATGAAGAAAGTGAAAAATTTATACTTCAATTTGTACTCAGAGTGGAGATGGACAGTATTTTTCATTGCGAATCTTTTGGAATTGTCTCAGATCACTGTGTTGATTAGAGTAGCCAAGCTTTTCACAGTTGATCATGATTACAACATTGCTGTTACTGCGCACAATGATATCCCAGTTCTGTTCTCTTTGCATCAGTTCACATAGATCTTGCAGTGTTTTCTCTGAAACTGCCTCTCTCACATTGCCCACGGCACAGTAGTATTCCATCACAATCATATACCACAACTTGTTTAGCCATTCCTCTGTTGATGAGCAGCCCCTTGATTTCCATTATTTTTTGCTGCCATAAAAAGAGCTACTATAAGTATTTTTGTATACATAGGCCCTTTTCCTTTTTCTTTGATCTCTTTGGGATCCAGACCTAGTAGTAATATTGCTGGGTCAAAGGGTCTGTGCAATTTTATAGCCCTTTAGGCATAGTTCCAAATTGTCCTCCACAATGGTTGGAGCAGTTCATTACTTGACCAGCAATTCATTAATATACCAGTTATCTGGTCTCTCTGATAAATGACTATTTGACCCTATAGCCACTCCTCTCATTCACCCCATTCCTTACCTCTCATTCAGCAAAAGGTATTTGGAGGAAAGGAACGTGGGAAATGTCACCAGTGGAGTATGCTGTCTTGTGATTTGAGAGATAAGCATTACCTTGTAAGCCTCTTAGACCAAAATCATCATTGACAGGGGGCTATCCCTATCTTATAAAATTAATTAACTTCCACTTTGCATATGCACAAAGAAATAAAAAGTCCTTGAGAATGGAATCTCTGATGGGTCAATGTCCAGATGAAAGGAAGATGATGTTTACAAGCAGTTTGGTTTTTTGTCTCTTTCACTTTGGGGAGCTAAATGCCATTTTTAAAAGTAGTAAACATTAAAATTTTATTCTCTGAACTCCCCAAAATAGGATTATTGATGCCTTGTGTTTTTGCATCACAGTCATTTTTGGAAATAGTCTACTCTGCCTCCTGTTCTGTCCTTCTACCTCTCCCTTGCCATCTCCGCCCCATAATTGAGCTCCACTTTCTTGTAGCAAAAAAGGAAAAACAAAAGAAAAGGAATTAAGCAAAGGAAAAACACTGATGTCATGGTTCTGTCTGATACTATATGCAACATTCTGCCCTCATAATCTCCCACCTATTTTTGGAGAGGAGAGGACTATGTTGTATCATCTGTTCTATAGGGCCATTATTATTGTTTGTTTTTCACTTACTCAAAGTCTTACTTTCAATGGTCTTCTCATCAATATTGTTGTAGTCATTGTATATATTGTTTTGATGGTCCCACTTTACTTTGCATTAGTTCACATACATCTTTCCCTTTTTCTCTGACTTCCCCACCACATTTTCAGCCATTCCTCAATCGATAGGCACTTTCCCCCTTCTTTTATATCACACAGTGTGCTACTACAGCCAGTTTGATATATTTCTAACTTTGACCTCCTTGAGATCCATGCCCAGTAGTGGGACTGGTGGGTTGAAGGGTACAATCAGTTTAGTCTCTCAAACATCATTCATTTTTTTGCTCAGTTTGTTGAGAAGGTTGTTTGTTGATCTCTTGTTGGACCGAAGACCACAGGTACCTAACATATCAATACAAACACTGGATGCTTAGAGCACCCTTCATCCATACTCTATTCACTTCATGGGCCTGTATGGAGTGAGCAACTTTACCATATTCCAGGGCAGCTTTAATGGGATGGATTGCTTTCATTGGGCCTTTCAACTTATACAGAAATGCCAAGTTTCAATATTTTGTCCTCTATTTCAACAAATATTAAGCATTTACTTTCTATAAGGCTTCATGCTAGGTACTGGTGATATAGAGAAAAAGATGACAAAATTCTCACCCTTCAGGGAGTTTTCAGTCTATTTGCCTAGGAGAGGATAGAGACAAGTCCTTATTCTGTGTCCTGGTGCCAAACTTGGGCCTGTAGATCCAAGCTTTAAAATATTACTGCCCTTTTGTTTGGAGGGCATCAAGAGTGTGCTTCCATTGTAGGCTTTGAAAAGTCTGAATCCCTACGTGAAAATTTAGCATTGTCTTGAGTTAGAAACCAAGAATTTTCAAATGTGTCAGTTTACTTTATCTGTGTGCAAGGCTAAGTGTGCTACAAGATCAAAATCCACGAGTTACTTTTGTTTTTGAGATAAAGGGCAAAGTAATTGCCATTCCTTTCAACCAGTTGTTGTTGTGTTTGTTCTTCATTTTCAAAGAGGACCATGGCATCAGGGAAATGATGACATGACTCGCAGTCGACTTTGATAGAACAGTGGACTTAGGGTTGGGAGATTAAGGTTGGAATTCTGCTTCTGACACTAGATTCATGGGAAATTAACTTAGCCTTTATTTTCCTCATCTATAAAATCAGGATAACAATACTGTACTGTATTACCTGTCTCAAAGATGCCCTGAGGAAAACTTTTTCAACTTTAAAGCCCTATATAAATGTGATTTTAAAAATTTAATCATTCTTCCTATTCTTTTTCCAAGAACAATATGATGATAATAGATAAGAAACTATTTCTCTCCTCTAGCTCCTTAGACCAGAAATTAGAACAAGGAGCTCTGCCCATATTTGTTTCTTTAGTTAGATGTTTAAAGTGAGTTTTAGGGTATAGAAATGTTGTTACTCACAGGACATTTCTGTATTTAGGACTTGAAGTGGGGCAGGGGAGAGCTTGAGGCAAAAAGCAATCACTATAAAGTGGTGGTATCTTTTATCTTGTGAGGTGGTTTGCCTTAGGCAAAATCATAGGTCACGTGGGACCCCATTTCTAACTTAAAGTCTTAGAAATGCTAAGTGACTTGTCCAAGGTCACACAGTTGATAAGTGTTAGAGGTGGGATTTGAACCCAGCTCTTTGTGACTCCAGGTCCAGCACTCTGACCTTTAAGTCACATTGCCTCTCCTCAAATCCTAATGCAGCAGATCTTAGAAGCCATTATGGGTGGAGGGCAGGGAAGTGGATGAAGAGGAAAGGACAACTTGTCCCTGTCTCTGTGGGATTAAAAATAAATTGACTGTGCTTTTACCTAAAACTCCTGGAGTTTTCAGTCTTAGGGGGTATGAGTCATGTAGAGAGATAGAAAGGGAGGAAATATTGGAATAGAGAAATAGCAGGACGGAGGAAGGTAGACTAGACTATCTTAGGAGCTCACGACGAGGGAGAAGTCAGAAAATTAATGGAAGTATTTAGAGTATGTTCCCTACCTCTCACATTTCCCAGTGAATCCTGCCAGGGATAAGGTATATAGGTGCTTAGGAAATATTTACTGAATTAAATTGAATTAAGGAAGGAAAGAAATACTTAACAGAAATTCTGTTAAATACTATTATGTACTAGGCACTGTGCTAAATGCTTTATAAATATGATCTCACCTGAGTCCACAACAACCCTGGGAGGAAGGTGCTCTTACTACCCCCATTTTACAGATGAGGAAACTGAGACAAACAGCAATTAAGTGACTTGTCCAGGGCCAACTAGCTAGTAAACATATGAGGTTGGATTTGAACTCCCATCTTGTTGACTCCAGGACACTCTCCACTGCACCTCCTGGCTACATCAGGAAGCTATTGAGTCTCTGTAAAAGTCTAAACAGGTGAGTCTCCCTGTGCTTTCTTTCTCTTCCATTCAACAAATTTTATTGATTTCTGTAAGAATAACCTGTAGATTGAGCCTCAAAATACATTTTTAAACTTAAAAAATTTTGATGAAATAAATACTTATTAATTGAAAAATAAAATAGAAGATTAGGGGGGGAAATGAAGTAAATTAAATGGTTAATAAAATTGGAGCTATAGCTAAGAGCGAGGTCACAGTGGGAATGTTATCTTGAAAGGACCTTTGGCTCCACGTTTTGGTGGTAGAGTGGATGGAGTAGCTTGGAAAGGCAGTGAGTATGATGTCATAAAGAAAGGGCTGAATGTAGAGCTGTCACATTCACAATCTCTTGATTATTAGCTGTATAACCCTGTGCAAGGTATTTAACCTTATTAAGACTCAATTTATAGCAGATGCTATTGTAGGAGCTGTTATGACATGGTGACTCCATTTGAGTGACTGCTCTGACCAGACAGAGCTTGTCCAAGTGAGAGAGAAGTCCAGGCCTCCCTAAAGGCTTGCAATTAGGTCTAAGGCTCTGGGTTCAGGAGATTCTGCTTGTTAGTGGACATTGTAGGTTGTCTGCTTCCAGTGTAGAGTACCTGTCTGCTTCCTATGGGGTACCTAGTAGATGGTGCTGCTACTTAGGGGAGGGCTTCAGTGGTGAGGAGCTTCCCCCAGCTGAGCTTCTTTCCCATTTGCAGGTCTAGGCAGCAGGACTGGTACCAGCCTTTGGGTGTAATTTGAGAGGAGCCAGATGTAGGTATCAGTTTATGTGAAATATATCTGGAGGAGCCATGATATGAAAGTCTAACCTGGCTCATACTTAGTGCCTCTTCTTGAATGGAGACCTTGATGTTTAGTGTCTGCTCTGATGGGTACTGTCCTTTCCTGTCATAGTCTTAGGACTGCCAAAGAACATTCTGAACATGGTTCACTGAAACAACATCTGTGCAAACTCAGAGTTCTGTAGTGTGGACTCTATATGAAGTGGTTTATTTGATAATCCATGTTCTATTACAACATCAATTGAGATTTTGGAAACAACCAAATCCATTTCTCCTCTTAGACAATTATCCACACAGCAATATTTGAAGGTTTATTAAATCTTCTGAGTTTACGTACGTGAGTCACTTTTTTTTGGCGTGTCTACTGATTGTCATTTGTTCGAAAGTTGTAGTTGCATTTGACAGTCTAAGCATTTGTTAGTTTGCCTATAAATGTCCATCAGTGGATTTTGACTATAAAACTATTGACGGCCTCCCTTTCATCTGAGATTTAGGCATTTCATATGATTGTAGCCTTAAATTGGAAGAGATCTTATATCCTTTAGCCTGACTTCCTCAATTTAGAGATGAGGAAACTGAGGCCCAGAGCAGGAAAGTTCAAGGTTGTCCAAGGTCATACCCATTGCGGTCAGCAGAACTGGGTTTTGAACTCCCAATTCAATATCTTTTCCCATACACAATACTTCTTATTTCCTTTGAGTCTTCTCTCTGTTCTTGCTACTGTGGCTGTGGCAGTTAGTTATTTTGGAGAGGTGGGGGAAGGAGTGCCCTCTTGGAATGTCCTATATCACTGATCCCTCTATAGTGCCTTGTATATAGTATGTGTTTGGCATTAGATTATTGGAAGAATGGAAGGAGGGAAGACAGCCAGTAGGGAAAGTTAAAGCCACCGACTTCAAAATAGGCCTGTGAGATTTTCAGCTCTGCTATAGAAAGTGGCTTCAATGTAGCTTAAACACAGTGGAAGCTTAAATTAATTAATCCATGCCTGAAAGTAGACATTTTAGGAACTAGGACTTTTGCAGGAGCAGCTAGGTGCACAGAGTGCTGGGCCTGGAGACAGGAAAACTGATTGTCCTGAGTTCAAATCTGACCTCAGACACTTACTTGCTGTGTGCCTGGGCAAATCTCTTCACCCTGTTTTCCTCAGTTTTCTCATCTGTAAAATAATCTGGAGAAGGAAATGGCAAATCATTCCAGTATCTTTGTCAAGAAAACCGCAAATGGACGGTTGGACACGACTGAATAACACCTGAATAACAACAATGACAAAGGACTTTTGCCTTGACAAAGGAAGGCACTGTTGTACTGTAGAAAGAATGTTGGAGTTGCTTTCAAAAGACTTGGTTGAAATCTTCACATACTGCTTAGTATCTGTGTGGCTTAACCTCTCTAGGGCATGTTTCTTCATCTGTGAAGTAGAGAACCACAAATTGTCTTTCAGCAGGGGAATGATGTGATCTGACCTGCATGTTACCCTGTGTGTTTGTGTGTTACTTGAGCAGCAATGTAAAGGTTTGGAAGGAGGGAGAGAGGGAGGGAGGGAGGGAGAGAGAGAGAGAGAGAGAGAGAGAGAGAGAGAGAGAGAGAGAGAGAGACAGACAGACAGACAGACAGACACAGAGAGAGACAGAGAAAGACAGAGAGTGAGAGTGAGAGAGAGCAAGAGCGAGAGAGAGGGAGAGAGAGAGGGAGAGGGAGAGGAAACTAGAAGTAGGCAGGCCAATCAGACATCTCAGGAAGGCTGGACTTGATCGTCTCTAAGGTCCTTTAAAGCTTATCCTTCCTTTCCATTTTATAATCCATATTGCTGTTAAAGTAATCTTTCCAATGTTCAGGTCAGATCAAGTCATTTTCCTCCTCAATCTCTAGCTCTCCATTGCTTACATGGTGTGTTTTAATTCAATTCAATTAATGTTTATTAGGTACCTATGATGTATAGATCACTGTACTGTATGCACGGGTGTGGAGTGGGGTGTTGGAACACAACTGGATATGCCACGTTACCTACCCTATAACGACTTGTAGTCTTAGGGGGATCTAATAAGATATACAGGTAATTATGCTGCAAAATAATGTATGATGCACTCTTTGCAGAGAGGTACATGAAGAAGTGTTGTGTGAGGTCTGAATAAAGAAAAGAACATTAACTTGGAGGAAGTGTCATTTGAATCAGATGAGTATATGGAGAGAATTCTATTCCAGGCATGAGGAATTCAACACATGACAACATTCGAGGCCCAGGGAATATCGTGAGCGAAGGGCATATTGCTTGGAAAGTGCGGGATGTGTTCAGGAAACAAAGCAGTTCATTTCAGCCAGAGCAGAGTGGTACGTGAAGTAAGGCTGCAAAGGCAGTGCCTGATTATCGGTAGACCAACTTGTAGACCATTCTAAGGAGTTTATACATGCTTGGCAATTGAGAACTTTTTGAGTAGAGAAATGATTCTTTACGGGCAAGGTTAATCTACCCATGGCACATCAAAGGGATTAGAAGAGAAAAGCTACTAGGAATAGTCTAAGGGGATGTTAATATGGGCCTGTCCAAGGAGAGTGGTGATTTGAAGAGAGAGGGGAGGATGGGTGGGAAAAAAAAGGTATTGTGGAAGTAGCAATGAAAAAACCCCAGGATAATTAATTGTTTCTTTCCATCCCTTTCCTTTTCAGATCCAAAGGTAATATCTAGGGGCTCAGATAAGTGGCCTGGATTATAGAATGCCTGGGACCTATGCATTCAAATTCTAATTCACACACTTCCCATATTTGACTCTGGGCAAATCACTTTAATTCTCCTATTCTCAATTTCCTTATCAGTAAAATGGGGCTAAAGAAGGCCCATAGCGCTTACCTCACCAGATTGTTGGGAGAGTTGAATGAGATGATTTTTTGGCAAGAGCTCAGCACAAATTAGAACACCAACTCCAGAATTTTAGAGTTGATCTTCAAATAGAAATAATATTGATATATCAATATAATTATCAAGCACTGCTTAATTTCTCCCCTAGCTTTTTCCTGTCTTTTACTTAAAAAATAGTCATCTCTGAAATAATTTCCATCCTGGTTTTCTTTTCTTGTGTTTTTTTTAGGATGGAGGGGGGTGGCAGCAATTTTGAGGACAAAAGGTATTGGTTGCTATGTAGCTGGCAGTAAGATGAAGATTATTTAGCAATAAACTCAAGATTGTAAGATTCATGATGTCAGTGCCCACGTTGGGATGAATCATAAGAAAATGATGGCAAGAAAAATGGGGTCCCTAGAAATCTTGACAGCTTTAATGAGGTTTCAAAAACATAGCAGCCATCTTTAAATGTCAGCTGAGAATATTATAAACTTGTCATGAATGAAGTTTGGGTGTTATCATCATCATCATGATCATTACTGTTATTGTCGTCACATGGATTCATTTAGAAGATGGGTTGGTGTCATGGGAAGATGCCTTTTGCCAAGATGATCAGTATGAATCAGTCTCTGAATTGCTTTCTGGCAACTGATCACACAGTTTTATCCATTGGGGGCTTGCTTTTTGATAATGGGGATGCAGGGTTAAAAAATGAGCAAAAATGATGTCAAATTTAGGTTGTCATTTTCTTGTTAATTGGGATACCAGTTGCTGAGTGAAAACTATTCCTGGCTCATAGGATTCTACAAATGCTTTACAGATAGATTTCACAATTAATGTTTCTGAAAAACTCTTTAGAAGTTGGCATTAGTATCGTCTTCTTAATAGGAGAGGGCTAGACCTTGGTGTGGGCAGAGGGGAGATGTGAAGGTGGAAAATCCTCTAAAGCTTGAATACATGGCCATCCTTTCATGAGGGAAAGAGTGTCATGATAAATATGTAAACAGTTCATTCTATAGGAGAGAGTGTGGTACAGTGCATAAGGGGCTGGCATTGAGTCAGGAAGACCTTGACTTCAAATATTTCCTCCTTCTGACATATACTGGCTGTGGGACCTTGGGTATGTCACTCAGCCTCTCAATTCTCTAGGTATATCTCTCAGATTATAAATTGCAAAGAAGGTGCCAAGCTACATTGGTATCTTGCTTATGAAATTGGTACCAATGCTTAGGAAATTACATTCCCAGTCCCTATTCCTATTTCTTCCTTAGAGCATTTAAGAAAATAAAAGGGAAGGACCCTATTCTCTTTCCCCACCAACTTATATTATTCCTTCTGACAGGAGCTGTCCAGTGGAATCTTTCTGGATCACCCCAGTCAATAGTGATCTTGCACCTTCCTGAATGTCCAGATTTATGCATCCCATACTTTAGTGTTTATTTAAATTAAATTTCATCTCTATCTGGATGTCCTAGAGGCATGTCAAACACATGTCCAGTGCTCAGCACAGTGCCGGGCACATAGTGGGTAATTAATAAATGCTTATAGATTATTTGACAAATTAGGACTAATTATCTTTCCCAACATCACCTGACATCTTGATGATGTGGGATTGGAATTCTGGAAAGATTATTGTTACATATATTGATTTGGGAGTCATCCTCATAGATTAAGCAACTGAATCTATAGGAGTGTTTGAGATCACTGGACAGGTAGAGGATATTGGGAGAGAGGATGTCACAGTTCAGAGCCTCAGAGGACACCCACACTTAGGATCATCTTCCACCACCTAATTTGTTATTCCCATCCTGTTCAACCCTCCTATCCCAAAGTGATAACCAAATGCCACTTAACCCTTCTACTGTGCTCTTTGGAATCTCTTTCATAGGTAACACATTTCCTTTAATCTTAAGTCTTTTCCTCTCCCAGTCCTCCCATCTACTAGCTATTATTTCAACCTGGCTTTTCCCTGATCACACGGCCTTCCTGGCTACCCTTTCCAGCACTGGTTGCACCATTACTCATTTCCCCTTGGCTCACTAGTCTAGGCAGAAGAGTTAGAATAATCCAAATATTTAACCCCTCAGTTTTCTCCCAGGCTATGATCCTTGTACTAGTCACTCCCTCCTCTTCCCCATCTTGACCCATTGGTGAGCTAGTTAAACTCTACACTGTCATCTTCTAATGAGTCCCTAGTTGCCCCCATCATATCGACTATTGTTTCCTGCCAAGCCTTAGCCTTGAGTGAATCCCACCATCTACCACCTTCACTCCTTACATGTATGCTGCTGAATAAAGGTAGAGAAAATCATGCAACCATTCTGACTGTATTTGTTATAAATTTTTGTTTTACAACTTTAATTGGGGCAATTCCTCTGTGCCTTCTTTATCAACTCACTATCCCCTTCTCAACAGTGGCTCTTTCAAACCTGGCAATCCCTCCTAAAATCTCCTGTGGTTACTACTCCCCCAGGGCTCTCAGTTGAGAATGTTGCCTCATATTTGCCAGAAAAAGGTCATTCAATGTGAATTCTGCCTTCTCCCCTTTTCCTTATCTTATATTAATCAGATATCTTCTGCCACTATCTCCTCCTTCACCCTTGTCTCACATGAAGAGGAGGCCTTATTCCCAATGCAAGCTCTTCTCCCTGCACAGCAGAACCCATTCCATCCCTTCACATTTTTACCTTCCAACAGATTGCCTCCTCTGTCATGCTCGCTTTACCACTTATCTTCCACATTTCTCTGTCTATTGGATCCTTTCTCACTGCCTACAAATATGCCCATGTCTCCTCTGTCCTCACTTGATCCTTCTATCCCTACTGTTAGCCTGTATTCCTTTTGCCATTTGTGGCTCAACTTGAAAAGGCCATCATAAATACGTTCTTCTACTTCCTCTCCCCTCAACTCTCTTCTTACCCTCCTACAACTTGACTTACAACTTTATCATTCTATTAAAACTAATCTCTTCAAAGTTTCCGATGATCTCTTGACCAAATCTAATGGCCTTTTCTCAACCCTCATTCTTCCTTGCTCCCTTATATCTTACTATCTGCCATATTCATTCTGATCCAGTGACTCTGGCCTCCTTGTTGTTCCATGAATAAGATTCTCTATCCCTCAGCTGTAGGCATTTTCTATTGCTGTTCCCTATGATTGGAGTCCTGTTCTCATCTTCCCCTCCTGGTTTCCCTGGCTTCCTTCAATTGCCCACTAAAATTCCACCTCCTATGGAAAGCCTTTCCTACTTCTCACAATTCTAGTGCCTTCCTTCTTTTAATTATTTCCTATTCCTCTTTATCCTATATATAGCTTGTTTGTACATCTTCGTTTGCTTGCTGTCTCCTCCATTAGATTGTGAGCTCCTTGAGGGTAGGGACTGTCTTTTGCCTCTTTTTATCCCCAGCACTCAACACAGTGCCTGCCACATAGTAGACACTTAATAATTGCTTGTTGACTTACTGACTTACTGATATAGACAATGATTAAAAGGACATGGAGAATAAGCAGATTGATTGGATGAGAAGCAAGTGGGAGCAGTATTATGAAAACTCTGTGTGTGTGTGTGTGTGTGTGTGTGTGTGTCTCTGTGTATGTGTGTCCCTGTGTAGTTGAACATTTTGTACTATCTTCTGTTGCTTTCTGATTTGCCATGTTTCTTAACATGCTAAACCAGATTGTAAGCACCATAAAGGCAGAGCTGTAGTGATTGTTATTTGTATTCCTTCCCTCTTTCCTCTAATCTCCCATCATGGTGCTAGAGGGCTAGTAGGATAATTTGAGAAATGAAATTAATAGTCAAATTTTATTACTCCTTTTCCTAATTTTGCCCCCAAAACAGTTAAATCATAGGATTCAAGAGAAAAATCAGAAAAAATTTATTGTAAAAGGTAGCTTAGGATGTAAGTAGGATTGGATGTATCCTGTCCTCAGACTGATTTTGAATTAATGCTGACTTTATCTCCAAACTTGGGGCCAGAGCAAGATTTTCCTTTAGGTGTATTGGCAGAGACTGAATGTTTTCTTTTTGCCAATCCTCAGAGCATGGATTAAATTTTTTTGGTTAGGCTATGGAACTAGATGCCTGCATTTACTTTAGGCAGCTTGGCCTTTTCATTCTTCTATTCGTGTGGAACTTGGCATCAATAATAAGAATCTTAAAATGTAAGGCCTAGCAGTTCTGAGATTCAAAAATAGAGAAAAAGAGAGTGAGAGCGAGAGAAAGAGAGCGAGAGAGAGAGGGAGAGAGGGGGAGAAAGAGAGAGAGAGAGAGAGAGAGAGAGAGAGAGAGAGAGAGAGAGAGAGAGAGAGAGAGAGAGAGAGAGAGAGAGAGAGAGAGAGAGAGGAAGGGATTGTTCTACGCCTGGCATGGATAGAAAAAAGCTAATTGTTTTTCTGTGACCCTTCCCCCTGGACATAATATCAAAATGTTGACCTGAAAAGAGCAGGAGAGTTTTGGGGAAGAAATGCATCTGAAGGAATAAGAAGTCAATAAACATATTTGGAAAATGGACCTAAATCCCTAATGCAACCAGTCAGAAAAAAAGAAACCATCCGCCAAACCTTAGCTTTTGTTGTAGTCTGTTGCTGAAAAATTGCTACTTGTCCAATTCTGGGTATGAGAAGCAATCAAAAAATACACTGAATGCCTGAGGGTGATTTTTTTGTTGCTGCTGCTAAATATAGCTTTGCATCATTAGTTTATGTGGGAAAAGTCCCATTATGACAGCAAATCAGATCTGATCTGGCACTCCCTCAACCACAATTATATCAAATATGGTGGAGGCTTGTCAAAGCTTTCTGTGGGAGGCAAAGCTTCTGAGGCTTTGCAGCCCACTTTGGAGGACAATGGTGAGCCATGTTGCTTAGCTACAACTTTTGGCTGGCTTCAGGAGCTCTCTATCTGACAGTATTATACAAAAATTAAACTCCATTCTTTGATTCCTTTCCTTGAAGATTGAAAGCATTAGTTATCTCCTTATTTCTTCATAGTTTTACCAAGTCCTTTGCTCACATTCATCTAGGGCAGGTTTTGATTCATTATTGTTTTCCCTTCCTAGGGTTTTAGGATTGAGAGAAAAGGAGTGGGTGGTTTGTGATCTAAGTAGAACTGCAAGTATTGGAATGATTTGAAAATGGTTTTGCCTTTGAAGTTGTGGACAAGCATGCGTTTCATCAAATTATTTTCCATCTGAGGTCTTTGGATTCTTCCACCCTTTAATTCTTCCATAACTCTGTCTTAGGTATTGTAATTCATTTCAACAAGCATCTATTATGTCCCAGGCACTGTGCTAGGCACTGAAAATACAAAAACAAAACAAAACAAGAAAAGCAACCCAAAGCAAAAACAAAATCCAGTCTCTTACTTCAAAGAGCTTGCTTTCTATTGCTGGTGGGGGTAGAAGAGAGCCACAGCACGTTGATAATATTTGCAAAGTAATGGCAAAGATTACTCTTGTAGAGGGAGAGAGCACTAACTGTGTGAGGGATCAAGAAAGCCTTTGAGATTAGCTAAGGATTCTAAGAGGTAGAGATAAGAAGGGACACCCATTCTAGGCATGAGAGACAGAGGCTGGGTAAAAACATGAAAGCAGGAGATGGAATGTCTTATAAGGGGAACAGCAAACAGTTCACTTTGGCTGGACCTTAGATTGTGGGAAAGGGAGAGATATGAAATCAGTCTCAGCAGGTGCGTTGGAGCCAGATTGTGAAGGCTTATAAAGGCCAAATAATGGTATCATAGTCTTGTGTAAATGGTTTGTGAAAGGCTGGAAGGTATTAGAATCTGTGACTGTGAAAGGATTGTCATATTAAAAGGTTAATTTAGAGCAGGGGTTCTAAGCTGGGGTGCAACTTTAGGGTGTCTATGAAATTATTAAAAATATTTTGATAGCTGTATTTTAAATTAATTTGTTTCCTTCATAATCCTATGCATTCTATTTTATTCTTTTAAAAACATCATTCTGAGAAGGGGTCCATTGGCTTCCTCAGACTGCCAGAAGATTCTAGGATACACACATATACACAGGTTAAGTCCCTGTTTTGGAATAAACGAGTTGAAAGATATCTCCAGAGAGGTCCCTTTTCCTGATTTCTAAGAAGGGCTGCCTCTAAATTTTCTTATAAATGTGGCCCTTCTCAGATCTTTTCAGGGAACAAGGTACTCCATTTCTGGTCTTGGGGCATTCTCTACTGGTATGTCTTATGACTGGAAGGCTCTCTCTCCTGTGCTCCAACTGTGATCCCCTTGGCTTCCTTTAAGTCCCAATTAAAATCCCACCTCCTACAGGAAGCCTTTCCCAACAGCTCTGCCTCATTTAAATCCAACTCACTTGTAAGTCAAGATGTCACCCTCCTGATGTCATCGGTCCTCTTTGAGAATGAAGGACAAACAACAACAGTAATTCCAGTGCCTTCTCTCTGTTAATTATTTCCTATTTATCCTGTATGTAGCTTGCTTTGTTTAAATTTGTTTGCATGCCATCTCCCCCATTAGATTATAAGTTGCTTGAAGGCAGGGACTGTCTTTTGCCTCTTTTTCTATCCCCAGCACTTAGAATAGTGCCTGGTACATAGTAGGTGCTTAATAAATGTTGACTGATTGTTGATCGATGGAAGGAGATCGCACATTTTTCTTTTGTAATGCTTTGCGAGCAAGGTAGTACTTTACAACCCTCCCTGTCAGGAAAAAGCACTCCAGATCCAGTCCTAGCTCCTTAATAATTTCATCTGTTTTTGTTACTGGACTGAGTAACTTAAAATCTCAGTTTACTAGCTATGTGACTTTAAGAAAGTGACTTCTTGGGGCCTCAGTTTCCTCAAGTTAGACTTCATGCAATTTCGGAGTTGGAAAGGGACCTGAGAGATCTAATACAGTTCCGTTATTTTTTCCAGATGAGGGAACTTAAGACTAGAAAAATTCAGTGACTTGCCCAAGGTCATAAGACTAATTAAAAGATAGGACTCCAACTTAGTTGTTATGAATTTCCTGTTCGGAGCATCTATAAAATGAGGTGGCTAGCCCATACGACCTCTTAAGACCTTTCCAGCTTTATAATTCTATATTAAATTTTATCTTTAAACATTTTTAAGTATAACAATGACAGTTTTTATTTGTGTTTACCATTACTTGCTCTTAATGACAGTGGGGCATGATGTACAGGTTGCTATTTAGTTGAGGGATTCTAGGCGGCACAGTGGATAAAGCACCAGACCTGGAGTCAGGAAGACCTGAGTTCAAATCCAGCCTCAGACACTTACTAGCTGTGTGACTCTGGGCAAGTCACTCAACTCTGTCTCAGTTTCCTCTTCTGTAAAAGAAACTGGGGAAGGAAATAGCACACCACCCCAGTATCTTGGCCAAGGGAACCCAAATGAGGTAATGAAGAGCCTGGCACTACTGAAATGACTGCATAACAACAATTTAACTTGTGGGCTAGTTTTAAATAAAAGCACTTAGAATTGTTATCTTCCTGAATCACAGAACCTCAGAGTTGGAAGAGACCTCAGAGGCCAGCTAGTTTTAGCTGTACCTGAACGAGAATCCTTCCTTGAACACACACAACAAATGGTCATTTGGCCTTTGCTTGATGACCTCTAGTGATGGGGAATTCACTGCTTTCCAAGGAGCCCCCTCCACTCTTGGATACGTTTCTGCTCATGGTGACCATAATAAATCTGCCTCTCTGCAAGTCATGTTGGTTATTCCTAGTTCTGCCCTCTATGGCCTTATTATTACCTGGTCTTACTCTTTTTCTATATCACAGCCTTTTACGTACTTGGAGTCTTTGCTTATCTTCCCCTTGTCTTTCCTTCTCTGCACTAAACATTCCCAATTCCTTAATCTGAACCTCACAGAGCCTGATTTCAAGGCCTTTACCATTTTGGTCACTCTTCTTTGTGGGCTGTACTGCTTATCAATACCTTTCAAAAAATGTAGCAATCAGATGACCTAATATGGAGGCACCCTGACTCTGGGAGAGGACATATCCTCTGTTCCTCTACCATGTGGATGGGAATAGCCTCTTTCCATTGGCTGCATGGTCATAACAGGCTGTATCTTTGCAAACTGCCAGACTGCTTCCACTTTTTAATCTTTTCCAGCATGTTCTTTCCTATGTGTCCATGGCAACCTTGGAGGCAGGATTCTAGGCTGGATGTTGCAGCTGATAGACCAACAAAGAAACTCCAAGGAGCCAGCATGTTTGGGACTTAAGTCCACCGGCATTTTTGGACTTGGAATTTGGGACTATGCTATATAAAGAAATTGAGCTAAGCTTCAAACTTAATTCCCTCTCCTTTGCCAAATTATGAAATGGTGCAAGGCAGGATCATGTCCCATTTGTTGAAAAGTTAAGTTTGTATATTTTTTACTTTACCTTTGAAATAAATGTTCCTTTATAAGAACTAATTTGACTATTGTAAGGGATATAAGGTACCCTCTCCTGAAATAAGGGAACATCATCAGTGGGGTCTAGGGACATTGGCAGAGAGCCTAGATACCCCCAAATCCTTTAAGGGTTCTACAGAACCCCGAGGAAATGGCAAAATGTAACACAATTGGCTTTTAGGAGTGAGCATCAGGGTAGCCACATATATTAAATATAATGCTACAGATGTATTCTGACCACAAAACTCAGCTTAAGTATAGCCTTGTACAGGAAACCTTTACTGATTTCCCCCAGAGGCCAATGCTTCTCATTTTCTTGTATGTATTTTGAGCATATTTTGTATAAATATGTACATATCTCCACAGGAAAAAAATTAAGATCCTTGAGGGCAGGGGGTGTTTATTTTTCATACAGAGAGCCTAGCATGATGCCTGGCATAGAACTGGTGCTTAGTTGATTGATTGATTGCAGACAGATCATTTCTGTAATCCTAGATACTATCTGCTTCTCCTGACAACCTGAGATCTTATTAGCTTTCTTGTCTACCAGATCACAGTTTTGACTCATTTTAAGCTTGAATTCCATTAAAATGCCTGAAGCATTTCAGATGAACTGCTGTTCAGTTTTATTTATATAGTTGATTTTTTGAACCCATTTGTAAGACTTTATATTTAGTCTTATTAAATACTATCTTATTAGATTCAGTCCATTGTTCCTGCCTATTGAGATCTTTTTAGGTCTTTATTCTGTCATGCAACATATTAACTACCCACCTAGCTTGGTGACTTTTGTAAACTTCATAAGCAACCTTCTTTTTCTTTATTCAAGTCATTCATAAAAATATCTAAGAGCTTGGGGCCAAGGACAGGCCCTCGAGCACTCATTTCAAGTTGACAATGGATTACTCTTTAATCATTTGACCAGTTTTGAATCCGGCTCACTGTAATATTGTCTAGCCATGACAAGAGTCATCTAAGAGATCGTGAAATGTTTTGTTAAAATCTAGGTAAAATGTATACCTATGATTCCTCTGCTTAGTCTAGTAGCTTTGTCAAAAAACAAAGTTGGGTTTTGACTTGTTTTTGGTGAAGCCCTCTCTGGGACTTTTGTTTGCTTGAATGAAATTAAACTCACTGGCCTATAATTTTTAGGCTTCTCTCTGTCTCTCTGTCTCTCTCTGTCTCCATCTCTCTGTCTCTATCTGTCTCTGTCTCTCTCTCTCCCTCCCTCCCTCTCCTCCTTCTTCTTCTTCTCTCTGAGACACTTGCCCTTCCATGGTCCTATAACACTCCTTGTATTTACCATGATATTTCAAAGATAACTAACTACCAATGGCTCATCAATCATCATTCCTTAGTTCATTTTGACTTGTCTTTCAGGAGAGGGATCAAAATAGCATCATTAGGCTAGAGATACACCTTTCCACTTCAAATTCGAGTTGGAAATGGAGGGAGAGAACCACTTTTCCTTCTCCTGAAATCATGAGATGTTTCAATGCTGGGGCACTAGAGAATGTCCAAGAGAAGTGTATCTGTTTTGACTGGGCTGTATCTGCAGCAGTTCATATGTTTAGTTGCCAACAACCAGGGTTTATTCAGGCAATGTCTTCCAATTTTATTGTGCTAATTGGACTGAAATTGTGCTCTGATCAGCTGGAAAGCTGGACAGCAACAAACTCTTCTCTGTCTTTTTAATTGGCAGAATGTGAACTCCCTCAGCTTCATTGTTTTCACTTAACATTTTGGGACCAAATGAGGTCCATGTGAAAGAGGCAAAGACACATCCGATGTTTTTCTCTGCCTCTTCTGTAGTAGTCTTGTGTATCTTTTATTTGCTTTTGAAAGAGAGTGCCTACACAGGAAATATTTCACCTGGGATGGGAATACAGGGAAGACAATTGGCTAGCAGCTAAGGAAGTCATACTTCCCCATGACCTCATTTTCCACATTCTCATTCCCTTCCACCACAAATACCAAATGTGCTGTCTTGCAGGATCTTCTCTGCTGCCAAAACTTTCCTTTAGGAAAAGGGTCAGACACTAATCATTTACACTTTAAAGGAATTTTAGGCAACAAGTAGCATGTGGCTGACATTCGGGGGAGGGTTGGAAAGTACTTGGTACTTTGTTATTATGTACTGTGTTGTGAAAACTGTCCATGATATTTGAGGTTCATGTTGGAATCTTATTCATGCTTATTGCTATCCTCATGTGTTAGTGCATCTTTTCTGATTGGTGATTTCACAGACATGCCAAGAACATTTAGAAAGAACAGGGTAAGTTGCTTCTCAGTTCTTAATAGGTTCTTCCTTTGTCTCTCACTCCCTGCTGTTGGAGAAAATAATGTTGAGGAAGGCTAAATAAGAACTAGGTACCTGAAATTGTTTTATCTGCAAACATTCTTGCACATTCAGACTTTTAGCTCTAATTTAACGCGCCTTAGATTTCACTTCACAGAACTTGGTGCAAGCAGCTCTAATTAAAAATGAATAGCAAGCCAATTAAAAGTAATCATCTTGATTCTTATTAGGGAAGTTGTATTATCATAAATATCATAATCAGAGACCATTATTTCAGACTCCAATAAGAAAAACTATGTGTGTGCTGTAACAACTTAGTTCTGTGTTTGAGTTTCTATTGTTTTCCATTTGTGGTAGATGCATCTTGTACAAAGGTGGAAAGGATTTTGAGTGGGCGACTAGAGATTACCTAGTGATTATTCTGCTTTCCCCATTGTCAAATACTTTGTCATTTTTCAGGTCTGAATGAATATGTGGTATATTCAACAGTATTACTTTCCCCCCCAAAACCCTTTTAACAGAGAACTTTATAAATGATGTTTGATGAAATCTGTCTAATTTCAACCATCTTCAGGCTAGAATGAGGTGAGGTTCCTATGAGTTGGCTTTGGCATTTGGAATGGTCATGAATCAGGCAATATTTATCTTCAGTGTTCCTTTATGTCCCCAGTTGACACTCCCTCTACCTGACTTTCCCCTTCCTCCTTCACTTTCCTTGCTTCCATATACATATGCCAGGGGTACAAAAGCAAGGACTTGAGGCTTGAATTTCTATTATGTGCTGACAATCAGGAGTAACATGACATGGGGCTGGATGCTGAGAGACTGGCCATCTTTATGAACTTTATAGGTTAATGGGAAAATGACCTGGAAAGAATGCTGGATTATAATCAGAAGACCTAGGGTTGAATCCCTGCTCTGACATCTTCCATTTGTGTGACCTTGCAAAAGTAATTTCCCATCCCTGGGCCTCAGTTTTCTTGCCTGTAAAATGAAAGTGTTGGATCTGATTACCTCTGTGATCTCCTCTAATTCTAAATCAACCTTACCATGATCCAAACTAAGGATACGGTGGAATCCAAAAACTAGATTTATTTTTGGGCATTACTTCCTGATCTCCCTGTCAACAAGAAATCTTCTTTAGGACATAGCAGCCCAGAAAATTTTTTGATGGAATCCACGTCTAGTTACCATGTTGGTGAGCAGCTCAGTATGGTGACTTTCCCCATGTCAGTGGCATCAGGATAGACTAGAATAGAAAATCATTTATTAAGCACTTACTCCATATCAAGCATTGTGTTAAGTGCTAGAAATTCAAATGGGAAACAAACAATCCCTGCTCTGAAAGGCCTTATGAAGAATGTAACAAATGTTGGAGGTTTTAGCTGATAGGTGAATGGAAAGGTCTTGTGATCTTTAAGGTGAGGCCTAGGAGTCCTTAGGGTATACTGATGAGGTAGGGGGAGAGCCTGGTGACACACCTGTCAGCAAATCCTCTTGTTGTATGTTGTTTGGTCTGGGATATTAGGGGAAGAAGAGTTCTTGTGGTGTGGTGGCCTCTATTCTAGGACCCTCTAGGTTGCTGAGTGGATGGGAAAAATCAATTAAAGCATCCCTGAAATCTAAAATAAAATATGAACCACAGAATTATGTCCAGTACATTCTTGATTATAGTATGTCACATCAAAATTTAAAAACCCTAGGGTAGAGAGGGGAAAGGAGAGATGCCAGTGGATGGTAGAAGCTAAGTTTTAAAAAGTTTGGTTACAATATTGTGCCTGGTGACTTGATTTATAGTAAGAGCTCAGTCACCCGCACTCATTTAAATGGCTAGAATTTCATTCAGAAGAATATATGAAGCCTTCAGGGTAAAGTGGATTCTATGTTCCTCTCTATATTGGGAATCCCTGAGCTTTTTCCTTGTGGGAAGCAACTTTTGGTTTCTCTGAAACCTGATTAGCAATGACCTGGAGGATAGGAAAAGAGAGGCATCCAAGACTTACAGTGGGTGAGAACTGGACTTGGAGTCAGGAAGGTGAGTTCAAATCTAGCTTCAGACCTTTACTAGTTGTGTGACCCAAGGTAACCTTACTCAGCCTCATTTTCCTAATCTATAAGATGGGAATAATAATAATACCTATCTCAGAGGGTTGTTGTAGAGATCATATGAGATAACATGTACAGTGCTTTGCAAACCTTAATGTGCTCTGTAAACAGTAACTTCTTATTATTAATTATTATAAGATCATCCAAACTGTGTTTGGGGGCCTCCTGTGAAGGGAAGCCCACCACTCCTTAAGATAGACCATTCCACTTTTGAGTAGCTCTCATCCTTAACCCTTAAGTTTTTTTCCCTCAGACATTAATTATTATATAAATAATTTGTACCTTTGCAACTTCTACCCACTGCTCCCAATTCCACCCTCTGGGGTGGAGCAGGACATTTTTGGTGTCTCTTTTATGTGATTCAGTAGTACAGTGGACTTGGAAACAGAGGGTCTAGGTTTGCATCACTGCTCTGCAATGCAGCCTTTCCCGGCCTCAGTTTCTTTGTAGTTGCCCAGTTTGACTGGGCGTGGTTTCAAAATTAGCTGGTACATCTAGATGGGGCCCTCTGCACCAGTATCCTTTGACTTAGCAGCAGCTGCTGAAAGGATATTCGTAGACTGATGATGGGGAAGGTGGGGGAGAGGGGACTAAAGTTGGGGAAGTGTTTCAGCAAAGGAGAACTGAAAACATTTTCTGTATATTGACTTCCCTGTTGTAAGAGAAACGCTAAGAACCTTAGGTTTTAAATATCAGGCATATGGTAAGTCCCAATTAAATTTATTTCTGACTTGGAGATGATGCTTATATAAATTTGTCCTCCTCCTCCTCTAGCTCTTTGTATGTCATTGTTCCAATCTATGCCCACAGGAAGCATTTGAGTATATCAGTGTCATATGATAGTCAATCAAATGAGAGACGAGAGGGATTGCATGCTTGACTACATACTCATGGAAGAAAAGAAAAACAACAAAAAATTTCCCCAAGATTTTATCTTTCGCTCCTTGGAACTTCCTAAGTTGGGGATCCAGGATAATTGACCTAAAGCTGGGAAGTAATTAATAAACGATCAATGAGAATCATTAGGTACTCGAATTTATATTATGTATTTAGCCTCAATCTTTGCATTTCCCATGAGAGCATACTGATGTAGTAGTTATGAAAAGTGTGGGAAACACTGGGCATTTAGTAACCTGAAAAGTTTTTGGTGAAGTTGGACTTTAAGAGTATTTGGGTCATGCAGTCTAATAATGGTTTCTGGTAAAGAAATGCCTAGACGTTAAGATTTCGGTTTGGAATAGTACATTTTGGACTAGAAGTGGAGCATTTTCAAAGACAAAAACAGATCCAGTCTGGGTTCCTATTTATTGCTCCAGATTTCTGCTAACTTCTTCAGGGCTACCAGATGTCTGTTTGCAAGCGAGAATTCCCAAGTTTGATCCTTACTTCCTTACTGTAGCTGGAAGTTCACTCAATTTTAGAGACTATCCTATGTTTGACCGCCCCTCTCCCATCCTGCCTACCCCTTGAGAGTATTGAAGAAAAAATATTAATACTACTTAATACACTATGCATTTTAGGTTCAAGTTTGCTGCAAACAATTTGATTTAATTTATGTTTAATATCTAAACATTTCTAGCTTGGAGAGATGGAGATAGCTGTTTAAACTGGCATAGCTCCCTTTGCCCTCTGACTTGATTCTCTGTTCCATGACAATTTTAGGTAACATTTATAAGAATACTGAGGAAGAATGTCACAATATATCACAACATGGTTTTATGATAACATTCAGAACAGTAGAGTGAACAAGTCACTATCCCATTTCTCTTAGGGTCATCCCCGCAAGTCTTTCCAGAGATCTATATAAAGAATTGCTTCCCTTTCAATGAAAACGGGCACTTCCTAGTGCCCATCACTTTAGGTGTACAAAAGGCACTTTTTCGAGAAAAGAGTCAAATTTTTCAAACCATATTTCTAATAAAGGCCTTTGCTTTTTGTTTTCTAATTGCTTTTTCTAAATGGAAAAGACAGTAAAGGGTTTTAGCATGGAGAACTACTTTTTTTCTGGAGAAACTGTATAGGTTTCGAATATGCTTCCCTAAGAGTGAATGCTCCCATTTCTTTCACTTCATGCCCAAGTTGGGCATCCCATTAGAAATTTCCATATGATTCATTTTTCTTGTTTTAAAATCGTAGGCTAGATCTCTAATAGAGAGGGCCTGCCCATCTTTCCTGTGAACCCCGACAATTCAGGGGAACCCTGGGGAATATTCTACCCGCACCTTCATTTCAAGCCCTATGACTTGCTGGAATTTTGAACTTTGAATGGAAAGGAAATCTCAATTTGAGGAAGTCTCTCAACTAATTAAAATAATTACCATGTTAAAAATAATTTGCTGAGTACTGAATGTTGGGCTGGAGTATTGTTGTAGCAACTGCTTCCTGACTTCAAATTCAATAAATTGCATAAATCTATTGTATGTTTATGGCTTTTTGGGTACTGGATCTATGATTTTATTGATTTAGTTATAGGGAGCTCCTAGTACAGAAATTCTCTTTACTAACATGGAGCAACTGTGATCTTATATACAAGTTGCTCTGTAATTCATAATCTCAGAGACTTGCATGAGGCACTGAGAAGTTAAGAGATTTGCTCATGGTGATTCAGCTAGTATGTGTCAGTTGTGGGACTAGAATTCAGGGGTGGGGAACCTGTGGCCTCAAGGCCACATGTGACCCTCTAGATCCTCAAGTGCAGCCCTCTGAGTACAACTTAGATTGTTCTGTAAAAGTTGGACTTAGTCAAAGGGCTGCACCTGAGGGCCTAGATTCTGTGACTTTGATTGGTGTCCTGATCCTCTGAAATAGTCAAGTCTAAAGACTGTCTAAGAAGGTGCTTTTGAGGGCCCAATTTTCACTGACCTTATAACAATTTCATTGTAGCCAAATTCCAAATTTATGCCCTATACCTTAGGCAGCTTGAATGCAGGACTTGGCCCATAAAACATCTTCATTGCCTCCTCCCCGAGGGAACATTCACATCATGGTAGAAATACACTGTCAGATAGAAAAGGAAAAAAAAAAACAACAACCCAGAGGAATACTTACCTTCTGCCATCTGTTGCAATGCTAAGATGTTGTTCAGTTGTTTCCTATTCTTTGTGACTCCATTTGGGATTTTCTTGGCAAAGATATTAGGGTGATTTGCCATTTCCTTCTGCACCTCATTTTGCAGATGAGGAAACTGAGGCAAATGGGGTTAAGCAACTTGCCCAGGGTCATGCAGCAAGTAAATGTCTGAGGTTAGATTTGAACTCAGTGCTCTATCCATTGTGCCACCTAGCTGCCACATGTTAAAATGAGGTCTCAGCTATTTTCTTCCCTTTCTATCCCAGGACTGTATAATTCTGTGTATGTGACATTATGGGGATTAGTCTTAAGCTCCAGCAAGAGAAATCCTGCTTACCTGTGCTGGTCTAGCTTACATGCTCTTTGGAGCTATTAATTGTAGCTTTGGCCATCTTGCCCCTTTTGGCTCAAGGAACTGTCTTCCATGCTAATGTTCCTTCATGTTATCTCTATCTCTTTTTGTATGGCCAACTGGCCAATTTCAGTTGGGCAGTGCAGCTCTTTCCTTCCTTCCTTCCTTCCTTCCTTCCTTCCTTCCTTCCTTCCTTCCTTCCTTCCTTCCTTCCTTTCTTCCTTCCTTCCTTCCTCCCTTCTTTCCTTCCTTTCTTCCTTCCTTCCTTCCTTCCTTCCTTCCTTCCTTCCTTCCTTCCTTCCCACCTTCCCTCCTTCCCTCCCTCTCTCCTTCCTCTCTCTCTGTCCACATAGGTATCATACCTTTGCCCGTGGGTGCTCTGCCCGAAATAAAGTAAATTTTGATCACTGAAACTTTTGTAAGATATGTTGGGGTTTATGGGCTAGATTTTTTTTTCTTATGGACCAAATCATTCTAGATCTCATAGATCGGCCAACAATAGGCCCCAGCCCAAGCCTCACTTGGTCATTGTTTGGGCCTTGATGGCGTATAAATAGCAATTGTTTCTGTTTTGGCCAGAAACCCTGAGAGTCTTCCCCTCCCAGATTGTTTTTTTAAACTAGGTAAAAGAAGACATTCTTTGCCTCATTTCTTACTCAGCCTTAGTCACTGAATGGGTGTTGCCTCAGTCAAACCGAGATCTGGGAAAGACCTTAACTTAAAAAGGCCAAGGTCTCCCATTGCATCTAGGACCATTGCTTGTTGTTCTGATCTATATTTTGCCACAGGACCTAGATGGTTCTGGAGAAGAGAGGGAGGCTGGTGACTTTGCACAGACCTCCCTCATTTAAATCCAATTCACTCTTAAGTCATGGCATCATCTTCCTGATGTCATGGTCCTCTTCCAAAATGAAGGACAAACAATAATCTCCTTTTGTACATCTTTACTTCTTTTCCCAAACATTCTTAGTAGAACAATATATTTATGGATCAATGACAACTATTAGTGTTAAGGATTTCACATTATTATTTAGTTAACCTCACATTTGATTCAGCCATAGACAGTTTGAACACTGGGTTTTAGCCATAAAGGAAATCAATCTACAACAATGGATAAAATTGGAACTCTAGCCATAGTTATAGACTCGATTTCCCTGAGGTTAACTGTGTAAACCACATAGGGAATCCATAATACTATTAAGTCTAGGAGAATAGGGAATCCTGAAAATTGGACATTAAAATAGTGCAAGTGGCAATGATCATGCGAATTTCATTGTTCTCTAGTGATTGGGATCCTCAAATGATTGTGGTTTTACTGTATCACTTTTTTGCTAGTATATTCTTTACATACACCATTTTTTAGGGCAGTGTCAATGACTTTGCCACCATGATCCTTTCCCTCTAAGAACTTAACATCCATTTGAGGGGAGAACATAAAAAAAAGATATAGGCAAGATACTGTGAGACCAGTAAGATACTGGCTGAGATTATGCTTTCAGTTCACTGTAGATTAAAATGAATTGTCCAAGAGATGAAATCTGCCTATTCACTGTTTACATTACTGTTTGATTTTTTGCCATTGGGAAAAACAGAAGTCAAAATTTATATTTTCATTCTAATCATTTGAATGGATCAGGAAATGAATCATGGATTTTGTTATGGATATAAAATTACTACTTGTTCCTTCCAACTGCCATTTAAAAAAAATAAAATCATACAATGATGCAATATGATCTCTAATGAGCTATTATCACACGCAACTTTATTTTTCTTTAATTTTTGCCCTTCCTTGCCTCATATAAGTTGTCCCCTATGTGCCCTTCTATCATCTGCCTAGTTTCTTCAAAGCACTACTCAGATGCCAGCTTCTAGAGGAGACCTACTTATGACACTTCTCCATCTCCAGTTGGTATTTATTTACTTGTGTATATATCATATCTCCTTCCACTCCCACCATTTCCATAGACTATATTTCTTGAGGGTGGGGACTACTTTGTTTCTGCCTTGTATCCTCAGTTCCTAGCATAGTGGCTTGTACATAGTTGGTACTTAATAAATGTTGGTTGAGTGGAGCTTTCTATATACTCATATACTATGAAATTATAACTTTGATACGGGTCCTGGAATTAACTCAGTATGAAAGGCACAAAGTTGTCTAGTTATAAGAAAATCAAAATTAAATTTATAGGGCAAGGCACATCCTTCCAGACATAGAAAGAAAGCTTTTACTATGAAATCTTTTAGGGTCCACCAACACTTTCATGTTAAAGCCTTGCTTTTAAGCAGGTATTCTTAACATTTTTAGGGGAAGGGAGTTATAGATCCTTTAGGAGAATAAGGTTTCTAAGTGCATGAAACAAAATACATAGGATTAAAAAGAAAACCAATTTTATTGAAATTGTTATCTCTCTCTCTCTCTCTCTCTCTCTCTCTCTCTCTCTATTTATCTATTCTACTATCTACCTACCTAAACCAAATTCATAGACCCTGTGTTAAGAACTCCTGCTTTAAAGACTGGTAAATATTTGTCAAAAAAATTGGGAATCTGGAAAGAAAATATCAATTTTCCAAGCACAATGCCATTCTGAGATCTTGCCATCTCTAAGGAGGCTCGCTAGTTTGCAGAGTTGTCAGGGAACTTGCCGTAAGTCTGGTCCATTTGACAGCAGCAGCTGTTGGTAGCAGATAACAACTTAGATCCCCTTAGTGTAATCAATTCAATGATGCTGACAAATAACCGAAAGAGACCTGATGAACACTCCATTTCATTAACCAGTGTCAAGAGCTAAGTGGAAAGTACCAGATGCTGTGATTCTCCCCCACTTCTTCCTCCTCTACTTAGCTTGTCCTATGTGCATAGGTGCAGCAGGAAAACAGAAGTGTGGTGTGAATGGGAATTCTGGAACCTGGGGATGGATTATTTTTGGCATACAGAGTGGAGTATAGACAGTGGATTTGATTTTATGCATGTATCTGCCCCTTTTTGTGACCATTTGTGGAAGGGACCAAGAAGTCCTAACTTGGTACAGTAATGGAAATGTAGGGGAGGGTTGTAAATGATACACATCATAAAATCAAAATGGAAGTCTAAACATATCTAAATCTGATATGAGGTACAGAAGAAAGATATTAGTATCATTTTTTACTTCTTATAAAACCAAACAGTGCTTTTCCCCCCTTCTCACTCCCTAAACCTCTGAATCTGTTCAGTTGTGCTCTTGAGGTGACAATTCTGAGCCAGCATGGTATAGTGGAAAGCTCTCTGTCCCCAGATCACATTTATATAGCATTGTGTTTACAAAAGTGCTTTGCAAACAATTTTTTATTTTATCCTCATGACAACCACGTGAAGTAGGTGATATTATCCCTTTATTAAACATGAAGAAAAGAAGGCTCAGAGAGCTAAATTGATTTGCTGATGGTTTCATAGTAGGCGTTAGAAGTGATATTCAAATCCATACTTTCCGGACTCCAAGTCTAGCACATTCTCCATTAGCCATGATAACTACCTTATAAAGTTATTGGTTCACTATAGTTTGTAAGCTTTAAAGGACTAGGATGAGTTATGATAATGAGTTTATCTGGTATATGATAGCATATTAGCAAAATTCTATCTCATCGAGGCATCTTTTGATTTTGGATTGAGATTAAGATTGGATTAAGAATATACAAGGCCAAATTTCTTCAATTAGCCTTAGTTATCATACTTCAAAAGTTGACTTTTCCCATGCAAAGTTTGGGGTAAGCCATTGTTCCTCTGGTGACCTTTTTTTTTGATAAATTATCTATATTGACATTGAAAAGTAATTTGCATCCATTGGCTGGGGAAAATATGAAAACATTCTGGTATATGAATGCCATGGCATTTTTATGTCATATTCATATGTAGAATTCAGAGAAACATTAGAAGATTTGTATGGATTCAGGAAAAATGATAATAAAACCAAGAGAATGCTATATACTACTACAATTTAGGCAAATAAAAATAACACTAAAATGCTGCTGCACTCAGATTATTTTAAAGGCCAATCTTGGCCTTTTAGAAAAGAGAGGAAGAGAAATGGAGGACTATTGAGTATGGAGTGTGGCACATACCACCATATGTAGTTGTTTATTTAGTCTTTTGAATCTTTGGGTCTTGTTCAGATTTGTCTTTCTTACAAGAAGTGATGCATTGAGGATATATGTAAGGAAATGATGTAGATATTTAAAAAGGTACAAATCAAAATCATTAAGGGAGGAAAACCAATAAGACACCATCACAGTACCATGAAACTTAGTTCATCTTTGTGAACAAATGAATTATCCTAAAGTTGATGTAAATCTGAGCTTGTGGGAAATCCTAAATGAGTCATCGAAATCTAGGATTCCATCCACATCTGTAGGGAAAATGGAAAACCATTATCTTGGGTAATGATATTCAATATCTTCCCTGACATAGGAAGAATATAATTATAGAAATTATGCTAATTTTCACAAGCCAACTGTGGAAAAGACATTATTAGGCTGTGATAAATTTGTCAAGTGAATGATACACTGTAAGCTCATGAGACATGATAAAGCTGTAAAACAAAACAGTTCTTTGATGGCTTCTTGGCCATACTAAAGTTAATGAGGATATAAACAAGTCCTGATTGGTTAATGGTTTAAGTGCCTGAAAAGGAAAAACCCTCCTCCTGGAAGAAAATTGTAGAGTTTAGTGGAGGAAGAAAGCCATATGAATGATTATTGGCTTCTGTTCCTTGGAAAGTTAGTGATTATAAAAATTATGGTTGAGGGGTATAATGATAGCTAGCATACACTTGGTTCTACCACGGAAAAATTTCAAATAGTTGCTGTCAGTCAGCCTCATTTAACTTACATATGGAGAGATACAGTGTGAGAATGAATAGAAGAACTTTCAATATTATGTAATATATGACTCTTTAAAATGGGGGAATTTCTGGAGTCCTTAGGATTTTAAAGCATGACCTACCAGATTAAAACCAAACTTTGGCCAACAGTTTAAGAAATACGAGTTTGCCTTTAAAGATTCTATTGCTTTTAACAATTTTTCCCATTCAGCTTTTTTCTGTTTTTCTTCAGTGGATGGATAGATTTCTATAAAATGATTTTTCATTCTTATGACGGAGGACAAATAATTTTACTGAGAAACATGTGCCAATAACAACTCTAAAACTGGTTGTATTGAAATACTCTAGGAGGCAGTATTTTGTTCAGAATTTTTCTTCCAACTCTTCCAAATAAACCACAAAGGTTCAAGAAAGAGATTAGTATTTTGGTTTAAGCCATTATATTTGAAAAGTTTTGATTTTTGTATTGAAAATAAAAGAACAATAATGATGGAGAAAAAATTATTGTGTCATTTGGCTTCCTTAGAAAATCCTAAAAATATAAAAGAATAAACTTGTTTCATTAGTCTTATAATAATAGCTAAAGCTATATGGTGCTTTAAGATTTTGCAAAGTTGTATTATCGTATTAGATCCTCACAAAACCCTCAAGATAGGTACTGTTATTATCCCCAAAATGAGGATACTGTGGTTGAAGGTTAATTAACTTGCTTAAAGAGGTTAAGTTTCCACACCTGGTAAGGATCTGAGACAGAATTTGAACTCAACTCTTCTTGATTCCAACTGCAACCATCTGTTCCCTGTGCTATCAAGCTGCCCCCAAATACCACCTGATTGGAAGTCTTCATTAAAATTTTAGATCTTGTAAGTTTAAGCAAGAGTCTTGAGGAAATTCCATTTCTAATTAAGGCAATACAATAAAATTTAACTTATTTGAAATTTGAGGGCCAGGAAAAATAGGTCTGAGTTTATGTCATCTCAATATCTTTTATTAAAGAACAGCTGGGTATCTAATTGCCTGGAGAATATAATTTTTTTTAATTATGCACTTTAAATAATCCAATATTGGTATAATGACATTTATTCTATTGCATCAATATTGGATTATTCTCAACACATTTTTACATTCAGACTTCTTCTTCTTTACAAATATTTAGAAACATTCAGTTTTTAGCTATTAGAGAAAATCTAAGTCCCTTTTACAAGAAAGGAAAAGAAAGAAAAAATGAACCTGAGTTTTATTATTTGCTATTTTATGGAGAAACACAATTCAGCTATTCTTTATCCTCAGAACTAGCAATTCATGTACAGAGTCTTAGTTTTAATGATGCTGGGTGAGACCAAGTTGTTTCCTGAAAACTCTTGCTCCTGGTTTTGTAAAGTCATCAAGTGTTCTATGGGATGGATTCCCTGCTATTCCTGGATTCTTTTTTCATCAGTCTCTGTACTCATGTAAAATTATTCTTTCCTTTTGTGAGAGAACAACAACAGAGCCATACTGTGCCAAAAACAGACAACTAACAATGGTGCCTGATTTTTTGTTTTCTCTCAGATTCCCTTAAGACTTTCTCTATTTCTCAGCACATCACATGGCTACTTTCTTATGTGACAGCAGGCTGAGAGCTAAAGTGGATGCCTATCAGTTCTCATGTATCATGTCTTTTTGGAATGAGTTTTTATTTTTTGGTACATGGTCAGGACCTGCTGTCATTTGCTCCAGCTTGAGGGCAAAGGTGAAGATACAGAAGTAGCCACTACAAATCAAGACTCACATGGGATGTGGATATATGATTCTTGTGGTGGCCACCTACCCTTCCTACCTAGTGCCAATGCCAGCTGCTACATCCTGTTTTACTGACCATGACAAAGGTTGGGGGTGATGGTGTAGGGTGGGAGGAGAAGCTGTTCTGGTTGGGAAACCACTGGCATGATATATAGTGAGAAAAGTCCAGATAAGAAAAAAATTGTGATCATAGGATTCTTGAATCATAAATCTAGAGCAGGAAGGAGCCTTAGAGGTTATCTAAGCCAAAACCACCCATTTTACAGATGAAGTATCTGAGGGTAAGGAAGAACCACTGTGTGGTTCTAAGAATAGATACTATCAGGCTTGTCTTGTTGATAACAGTAGAATCAGCTGTAGTTTATTGGCCCAAGGACAATAGGCTTAAAGTCAGAAGACCAGGGTTTGAGTCTTGGCTCTGCTTCTACTACCTTGCTGGGTGAACCTGTGCAAGTCACTTACCTTCTTGGGGCCTCAGTTTCTTCATCTGTAAAATGGGGGGGGTGAATGAGGGAATCTCCAAGTTCTAAATCCTATGATTCTGATGTGGAAGTGTTGATAATAAGAATCTTATAGTAACTCTTTTGCCTACAAAAATATGAGTTGTTGGCATTATGCTTTTATATACACACATGTACATATGTATGTGTGTATGTGTGCACATATGTGTATAAATGCAAATAGATGTACATATACATCTATGTGTATGTATGTATACATCTACATATATATACATATATGTATGTGTGTATTTATATGTATATTTTTTCTCTATCCAACATAGTTGGGAAATGTGATATTTCTGGTTCAGATATTTGCTTTAACTGAATGTGAACCCAGATAACTTATGTGCATTAATAGTTTTTAATATATTTGATATTGCCAGGATCTCTAATTTAATTAATGTGGATTCTTCCTCTGTCAGTTCAGATCACAACCCATTCTGTAACTAAGATAGTTTTAATGAGTTCATGTGGCCAAACTGGTGTTGAGCCTTTATGGATTTAGCTAAGCTGGTTGTTGGTTGATAGATATAAAGGCTATCTGTTGTGGAGTCTTGGATAGTGTTGGATTTCGAGTCCAAGGGTTTTGATACTCTTTCCAATGCTTACAATCTGTGTGACCTTAGGCAAATAATTTAACCTTTCTGGGCCTCAGTTCCTCATCTCAAAAATGGGAATGTTCATTTTGATACCATCTAAGGTCTTTTCTATCCATAATCCTATGAAAATGAGCTCAGCTCAATCCACATTGAGCTTAATTCAGTCATCTTCATATGATTCAGAAGGCTCTTGAGGACTTTGCAGCATTGGGATTACCACTGTGTGCAGTAACATGACAATTGTCTTGTAGACTGCTGTGAGGGTATTGGACTAAATGATTCACGAGGTTCCTTCCAGCTTTAATTCCTATGACTTTGTATATGCATATCGGAGAGCAAGATATAGTTTTCATGATTTCACATGTAACATGGGTGTTACAGTGTTTGCCTTCTTAATGAGTGAGGGAGGGCCTGGAGGGGGGGAGAGAATTTGGAACTCAAAATAAAAGAAATGAATATTGAAAGTCAATTAATATGTCTAAAGTGTAAAGGATACATTAGGAGAAGGCAAAGGAATAAGCATTTATATAGCACTTACTATGTGCCCAGCATGTTGGTCCTTACAACCATCCTGTAAGGCATCCATTTTTTACTTGAGGAATCTGAGGCAAACAGGTAAAGTCACTTACCCCGGGTCACATAGTTAGTGAGTATCTGATTCCAGGCCCAGCATTATATCCGCTTTGCCACCAGTTGCCTTTAGGGAAGTTGAGGTTAGAGAGGAGGGAGCATTAGGGTCATCCTCCTTGTCATCATAGGGTTATGATGCCTCTTTGGGCCTCAGTTTATTTATATAAAATGGGAACAAAAACACTTGCATTATTTAACAGACATGGTTGTTGTGAGGGAAAAAACAAGACTTTGGAAATTGCAAAGCTCTATATAAATGTGAGCTCTTGTGATTATCATTACTGGCATTCTAAACCATGCCAAAGCTGCTTGCAAAGAAAATGCTTATCTTTAGGAAAGCTTCTGCATGGAGTGGGCTTAAGATTTCTACAAGATACAGCCAGAAGCTCAGTCTTAAAAAGACACTAAAACTAGGTGATCGATTGCTAACCTCTTTCTGCCCAGGTACCATAACTAACCTTTGATTTTCATAGTTCTCTGGTTTTGACAGAGGCTGTGGAAGTATTCGGAAGGTTTCATCAAGAACACACTTTTTGAGGCAGAGCCAAGATGGCAGAGAAAAGGCAGAGACTTGCCTGAGCTCTCCCAAATTTCCATCTAAACAACTCTAATTATCATCTCAAAAGAAATTCCATAGAAGCAGAACCCTCCAGCCCAAGGCAACTTAGAAGGACTGCAGGAAAGGTCTGTCTCACTTGGGTAAAAGGGGAACACAGTCCAGTGTAGGAAGCCAGCAGGAAACCTCTAGCCTTAGCACAGGTCAGCAACAAAGGTCCTATGGCCCCAGTGCAGCAGGCCAGCAGCCAGACCTGAAGGCCTTGGTGTAACAGGCCAGTGACCAAGCCCCTGGTCTCTTGCACAAGAAGCTTGAGACCATGCCCCCTGTATCCCAGGGGCAGAGCTCAAATTTAAAAGTCATAAAATAGGCTGGAAACTGAGCAAACAAACAAACAAAAACCCCATGACCATAGAAAGCTACTGTGGAAAGAGGAAAGATCAAAACATAAACTCAGAAGAGGAAAACAATGTCAAAATGTCTACATGCAAAGCTTCACAGAGAAATATCAATTGGTCTCAGGCCCAAAAAGAGTTCCTGGAAGAGCTCAAAAAGGATTTTAAAACTCAGATAAGAGAGGTAGAAGAAAAATTGGGAAAATAATGCAAGTTGCTATAGAAACTCATGAAAAAAGAGTTAACAGCTTGGTAAAGCAAGCACAAAAAATGAAAAAAAAGATTAAAAAATTCACTGAAGAAAACAAAACTTAAAAAGTAGAATTGGCCAAATAGAAAAGGAAGTATAAAAGCTTGCTGAAGAAAATACCTCCTTAAAAATTAGAATTGGGCAAGTGGAAACTAATTACTCCATGAGTAATTAAGAATCAAACAAAATTTTAAAAATGATAAAAATAGAAGAAAATGTGAAATACCTCACTGGAAAACAACTGACCTGGAAAATAGATCCAGGAGAGATAATTTAAGAATTATTGGACTATCTGAAAGCTATGATAAAAAAGAGCCCTGGACAACATCTTTGAAGAAATTATCAAGAAAAGCTGCCCTGGTATCCTAGACCCAGAGAGTAAAATAATCATTGAAAGGATCCATTGATCACCTCCTGAGTAGAGAAATGCAAATTAAAACCACCTCACACCTATCAGATTGGCTAATATAACAGAAAAGGAAAATAATAAATGTTTGAGGAGATGTGGGAAAATTGGGACACTAATTGGTTGAGTTGTGAACTGATCCAACCATTCTGGAGAGCCACTTGGGACTATACCAAAAGGGCTATAAAACTATGCATTCCCTTTGATCCAGGCATACCACTACAAGGTCTGTATCTCATAGAGATCAAAAAAGAGAAAAGGACCTATTTGTACAAAAATATTTATAGTTTTCTATAGTGACAAAGAATAGAAAATTGAGGGGATGCTCATCAATTGAGGAATGGCTGAGCAAGTTGTAGTTTGTGATTGTAATGGAATACTGCTGTGCTATAAGAAATGATGAACAGGCTGATTTCAGAAAAACCTGGAAAGGCTTATATGAATTGATGTGGAGTGAAGTGAGCAGAATGAGAACATTGTACATAGTAACAACAATAATGTATGATGATCAGCTGTGAATGACCTAGTTCTCAGCAATACAATGATTCAAGACAATTCCAAAGGGTTCATGATGAAAAATGTCCACCTCCAGAGAAAGAACTGATGGAATCTGAATGCAGATCGAAGAATACCATTTTTAACTTTCTGTATTTTTTCATTTTTTTTACTTTGAATCTGTGTCTTCTTTCATGACATGACTAATATATTTTTCATGATTGAGCATGTGTAACCTATATAAAATTGCTTACTGTCTCAGGGAGGGGAAAAGTGAGGGAGGGAAGAAGGCAATTTGGAACTCAAAAATTAAAAGAAATTGAATGTTAAAAATTGTCTCTACACATAATTGAGGAAAAATAAAAGAAAAACCCCACATTTATTGCTCAGCTTGACATATAGAGTCATTATCACAAATGTTTTGGTGTTTTTTTATGCCTGAGACCTTAGGTAGCTTGAAGTGTGGTGGCACAGTGCCCATGTCCTTCTCCAGAGGTGCATACTACATGAAGAAATACAAATACACACAGGAAAAGATATTTAGGGACATCAAATAGCATTGATCGGCTAGGAATAATGTTCACCTGGCTCTCTCTCTCTTTCAAGAACAATCAGTTATGCAACCAAAATAGAATGGACCATGCTATAAAACACTAACAAAGAAACTCAAATCTTTTTTTCTGGCCTCAGAAAAGAAGAGAGGCTGATTTACTACTCAAGGCTATTCATAATAGTTGGTGTCTTCAAGGCTATTCATAATAGCTGTTATCTTTCTGCCATTAAAATTCAATTGCTTTACTTTTATTACTATGGTAACTCTTTCCCCATGGTTAAAATAATCAACCTGTAGTCTTTAAGCTTCACTTACCTGATACTATGAATATGTAACCAATCTTCCATTGTTCCCTCCACTTTAATACACTTGGCCATGACTTACGTTTGTGGTTTATGCATTGTCTGATCCATGAGTTAAAATGATGAATATGAGGCCCATCAACTCCTAAGTTCTTAGATCCATAGGGTGCAACTGTTTTATTTGGTAGATTAGAAGGATTACATCCCTGAGAAATATTCCTGGTATTGGTCTATAAAATTCACCCTGCCCCCCCCCATCAATGTGGTCTTCTATCAGCTTGGTAAAAGAGGCTTAGGTGGTAGAAGTGGAGTCAGAGCCTCATCTTTGGGCTGATCCATGCCTCTGATAAAGCCTAATGAAGATTATTATATGATGACAAGGAAGATAATCCTATATTCCTCTCCTCCCATTTCCAAACAAATTAGATACTATTTCTAAAGTGCTTAGCACAGTGTTTGGCACATAGTAGGCACTTAATAAATGTCCTTTCCTTTCTGGTTTCCCTGCTCTTTCCTTTCTCCAATTACCCTAATCTACTGTTTGGAAACATGGACCCCTCTGAGGGCAGTAGTTGCTATTATCTGACATAGAGATTAAAATTCATTGTAGTTTAAACTGGGAAGAATGTTAGAGAGCATTTGGTTTAATATTTTAATTTTATAGAAGAGAAAACTGTGGCCCAAAGAGATGGCATGAATTTTCTCAGGTTCCAGAGTATTAAAGCTGGTATTCAAACTTAGTTCCTATGACTTCAAATCCAAGGGTCTTTCCATTACATCATGCTCCTCTTGGGAAAATGAAGATAATTTTCTGGTAGATTAAGTCCTGACTGTATGAGTGAGGACCCTTTAACATCCAGTTCCACCAATGAGTTGAAACCAACCCATTATGTTAGGTCCAAGGCTATAAGTATAGGAATCCAGGTGTCCTTAGACAAACATCTCTCCCAGAGAGTTTCCTCTTTGATCCAGTGGCACCAACCTTCTTGCTGTTCCTCACACAGAACATCCCATCTCTTTGACTTGTGCTCAAATCCTATCTTCTTCTGGAGGCCTTTCCTGTCCTCTCTTTTTGCTATTCATTTCCCTCTAATTCCCTGCCATTTATACAGTTTATACTTTGTATATACATAGCATATTGCAAACAGCTACTAGATCAATTTTCCTAATACACAGTTCTGCTCATGTCACCCTCTTTACAAAAACCTTTGATAACTGTCCAATGAATCATAGAGCTACAGGAATATAGAATATTTGAGTTGGAAGTGACCTTAGAATTCATCAGTCTGATCCTGTCTTTTTAAAGAAGGGACACAGAATTAGTAAGTGCTGGACTTAGGACTTGGACCCAGGGCTTCTGGGTCCACAAGAGACTAACTTCTATACTTTGCCTATTGGAGAAAGCACAAGTCCCTTAGTCTGATATTTAAGGTGCGACATGGTCTGAGTCCAAACTATGGTTTTTAAAGTTTAATTTAATTTTTAAATGAACTAACATCTATTTTTTTCTCCCTCTTTCATTGAAACAAAAAGAAAAACAAAATCCGTATAACAAATATACATAGTCAAATGAAGCAAACTTCTGCATTGGTCATGTCTAAAAATCCACCTGTTTCATTTTGTATTATGAGACCAACACCTCTTTGTCAGGAAGAAGATGGCATGCTTTAAACATTGGTCCTCTGTAATGGTCATTGTGTTAGTCACAGTTTTTCATTCTTTCAAAGTTGTTTTTCTTTTACAAGGTTTTTATTATATACATAATTCCCCTGGTTCTGCTCATGTCACTCTTTATCAGTTCATATGAGTCTTCCCAGAATTCCAAGCTATCTTTTCAGGTTTCTCTTCCACCATTTCATTTTATGTACCCTGGATTCACCTATGAGAATGACTTGCTATTCCTTTCTTCAGCTCAGTGAATGAGACCACAAAATAAACATGTCCTTCACTGACTCCCTCCATACCTTTGTCCATATCCTTCCCTGGGCCTAGAATGACCTTTATTTCTTTCCACTTCTCCCCATATGTTCTTACTGGAATCCTACCCATCCTTCAGGCACCTGTTCAAATTCCCTATCTTCCATGATCTTCATAGGTAGGAGTGACCTTCCTTTCTCCAAAATCTTCCAGCAATAATCACATTCTGTATTTATTTTAACAGCCATTTTTGCATGTATATATGTATGTATGCACATATGTATGTAAATGTACATACATACGTACATATACATACACATACGTATATAGTTGTTGTTCAGTCATATCAGTTATGTCCACCTCTTTGTGAGCCTGTTGGGATTTTCTTGGCAAAGAAACTGGAGTCGTTTGTTATTTTCTTCTCCAGCTCATTTTACAGATGAGGACACTGAGGCAAACAGGATTAAATGACTTGCCCAGGGTCACACATTAGTAAGTATCTGAGACCGGATTTAAACGTCCTGACTCCAGGCCCAGCTCTCTATCCACTGTACCACTCTAGTTGTGCAAATATATTTCTAATGTCGCCCAACAGAGGATGTTTGGGGGGAAGCTATACTACCTATAGTCACTTGGTTGGTACCTTTAAAAAAGCCAGCCCAGGTTTTTGTTTTAGCTTTCTAATTTCTCTGCTTTTCATGCAACACAAATGGTTTTGTTTGGCCTTCTGGGAAATAGTTTTTAGTATAAATGTCACCTCTGCTAATTAATTCTGATGGTCTATTCTCATAGTTTTAGCAAATGCATGGGTGAGATGTTTGGATCCCATGTTGCTGGATATAGGAAAAATGATGTAATTTCTGCATAATAGATAAACACAATTAATTGTCTATTTTATTAAAATGTAGACTTCTCCAAAGGGGCACTTTATTTCAGTTTTAAAATAATGTAAACTTTAAGTATGATAGCTAGCAATTCTTGCAAAGATGGGAATGGGTTGGGTGTAGAGCAAAGTGGGGATGAAAATATGAATGAGAAGAACAGCTTTACCAGATGTAATGGAAGGGAGAAGTAAATTCCTGTCACCATATTCTGCAATAGGTCAAGACAAGTTAATTGACCATGGCATGTTATTAAAATGGTCTGTGTTATGGCTGTCTTTAATAAAAGGCTTAGAATGCTTCCAAGGAAAGGTGACACACTGTAAAATCATAAGACTTTAGTCTATGCAAGTAATCATGGGTTATGTGTTTATAAGCCAGGCTGTTTTCTCACTTTCTAGAGTTTGCCGACTCTTGAGGGGAAAACAAACAAACCAGTTTTCATGACATTTTAAATTTTTTTATATCACACTCATTTCCAAATTCAACAATTCAATTCAACAAGCACTTATTAAGTGCCTACTGTATATTTCCCACAGTGCTATGCCACTGAGGACACAAAGACAAAAATAAAACTGACTTACCTCCCTCTTTCCCTGAACTCTTCATTGTAACAAAGAAAAGCAATTATGCAAAATAAATCCATGGAGTGAACAACATCTGACAGTGTTATATACCACTCCTACCTTCTTCCTTCTTTCCCTCACCAAAGGAAGGAGGTGAATTTTATCATCTGTTCTCTGAAACCATGATTGTTTAATACAGTTACTCAATTCATCTTTAATTTCAATTCCTTTTGCATACGTTATTGTAATGATGTTATACATTGGTCTCCTGGTTCTGCTTATTTTGCTTTATATCCGTCCTTCTAAATCTTCCTTTGTTTCCCTGAATTCTTCCTAGTCATTCTCACAGTGATGTGATATTTGGTTATGTTAATTGAGGTCAGTTCAATTTAATTATTCCCTAATCTCTAAGATAGTTTATTATTACCACAAAAGGGGTATGATACTCTAGAAACCTTTCCTTCTGTCTTTGACGACCTCCTTTGGGCCCGTGCCTGTGAGTAGGATTGTTGGACCAAAGTATATGAACTCTTGGATGACTTTTCTTATATAATTCTAAATTGTTTTCCAGAACGGTTGGACAAATTCTTAGCTCTACCAACAGATTTGTTGCCTCTTGTAGTGCACAGGATGGACAGTACAGGGAGCGTTGGGTTTTACATACTCAGTCAGGGAAGACAGTCTTAGTGAACTGGTCATGGTGTCCTCAGTAGTGAAGTATTCTCCCTAGGTGAGTGGTTGCCTTTCTTGCTATTAGGAAAACCAGACTTCATATGTCTAATCATTAGCATCCAGATTTGACAGTAAGGTGCTCTAAGGATTAATTTCAGCTATTTTGGCATGGCCTTGGGGAAGTCAACTTTTAGAAGTCTGCTTATGGTTCTCTAAAATGAAGGTAATTATTCTAACTTCCCCTAGGGAAGCATTGTATGGCATAGCTAATTAGTGACCGCAAACAAAACAAAGCCAAATTTGGAAAGAACTTTCTAGTAACTTTTCAGGATTTCATATTTGTGGATCGGTACAGAGTGAGGCAAGATATAGAGGAAAAACCTGGCAAGATTATGACTTTTGCAGGACTTATTGTTTGTGATTTTATTTTGCTCTAGGCTTGTTTCCATTAAAAACATATGCAGCACTCTCATATTCAGATGAGTTTGACAGATACCATTTCTTATTTCACATTAAGAGATGCTTCTGTGGATGGTGTTTACTATGTGTATCTGGGAACAATGAAAAGGACCAACATTTGGCCTCACGAGCTATGTGTGAAGTCTGCTTTTTAATTAATACCTGTGATTGTCTGCAACCTTGCCTTTTTGCTTCACTTGACTTAGTTCTGGCTATTTTCCAAGATAGCTAATGGTATATCATGTAGTTCTGTTAGTAGTTATGGCCTTGTTTTGTTGCTTGCTAAGCCAGGGCCTATTGAAGTATATGTAAAAGCATATCCTTACGATGGTTCTACACCCTGAATGATCAAGCTAATAATAACAACACACTGCGCATGCCTTTCATATACAGAAATGATATCATTCATTCACCAGGAGAAGAGTATATGTTTTGATATACTCCTTTCCAGTTGTGGTGATGGATTAGATCTGATTCATACACACACTCTTTTTGTACCTATTATGGCCCTAAAGAGGTATATAAATGATAGCTTGGTGAGGTTAAGGGAATAGTTTATGGCTATGGGATGGAATAGAACAACTGATTTATAAGAACATAGAAAATGGCACACTGGGTCAGACCTGACTTTGAGGTCATTCCAAGTTAATGTTTTCTCTGATAGCAATCCTAAAGAATGGTTTATGAAAGGGTGTGGCTGGACTTTGTGATATTAAACTCTAGACACTGGGGATATATGCTCATCAAATCTCTCCTTTCTCTTTCTCTGTGAATTCGCTTCAAGTCTTCTTGACCTTATTTATATCTTCAGTTGGTATTACCCAAGCTAAGCCACCATGGAAAAGTTGTACTTCTTTTCAACCCTTTCAAATTTCATGGGATTGATTCTATCGAGTTTTAGTGGCTCAGAATTTGGTGAACTAGCCTGTTTGCCCCATGTATCTACCTTTCATGATTTTGTGGGCTTTTATCATTTTCACTATGTGTTCATTCATCCGCTCAACAGGCATTTACTAAATGCCTACTATGTTGCAGTGATGGGGGAAAAACAAAAAAAAATAGTCACTGAACTCGGGGAACTTTTTTATTGGGGAGAAAAAAAAACATGTACATAGATAAATGGCACAATGGAAAAAGCACTAGATTTGAAGTGAGAACCTAGTTTCAAATCCTAGCTCTGCTACTTAATACTTTGGGAAGTCTTGGGTACCTCTCTGTATAAGTTTTCTTATATATATATAAAATGAGGAGCAGGACTAGATGACCTTCCACATCTCTTCTAGCTTTAAGTCTATGATCCTATGATCTTAAGTAAATACAAAATATATCCAAATAAGTACAAAGTAAATTCAGAGAAAGGATACCAGCAACTTGGAGGGACCAGAGTGAACCTTGCATTCAGTGTTGTTCTTGAGCTGAGCCTTGAATATGGCTAAGTTCTCTAAGAGGCAGGGGCAAGGATAGATTGCTTTGAAGATATGCAGAACAACCTTTGAAAATCAGAGGTAGGAGATGGAATGTTGAGTGTGTGAAGCAAGAAGAAGGTCACTTGAGCTTGAATGTAGAATACAGGAAGGGAAGTTAACTTCAATAAACCTTGAAAGAGAGGCTGGATCCAGATTGTGAAGGGCTTTAATTGCCAAACAGAATAGTTTTTTTTTAAATTTAGAAGTAATTAAGTCTATTAGAGCTTCCTAAGCAAGAGAATAGCATATCCAGACTTCTGCTATGTGAATATTAAATTGGAAACCAAATGGTGGATGAATTGAAAAATTCATCTGTTAAGGAAAGGGGGATGTGCCTCTTCCTCTGGGATAGCCCAGAATATAAACACAAAGTGTGAATGGGTATTAAAATAACTATAAAGATGTAATTGTGTACCAATTCCTTTATGAAGTAAGAATATCTCTCTGAGTCAAGAAATGGAAAACCCCATTGGATAAGAAAACCCATTATCTTTGCCTCACGGGCTTTAAATAGATACACACTGGTGAGTTTAAAACAGTCAAGTTGCAGAGCAGTTTGAGTGTGAGAGAAAAAGAGATTGAAATCAGGATCTGCCTATTGAAGAGATCCTCTGTTTTAGGGGTATAGAGTATGTGTGTGGTGGGTAAGGAGGTTTTCTTTCTTCTTCTGAATTGGACATATAATTTTTAAGGGAACTACTAGAACAGTATTAAACATTTCATCTAGTAGGGAACGTAGACATACATGCCATATAGATATCAAGGAGGAAGCAGCTTCAAGGAGCATTACCTCTAACAATCAAGAGTTGGGCTGTGGTGAGGAGCAGACCCTGGGAACCCAGCATGTGCATTCTATGAAACTGTTGTTGCTACATATGTATCCTGTACATATGTCCTACTACCATTATCCTCTAAGTTTGAACCCTCATACAATGGATATTTATTATATATATTTGCAAGAAAGTGTGCCTCAGATTTATGAAGGAAGACTTTTGTAACTGTTGTTCTTATTATGACATTTGAGTAAACGTCTTTTGATAAGAACTGATTGAGTCTACTGCCTGATTATTAATGGCAAGCTCACATATTGGGGCTTTTGGGAATGTAAACCAATCAAGTTACCCTTAGAATCCAAAGTAGCAGTAGTCCTATGGGGTTCCAATGTACATTTGTGAGTGGAAGTTCAGGGACTATCCCAGAATTCTTCTAGGTTAAAATCCAAATTAAATTCCTTTTGACCTCTTTCTTAGATCCAAAGTTGGCTGTGACTGAATCCTAGATGTAAGAGAGCCTAAGTACTTGGAAGTCTGAAAGAGTATAATGCAGCCTCTATGTGTGATTTCTCTCTAACTCTGATCAGCAAGAACTTGAATGATACACAGGGAGGTTCTCGTGATATTTGCGTATCTACTTTGAGGAAAGGAGTAAAACAGAGCAGCAAAGAATCAACTGCACAAATGAAGAGTCCTAGAGTTTCTAAGAGAGAAATGATAAGGGGTGGGAAAGTAGTCAGGTCCTCCTTGTTGTGAGACTTTATGCATAAGCTTATCAAGAGCAATTCAGTGAGGATTCCTTTTCAGACGTGAGTTGGACCAGATGGCTTCTGAAGTCCCTTCCAAGTCTCTGATTAATAGCTAATAATAATAGCTAGCATTTATATAGCACTTTAAGATTTGCAAAGCAATTTATGTAGGTTAACTCATTTGATCCTCATGAACTTGGAAGATAGGTGCTATTATGATCCTAGTTTTATACAAGAGGAAACTGGGGAACAGAAAAGTTAAGTAATGTCCAGGATGACCGTTATAGGGAGTGTCTGAGGTAGAACTCAAGTTTTCCTGACTCCAAGCCATGTGCTCTATCCACTGTGCACAAATCAATAAACATTTATTAAGTTCCTACTATGTGCCAGACACTATGCTAAGTCCTAGGATACAAAAAGAGGCAAAAGACAGTCCTTGTCCTCATGGAGCTTACCATCTAATCAATGATAACAAGATATTCCATTTAAATAGTTCTCTGTAGTTTTCAAAGCATATTCCACACAATGATCCCACAAGCTTCAAGTAGCTGCACGGCCAGAGAGCTGGTGACAATCTTGATTGTTCTCCCTAGCTGGGAATTTTTGGGACTCCCAAAGGGCTAGGTTCAATATCCCTTTCTATCCCCCATCTTCCCATTATACCGATGCTCTTTTCCTTCCTCCAGAGGGACTCTTTCAGGAATTAATGGTGAATAGGGTCTCTGGCTCCTGATAGAAGATGAGATGTGGAGGATGCAGTGATGGCTAACAGGGTCCTGGTGTGGGAAAATTTGTTTAGTGGTGATTCCTGTTGTGGAGCGACAGATTGTTGTTGAGAGACTCCTATACTAGGAATATAAGCTAATGCTATCTGAACACAGAGAGCTGTGATTGTAAGTCAGATGGTCCTATAGAAATGAGATAGGGAAGGCAGCCTCATTCAGAGGAGAACTTGGAGCATCTTTGTGGTAGTATGCACGAATGCTGATATAGGTTAGCAGATCATCAGTGCCCAGACTTCTCTAGCAGGACTGAATTCCTTTGAATAAAGATAAATTAAAAAATAATCTTATGCCATTTTAATGTGATCAAAACTCTTTATATATATTAATATTGTCTCCTTTAGATTATAAGATTTTACAGGACAGGGACCTCCCCTTCCCTTCACCCCATGTTTAACCAGCTATAGTACAGTACTGGGTGAGAAAAACACTGGACTTAGAATTCTCATCATTATCATCATCACCACCACCACCACCACCACCACCATCACCATCATCATCATCATCACCACTGGCATTTATGTAGTTCTTACTATTTGCCAGGCACTGTCCTGAGGACTTTACAATTATTATCTCATCCAATCCTCACAACAGCTCTGAGAGGTAGGTGCTGTTATTACCTTCAATTTACAGATGAGAAAACTGAGGCAAACAGAGGTTAAATGATTTGCCCAGGGTCACATAGCTAGTAAGTATCTGAGGCCAGATTTGAACTCAGGTCTTCCTGACTTCAGACCTGGCACTCTATCTACTTTGCCATCGGGCACTAACTGTGTGACCTTGAGCAAATTACTTAATTGCTCTGAGCTTGTTTCCTTATTTCTGAATTAAAGCATATTTGCTTGTACCACCTTCCTCTAGGAGTACTGAGAAGATCAAAAGGGGTTGTGTGTTTATGTGCTTCTTAAGGGTAAAATGGGGATCTGTGATTTAATATTTCTTCCACCAACACAGAGAGTAACATCCTATACCTTAAGAGATGTTTTCTTTTAAGCTAAGTGAATGGAAAACGAATTATTCCTTTTATGTTAGAAATATCTAGAGGGCAGGTACCCCCAACTCTTTGACTTGTTATAGTAGAGAGACGTTATGCAATGTAAAAAGAGCCCAGGACTTGGGGGCAGGCATTCTGGGGATGCATCACCCTCAACCTAGCTCAATGGGTCAACAGATGAGACACACCCAGTCTGTGCTTGACACCCTTCCAGGTCAGCTGGACCTGCCATTGCCTTTCTGGGATGGTCTTCCAGAATCCAGTGTCAGCCTCACAACAGTATAAGGTCTCAGAGTAGCTTGTTAGGGGAGGTTTATACTTATTTGAGCTGTCTTTATGATTACTATAATGGGTATGTAAATGCTTATTATGAATATATATGAACTGTCCTTATGATTGCTATGGTAGTGGCTTAAATGCTTATTCTGAAGGGCCATGAGCAGGTGATCACTTAAACACTTGATGTGAAAGCACCAGTGATCTTGGTAAGAATAATTATAGAAGAGAGAGCCTTTGATGTTCCATCGGCTTTGGAGAACATTTGAACCTTGGTACCTATTTTGAATTGTTTTATTTGATTTCAATTGATGACCTATTTTTCCCCCCTCTGAACTGAACCAGGGCCTGGGATTAAAATGTAATTGGCATTATCTTTCAGTTGACTTTCCCCTCCTGCCCCTGCCCTTCTTGACCTTTCTGCCTCTTCACATTTCAATGAATGGTGCTGCGGCATTCCTCTACTCTGAAGCAGTTATTCACATTCCCCTGTGGAAGTAGAGATGAAGAGGTAGAACAGAGACACATTACTGACAGGAAGCATTAACAACAGCTGAAATACCTAATATTTCATACACCTCTTTCCCCTGTTATTGTAGTTGAAAGTATGGAGTCATTTTTTAGGACAATGCTTGGCACAGGGAAATTCATAATTTCATTAACTTGTCATCAGACACCAAGGTGCCTTTCCCTTTTACAAACCTCTTCCTGGAGATATGACCTCTGTTCACTTTGAGTTTGTGGTTGGAGCCCAGGGTTCTCTTTTACATCGAGAAGCAAAGGGTTTCATTTTTCTCATATTAACTGGTAGAGACAAAAATTCTTATGCTCGGCTGATTGAAAGGCTGTGAGTAACAATGCTATAAAAGGACTAAAAAGAAACAGGAGGTTGTGGGTTTTTTTAAAAAGGAATTTAGATATTTTTAACCTGTCACTCAGTTCTACTGATACGATGTGCCTGTTCACCCCCCTTCCCCCCACCCCAGCCACTTACTTCAATTAGAAATGCAAGGTGAAGAAAGCTGAATCAGTGTCAGCTCTGATCTCTACAGATGTGCAACTGGGGCACAGCTGTGTGGCTGCTGGAAGTGTTCCCAAGTGGAGTACCTGGCCTCCCCAAAAAGTGTATCCTGGAAATACACTCCAAGTGGGCACCTTGCTAAAGTCAACCCAGCTGCTTCCTGTCAATGCCCAAGCATAAGTTCCAATAGCAGAAATGGGATCATGTTGTCTGATTTAAGGAAATCAAACTAGACACTTTCCTCCTGGGAACATCAGGGACACTCCAAGGTCATTCGTTAAAAGACAATCAAAGGTTGGAGCAGTCTGGCCCTGGCAGAGTCTAGGGATGGAGGTATATGGGGTGGTGCCTGCGCCGCTTCATTCTCTGAGCTTCAAAGCTTAATTTAGCTGTAGTTTAAGAGGTGGATTCTAGTGCTGGCTCTATACTCTCTTCTGTGTGACTTTAAGCATGCCTCAGTTTCCTTATCTGAAAAATGAGATTGGACTAGATAATCCTGAAGAGTTCTTTCAACTCTAAAATGGTATGACTTTTATAACAATCCCTCTCTGACTTAACTTTTTCCATATCTAGAATTGGGAGTCTGAGTATATGCAGTATTCCACAGCTAGTCTCCCAAACCCCAAAGAATGGGAGTTGCATTTTCTCATCTCTCTACCTGAACCGAGTTCCTTGTTCCTTATTATTCCACAGTATTCAATTTCGTTTTTCTTTCTTTTTTTAAAAAAATTATATTGTTGTTTTTATTTCATTTTATTTTATTTTCATATTAGTCATGTTAGTGAAAAAGAATTAGAACCAAGGGGAAGAAGCATGCAAAAGAAACCAAACAAAAAAAATAGGGAGAACAAATAGTATGCTTCCATCTGCATTCAGACTCTGAAGTTTTTCCTCTGGACATGGATGGCATTTTTCATCATGAGTCTTTTGGAGTTGTCTTAGACCCTTGCATCGCTGAGTAGAGCGAAGTCTATCAAAGTTAGTTATTGAACACTGTGGCTGTTACTGTGTACAGTGTTCTCCTCATTCTGTTCACTTCACTCAACATCAGTTCACATAAATCTTTCCAGGTTTTTCTGAGGTCGGCTTGCTTATTATTTCTTATAGCACAGTAATATTCCATTACATTCATATACCACAACTTGTTCAGCCATTCCCCAACTGATGGGCATCCCCTCAATTTCCAATTCTTTGCCACCATGAAAAGAGATGCTATAAATATTTTTGTACATGTGGGTGCTTTCCCCATTTTATGGTCTCTTTGGGATACAGTCCTAGAAGTGGTATAGCTGGGTCAAAGGGTATGCACAGTTTTATAGCCCTTTGGGCATAGCTCTAAATTGCTCTCCAGAATGGTTCACAACTCTACCACCAATACATTAGTGTTCCAATTTTCCCACATCTTCTCCAACATTTATCATTTTACTGTTTTGTCATATTAGCCAATCTGATAGGTGTGATGTGATACCTCAGAGTTGTTTTGATTTGCATTTCTCTAATCAATAGTGATTTAGAACATTTAAAAATTATATTGTTGTAGTCATCATACAGGGTATCTAAGAAGTCTTAACACAGTTTTAAGCTTTATAACAATGACTACAACAACATACAACATACATTTAAATTTTAATAGCTTAAAACTGGGCTAGGTGGTGCACTGGATAGAGTGCCAGGTCTGGAGTCAGGAAGATCTGTGTTCAAATCTGGCCTCAAATATTTACTAGCTGTGTGACCCTGGGCAAGTCACTTAACCCTGGTTGCTTCAGTTTACTCATCTGTAAAGTGAGTTGGAGAAGGAAATGACAGACCACTCCATTATATTTGCCAAGAAAATCCTAAATGGGTTCACAAAGAGTCAGGCATTTTATTGTTGTTGTTTATCTGTCCTTCATTCTTGAAGAGGACCATGACATCAGGGAGATGTACCATAACATGCAAGTGAATTGGATTTAAGTGAGGGAGGACTGTACAAAGTTACCAGCTTCACTTCATTCTTCAGAGTCTTCTTGGTCTAGTGGCAAGATATAGATCAGGAGGACTGGAGATGGCTCTGGATGCAGTGGGAGACCTTGGCCTTTTTAAGCTAAGGTGTTTAACAGGTCTCAGTTTGGCTGAGGCAAAGCCCAATTGGTGATTAAGTTTAGGTAAGAAATGAAGCAGGACAAACAACAAAAAACAACTGAAATGACTAAAAAACAATAAAAAGACTTCTGAGACATCCTGTATCTATTGTTTTTGTGATTTCAGTCTTCATTACTTCATGTCTACAGAATTGTCTCTGAATTCTTCATGTTCATCATTCCTTATGCCACACCCACATTCCATTATATTCATATACCACAATTTGTTTAGTCATTCCCCAGTTGATAGGCATCTACTTGTGTCTAGTTCTTTTCAACCATAAAAATGTTGAATAGAACAATTTTGGTTTACATGGGATCTTTATAAATATGTGTACACACACATATATGCATGTATATATACATATATATGTATACATATATATATATATATATACACACATAACTTCTTTTAGGATAGATAGGATTGGAAGATTATTGATTTAGAGCTGTAAGGGACCTTAGAGATTATCTAGTTCAACCCTCATCTATAATATTACAGATGAGAAAACCGAGGCTCCAACAGGTTAGGTGACTTTCTCAAAGTCACACAAATAGTAAATGGCAGAATCAGAATGTGAACTCATGAATTCTAAATCTAAATCCAGCATGCTTTCCATTTACCACACTATTCTTTCCTAGTAGTGGGATCTCTGGCACAAAATAGACATTTTAGTAATTTTCTTTGAATAGTTCCAAATTGCTTTCCCAAGTGGTTGGAACAATTCTTAACTCTACTTATAACTTGAATATTGACCATTCTCATCTTTGACAATAAACATTTGCTGGATGTAAGGTGAAATCTCAGCATTGTTTTTATTTGCAGTTCTTTTATTATTAGCTATTAGGAGCAATCTTTCTTATGATTGTCAGTACTTTACAATTCTTTTGAGAACTATTTGTTCATGTTCACTGACCAGTTTTCATGGGGGGGGGATGGCTTTTGGTAGTTCCCTTAGTTCTCTTATGTCTTGGATATCAGACTCTTATTTGATGTAAAGATGTTTTCCTGATTCATAGCTTTCTTTCTTATTGATTCTATATTGATTGTTAATGCAAAAGCCTTTCAGTTTCATGTAATTAAAATGATCTATTTTAACCTTTTGTGATCATCTCTATCCCTTATTTGGCTATTAAGAACTCTCCCCCTAGCCATAGCTGTGAGAGGTGCCTGATCTCATCATCTTCTCACTGTATAACTGTTGTGACCTTTACTATTTAGTGTACATATCCATTTTGAGTTTATTATGGCACATAGTGTAAGAGGTTGGTCTAAATCCAATTTCTGCCAAATGACTTTCTGGTTTTCTCTTTATTTCTTTCTGAATAATAAGTTCTCCTCCAAGTAATGTATGCTCTTGAGTTTTTCAAATGCAAAATAATTGATTTCAATTGCTTCTGATTGTTTCTTGTTTAGTATTTCCCATTGATCTACTTTTCTGTTTTAGCCAGCACCAAATAGTTTCGATGATTATCATTTTTATGGCAGAACGTCAGGTCTGGAGCTGTTGTTGGGAGACAAAGACGTTAAAGAGTGTTGTGAAAATTTAAAGGTCCTTATTGAAAGAAAAAAAAAGACTTAATAACAATGAAAGTAAATGAATATTATTCCCTTTGAAAATAAGTTAAGGGTGTGACATGGTAGAGGGAAGCAGTACTGGACTTAGAGTCAAGAAACAGACAAAAATATTGACTTTGGTACTTATTATCTGTGTAACCGTGGCTGGATAAGTCTGCTAACCTCTTTTCCTCATCAGAAAAATAGGAATAATGACAGCAACAATCATTTAATTAATGTAATATGTTATATATAATACATTATTATGATTAATAATAAATATTATTTTGGTATTCATATAGTATGTTTTAATTTGCCAAGTACTTACTATCTCATTCAAATCCCATGATATTTGCAATACTTATTGTAGGTATAAACTTGAATAAGTCACTTAATTTCTGTGGACCTAAGGTTTCTCATGTGTAAAAGGAGGAGGTTAGAGTTGTTAGCCTGGAATATTCCTTCCAGCTTTAAAAAAGAATAATTATAACTCACATTTACATAGCATCGTTTTTTCCCCCAAAGTGCTTTAATAACAGCAGCTGACATTTAGATAGAACATTGGGCATCATCCTGTTTCTTTTCACAACAACCTGTTTGGTGGCTATTACAGGCATTTTTCTTCCTCATCTTACAAATGAAGAAGTGGAAGTTTCAAGAGAGAGAGAATTAAATGCTCACAAAGTTGCATAGGAGTTAGAGGACATGATTTGAACCCTGGTCTTCTTGACTCCAAGTGCATTCCTCTCATCCATTGCTCCATGTTGCTTCTCATAATGCTTGCCACCATTTGCCCCAGAGCAATGTTAAGATAACAGCACTTTGCAAATCATAAAGTGTTATACAGATAGTTCATGCATTTGAAATGTACACGTGTTTTCCATGACCTTTTTACTATTTGACTTTTTGATAGAGTCTGCAACATGGGTCAATGACCATAGTGGTAGATGGAGGTTCTCTGTAGGAATTGTTTCTCAAGGTCTTGCTAATTCAGTACATAAGATCCTGGGGCAGAAAAGGCTTTTATCCGCCTCTGGAAAGGGTTCTCTTGTATGCCATTTACTTTATTATTTGTGCTTAACTCCACCTAGGCTCTGGTGTTCAGTTCTGGGCACCATATTCTACCAGTGGTTTTGGCAAACAGAGGCAAACTGGGCCTAAAAGAATGGTGAACAGGACCTGAACTCAAATCACACAAGGGTTTATTGAAGAAAAGAGGGATCTTTTCTTTGGAGAAAAGAAACCTACTGGAATGTGATAGCTATCTTGTATGGCGTGTTAGTCTTGAAGTTTGGAGAAACCTGTATTTAAGTTCTAACTCTGACACCAATGGCTTTGTGACTTTGGGCAAGTCTCTGAACCTCTCTGTGCTCTAGGCAACTCAAAGATATTAAGGGGCTGAGATGGTACATATCTGCATTGCTAATGGGAGTTTCCTTATTTGGGAACTCACAATAATAATGAAAGCAAGGGTCCAGTCCCAATCATTTAATTTTTCTGGTGTGCAGTTTCCTCTTCTTTAAAATGAGGATACTAATATCTTTAGTATCTGCCTTATAGTAGGATCATTGTGAAGATCATGCTATAGCTGAGAGTGGTGGTATCCAGTGTATCACAGGCAAATAGTAATGGGGATCACTCCCTACGGACCCCATATTGACTTAGTTTCAAAATTTATCTATGTTTTATTGTATTTTTATTTATTTCATTAAATATTTCCCAATTACATTTTAATTTGGTTGAGGTCACACTTGAGAATGGTATAGACACCATGTGGCCACTGGCAGCATGTTCCACATCTCTGGTGTACAATTCAATATAATCACAGCTATGGGCAGCAGCTGAAGCTAATCGGTCATTTGAGCTGAGAAGTTCTGAGCTGCAGTACGGCTGAGGTTGATTAGGTGTTCATAGTTGTCTTAGCACCACAATGGATGAGCCCCCAGCAGTGGGCCGCCTAAAGAAGAGTGAATGAGCTGGGTAAGAAACAGGGCAGGTTGAAGCTTCTATGCTTTGTTCAGCTGTGGAATCTAGTGGGTGAGTGGATATTGCTCTTCCAGTCCGGGTAGAGTGGGAAACCTAGTGGAACAGGGTGGAATAGGGAGATCCAGTCTCAAGAGAGAAAGAAAAGAAAGAAGAAGAAAGATCAAATGAAATAGTACATTTAAAGCATTATATAAATGTCAATCATTATGAGAAAAGCACTTTGTAAACATGAAAATGCTATTTAAATTGGACATTCCAAGCCAGCTAATCCAACACCCTTCATTTTATAGCCAAGGGAACTAAGGCTCAGAGAGATTAAGTGATTTGACCAAGAGTTTAGATTTGAACCTAGGTGTTCTGCCTCCAAACCCAGTGGACCAGGACACATTGCTAAGAGTCTGTCATCTGGAAAAGAGATTTGGCTTATTGCCTGGGGCCCACAGTCAGAACCAGGAACAACAGGCAGAAATTAAGAGTGACAGATTTTGCCTTGAAAAAAGGAATGTGCCAGTCACTGTGCTAAGCTCTTTATATATTTTTCTCATTTGATCCTCACAACAACTCTGGATGGTAGGAGTTATAATCAGCCTCATTTTATAGTTGAGAAAACTGAGCAGATGGAGGTTAAGTGACTTGACCAGGATAACAAAGCTAGTGTCTGAGGTCAGAATTGAACTCCAGTCTTCCTGCCTCCAGACCCAAAACTCTATCCACTGTTCTACCTAGCTGGCCTCAAAGGGAGGCTTTCTAGCCATAAGATTCAATTGGCCATCTGAAAAAGTAGTGAGTTCTCAATCACTGAAGAATTCAAGAAGTTAGGTGACTGCTTGTCAGGAATATTAAAGAAGGGATTTCTGCCCAAGCATGGGTTGGCCTAGATGCCTTTGAACTTTAGATTGTATGGTTCTATGAGTGCTGGAAGCCAAATAGACATTTAGATTCTATTGTCAAGAAATCAAAATTTCCAACTTGCTGTTCCAACAAGCTGAATCAGGCTTATTTGCCCTTTGCCATAGACTGCAGAAAACTGGAAAGTTTTATTGTATCAAGGACCTTTTGGAAAAGCCCTGTCATAATGCATGGATTTGACCTTTTAGGAGGGGACCCAGAATCTTCACTAAGATATAACACCAAGATAATTTAGAGTTTATTCTCCTGTGTTCTCTTTTCCTGTCTGAAATTATGTAAATCAACTCAATCTGTTAGCCTAATGCATCACAAATCAGTTTCTCTGAGGTGCCATTGACTGTACCAATTTTCTTTAGAAAACGTCCTTGATTTCCAGTCTCAGTGGAGAGACTTCAGTTAGTTGGAGTGAAATCATATAGAAATTTGCCGGGAGTGTAGAAGTATGCCTATAATAGGATCATAGATTTAGAATTAGAGGTCACCTCAAAGGTCATCTGGTCTAATACCTTCATTTTCCAGATTAGGAAACAGTTTGAAAGAGGTAAAGTGACTTTTCCAAGGCCATACAGAGTAATTAGCAAAGCTGGAATTTGAACCCTGGTATTTTGATTCCAAATGGGGCACTCTTTCTACAACATGCTAGTGCTATTATATACTAATTAGAGGATACACTAAAATGATCTGTTGTTGAACTTATACAAGGATGACAATACTAGACTATCATCAGGAAGACGTATGCTTGGAATTGTTTCCCAATATACAATGAACTTGCACTGATCCGTTCTCACTCTGGTAATACCAACTATGACCAGAGACATCCATCTTTGAGATGGCTAGGATGATCACAGTTACTACGGTGACTATACACAATGGCCAGAATTAGGGGTAAAACACTGCTTAGAGAAGCATGATGACATATTAGATTTTTATAACCTCCGCTGGCCCTGTGGCCAAGGTGTCCATTGATCTGGATCGGGCCTATAGCCATGCTGAACATACAATAGGCCATCTCAGCATAGCTTGGCAAGGAGCTACCCGAAACCCTGGTCAACTGTGATGAGTCAGTGCAAGTGATACACAGAGTGACAAATTCTGAATTTCGATCCCATAGAACAAGCCAGGCAGGAAATCTGGTGACATTTCAGTGACAGAATCACACTGTCAAGTTAGACGTGATTTTCCTGAATCAGCATTAAACTTTCTAAAATGAACTTTTATTATTTCAGAGTCATCCATCTTTGTGTACCATCTTGGACTTCTTGCAGTGTTCTCTGAAGGATGAATAGTCTTGATTTGGTGTTTATTGCTGAGATAGAATGGGCAGTGCTGGACTATGTCCTTTGCTTGTGTTCATATGTTACAGGGAAGGTATATATACATATATATATAAATATACATATTATATATGTATATATACATATATAAATATACATATTATATATATATAAATATACATATTATATATATGTATATATACATATATATAAATATACATATTATATATATAAAATACATATATATATATTTTTTTTTTTTCTCACATATTTTAGCATCCAGTGCCAATTTCTTCTTCATTTTCATCCTACAATTATTCTCTCTTTTTCCCTCTATTGCTTCTTCTTCCCATCATTCCTCTCTATCACACTCCTCTTTTATCTTCTGTCTCCCTCTCTTTCCTGGACAACACACTTTAACAAAAGAGTGGAAGGGGAGCTAGGTAGCATAGTGAATAGAGCACTGGCCCTGGAGTTAGGAGGACCTGAGTTCAAGTCTGGCCTCAGACACTAGCTGTTTGACCTTGGGCAAGTCATTTAATCCCAATTGCCTTGCCTCCCCCTCTCCAAAAAAGTGGAAACTCCAACTAAATCCATAAATACTGCTAGAAAGATGTAGAAATGGCACTTTTCTATTTTGAGAAGGAAATTACCTCCCCAGAATGTTTATTTCTCTCAGGAGATTCATTCATCAAGACAGAAGCTGGTCCTCCCATACAAAATTGAATAGAAATAGAAACAGTCAGAATATACTAGGATAAACACAGCAATCAGAGATTTAGGAGAGGAGGATGAGAGGATGAGCACTCATCTGGAGAAAAGGTGTTAAACTGATTGGAAGGCAAAGAGCAGCAAATGACAACATTCCTTTCAAATGGTAAAGGGATTGGGCCAGTTGCTGCTAGAGGCAGATGTATTTTTTTTCTTTCATTTCTTCCCCCACTTAGGACAGTTTTTTTTTCAAACTGATTTTGCTGAGTTACTTGCTGAGTATTCAAAATTATGGAATTTCATGCATATATGTATCATTGTAATTAGAGAAACCTCATTAACACACCAGCACTAAGTAAACTCATTTGTAAACAAGCATTCCACCTTTTTGGCAAGCAGGCAGAGGCTCATAAACTGAGGCATTTAATTGTAGTGTGTCTGTGTGTTGCATGCACATCTGAATATCAACCCTGCCCTCATCTCTATGGGTTCTTCTCTCACCTCGACCTGTCCCTATACTGTCAGGTCATAGGACTTTTCCCATAAGGGATAGTCACATTGCTATAGTTAATTTTTGTAGGGTCCTAGAGGTAACTTTGGTGTTGGGAGAGCTCTATTTATCTACTACTCATAACTCTAGTTCCTGAGCCCCCTCTAGTGTGCTTTGCATTCCTGTTTAATGATGATATCATTAACTCTTAATCATGAAGTTTACTGAACAAGGAGGCAAAAGCAAGAAGTCACAATATAACAGTCCATGTATAATCCTGGGTCATATTCTTCCACCAATGCACATAGTATCTTTAAGGGGAGTGGGCAAAAACCCACAGAAAACCAAGCAAAGAGGAATATGGGTAGGGAACCTCATGTAGCTGGAACAACAAACATTTCTGTACTTCTGGCATTGCTGTCTTTGTTTTCCTTAGGAATCAATCTGATACATAAGGTTGCTACTTTTCTGGACTTTCCTAGGCTTATATGCTGAGGCTACTGGATTAGAGTGAAGTTCTTTTTTTTTAGAGGGGGGAAGGCAGGGCAATTGGGGTTAAGTGATGCCCAAGGTCACACAGCTAGTAAGTGTGTCAAGTATCTGAGGTCGGACTTGAACTCAGGTTCCTCCTGACTCCAGGGCTGGTGCTCTACTCACTGTGCCACCTAGGTGCCCCTGGGTCAAGTTCTTTTAGTGACAAAGATACCCTAACCCTGGGATCTTAGAGCTATTCAGTTCAAGCTCAGTTTTCTTGGCTGGACTCTGAGGCAGTGTTAGCTGTCTTGGCAAAACTATTCTTTATAAGTTTGGAAGCTGCAGGGACATTCATGTCTATTGGCTTGGCTCTGGGGTGTTTGGAGTCTTCCCCTTTCTAGCCATAGATGGCAGTGAAAGGCAAAGCAGACAAGGTCTTCTTTCTCCAGGCAGCTCTGTTGAGCAGTAAATAGTTCTGCTTTCTCCAGTCAGCTCTCAACAGCAATGGTTTTATATCAACACAAATTCCTCAGTTATCTCAGAATTGAGGCAGTGCAGGTTCTTACCACTTTTCTTAGCCATCTGCTTTTTTATACTGGAAAACTTTTTATCACAGGTGGAGTGGGATAGCTGGACACAGTTTAGATGATTCCAATTTTGTTGGCAACCTCTAAAGCATCATGGTCTGGAGAAAGTCAGATATAGGCCTTCATCTATCCATCAGGCCAGATCAGTGTTGACCTCGGCTATGTCGATGTCATGCAGCTTTTTTCTTTTTTTATTTACTGCCTGCTTGATATGATGCTTGTTGGTGTTGATGTCCACTATGTCCTCAGTCTTCTTCACAGCAGACTCAGTGGTCAAGGGAAACTTAATGATGGCATAGTGATTAAGCTTGGGCTGCCTTTGAAGTCTTAGTGTCTTGGGTAGCTGGAAGTTGGGGGATGTTTGGATCTTCTTTTTGTGGCTATGGACACCATTCAACACCGCCTTCTTGGCCTTCAAGGCCTTGGGCTTGACTTCTGTCTTGTGGGGGGGCAGGCAATGGCTTCCTTCTTCACCTTTGGTGCCATCTTTGGGGAAAGGGAGCTATCTGCTTTTCTGTGAGCCACTGCTCAGCTGTGCTCAGCTGGGCTTGTCTCTCTTCAAGCATCCAGGAGAAGTTTCTCCTTTTTACTCATCTGTCTTCCTCTGTTTCTGTCTCCAATCTCCTACTTAAGGCTCCTTTAAATTTTGTCTTAGTCTTTATACTGCCTCCAATCAGATGGCCTCTGTTCGAAATAACATACCTCTACCTTAGGTTGAGAAACCACAGTTCACATTTTTGTCATACGTGCCACAGATGGGTTTGATATACAATTGTTCCAAAGCTGCCAATTATAGTGATTAATGTTTCCCAGATTTCTACCTCATATAATTTAGGTTCTGGTTAACAAGACACTTGAACCATCTTTGCCTTTGTGGTTGTCGTTCAGTCATTTTCAGTCTTGTTTGACCCTTTGTGACCCCATTTAGGCTTTTCTTGGCAAAGATACTGGAGTGGTTTGCCATTTCCCCAGCTCATTTTACAGATGAGGAAACTGAGGAAAACAGGGTTAAATGATTTGCTCGGAGTAACACTGCTAATAAGTGTCTAAGGCCACATTTGAAGTCATGAAGATGATTCTTCTTGACTCTAGGCCTGCCACTCTATCTGCTTTGCCACCTAGCTACCCTTTGCCTTTAGTAAGTACTTTTTTCCTGAGAATTGTTTTTCTCAGGTCCTCTCAGAACTGACTACAGTTCTCCTGGGTATTTTTCTTTGAGGAGCTGTTTTCTCAGAGGTTCTCACAGAACTGCCTATGTCTCATTTTCTTTCCACAGATAAAGTTATTTAAATCTAAAAGAGGTAGCACTTTATATTAGGAAAAGAAGGAAAATAAAATGTCTTTATTATTACTGGTGAATAATCATACTGATCTTACCCATATTGCCTATAGGCAAATTTCGTTATATGTCAAGCAAGTAAATTCTGGAAAGTTTCTAGTTCTTAGCAAAGTCCTCACTCTCCCTCTTCAGACAAGCAGGAAGGCAGCTGGGGGAACAATGCATTGTGACTGCATTTCTGTTAAGCATCTTATATGCTGTTACCATGCATGGGAATTTCCCTAGTTATAGGGAAGTAATAAGTTCCCTAGGTAAGGTTCTGTCCAGATACCACCTGGGTTGCATTTCCCATTTTCCCATCCCAGAATCACCTTGAACACTCCACATATAAGTATTCTCGTGGAGTACGAGAAACTCCCCATCTTCCAATTACTCTGCATGGCTTAGTGCAGGTGGCTCACAGGTTAGAGAAGCAAGTACAGAGACTCTATACTGTTGTCACTAGGGGTCCTGTCTCAGCCTGTTATGAGGGCAATTCTGCTGCACTGCAAGGTCCCTACAGCTCTAAGTCTCTGAGAGTAGGATAAGAAAAGACTAGCCTTAACCTCAATCTCTCAAAATACAGGTGGAGATGCTAATTAACTACTAGAATGGGTCTGAAAGTTTTGCCAATCAATAAGGAATTATACAATAAAAGTTATGCCGTTGTTCCTACCCTCTGATCCAATCACAGTACTAATAGATTTATATCCTAAGGGCATTTTTAAGAGGAATAAAGAAATCCTTGTACAAATATTCATAATTACATCTTTGTAATAGTAATAGCAAAAGTTTGAAATAAACCCTTTGCTCAGTGTTTGAGAAATGACTGAGTAAATTGTGTTTCGTAAATGTAAGGTGATATTATCATTTCATAAAGAATATTTAAAGAGATGTGGGAAAAGTTACAAGAAGTGATACAGTATAAAGAAAATAAAGTAAAAAATCAGTATCTATGGTTTTATGTATGCATATATGTACATACATATATACATATACATATGGACATATTATATATGGCTCTATATATGAAAGGTACACGAAAAGGCAAAGAAACTCAGGTAAAATGCCATGGATGATGTTGTTACTTTCTTATTACCATGAAGGCACTGTTTCCCAGAATCTTATCAATTGAAAGGACCCAGAAAACCATTTGGTTCCCTGCCTACAGCATGAAGGCATCTGGTCTGGTGGATGAAATTATAAATTAGACTGGTTATGTTATGTTGGGTAATGGCTAAAGATACAAGGCTAGAAAACAAAATATTACATGGCCATCATATTTTTGATCTTATCAGCAAAGTTTTCATTTAGCCATTCATTCAAAAACAAGGGCTTTGCTTAAGTAGCCCAGAAGAAGCTCTTTGGAGAAAAGGAAAGGAGGGTCCAGGGGGTATAATTATTCTATTCCTTTTGACTGAAATATGCATATTTTAAATTGAATATTTTAAAAGAATTTAAAAATGAACTTAGTATCTCTACTTATTTTTAAGTTTCATGTGAAGAGAGAGTGATGAAAATATGTGAGAAATGGATATATCTGAAATGAAAGGCGCTTAGTTCAGTATCCTGGGTCATAGGAGCACATCTGGGGAAAAGGAAGTGGCCAAAAGTAAGAGATGACATCCAGGACCATCACTTACTCAGGAATTTGGGTGAAAGCCTTACTTTTTCGCAGTTACCCTGGACAGCTCCCTTCTCTGCCATCTTCTGTTTCACTCTGCAGCAATGTCTCTCTTCTGGGGGGAGTGGGGCAGTGCTATTCCTATCCCCTTTTCAGGTTAGGTGCAGGATGATCTGGGAGACAGACTGCTGCCCCTCAGCTAAATGTGTAGTGGGACCATCCTGTCTTACCACCTAGCTGCACTGAATGTGCCCCAGAAATAGATTAGGCTAGTTATGCTTTCAACACTCAGAGGAATGTTGACTCAGATGAACATTCAGAGATGGCTAGGTGGTTCAGCAATTTGAGTGTTGGGAGTCAGGGAGACCTGAGTTCAAATCCAGCCCTGGGCACTTGTTAACTGTGTAACTCTGGGCAAGTCACTTAACTTCTTTTTGCTTCAGTTTCAACTCTATAATGGGGAAAATAACAGTGCCTACCTCACAGGATTGTTGTGAGAATTGAGTGAGATATCATTTGTAGAGTGCTTAGCATAGTGCCTGGCACGCAGTAGGTGTTATATATATATATATATATATATATATATATATATATATATATATATATATATATATACATGCTTATTCCCTTCGCTATCTCTTCACTTGATTTTGGGAAATCCACCTCACTTTCTCGGGGCTCAGTTTCTTCATCTGTAAAAGGAGAGAGTCAGATTAGATGAAGTCTAAGGCCTCTTCTCCAATCCTGTCATCTCTAGGTCCTCAATCCTATCATCTCTCTCCGTCTCTGTCTCTCTGTCTCTCTATCTCTCTCTGTCTCTGTTTCTCTCTGTCTTTCTCTCTGTCTGTCTCTCCTTCTCCCTCCCTGCCTGAGTTTATAGTATAGTTGGTGAGGCTATATGTAACCTATTTTGAGAACAACATTAAGAATGTTCAGCTAATAATTGGAAGATGAATTCTGGTGATAGCTCCACCACTAGGTAAGTGTATGACCTTGGGAAAGTCACTTAAACACTTGGTATCTCAGTTTCCTCATATATAAAATGAGGATAACAATATCCTATCTACTCATCTTATAGAACTGGTATGCAGAATCATAGACTAGGAAGAGTCTTCAGAGGTCACCCAGTACAACTGGTACCTGAACAGGAATCCTGGGCCCACTACGTATTGCTAGTGTGACCTTGGGATAACTAACTTGAACTCTCTGGGCCTCCATTTTCTTATCTGTAAAATGGGAATGAGACTCAGTAAGGCACAGCAGATGGGGAGCTGGCATCAGAGCCAGGAATACCTGGATGTAAGACCCATAATGGCTGTTTGACCCCAACCTCTCAATGCTCTAAGGGCATGCTCGAGGGCTGTAAGTTGCAGAGAAAGTGATGACCTTTATTGAGGGAGCCTCTGTCCAATAAAATCACAGGTCCAATCCCCATCCCTATCCATAAATTGGAGATAACTGCAGCACTACCTTTCCAGCGTGGTTGTGAGGATCAAATGAGATAATGCATGCAATTCATTTTGCAAACCTTAATACTCTCCATAAATGTCAGACATAATAAAGGGAACTTTATGGCTTATACAAAATTATTCCAGGTATCGGGGCCACCATTGCTTGCACATAGAGAAGGCATCAGAGGTTCCTATTTATTAAGAGCCTGAAGGAACCTTAGGTAAGATGTAGTTTCACCTCCTTATTTTATTGGTTGCAAAATTGTGACTCAGAGGAATGAGTTACTCAAGGTCATGCAGCTCACTGGTGGTCAGGTTTGAAGTAGAACTCCATTCTTTTCCCTCTTAACCCAGGGGCTTGTTCATTAAAGTTTGCTCCAAATTCCTGTGGCTAAGGTACAAATGGCTCTGCAGCAGACTCTTGCTTCTGCCTCCCTGTACTCTTGCCACTTGCCCAGGTCTGTTTCTATTCATTGTCTGTTGTGGGAAAACAGCACAACAACAACTCCTTATCGAGGGACCCTCTATGCAAATTGTAGCTTTCAGAAGAATTGGATCCCAGGAGCTTGGAGCTGAATTTGGTAACACTTTATTTGAGGTGTCAAGGCACAATCCATTTAATTAGCATTCACTGTAATAACACTGATCAGTGTGAATTCAGTTGATTAAAATGTGGATGCTAGCACAACTGTACCCTGAACAAAGTCCACCCACATGCTGTTAAGAGGCACTGGACCATTTCCCTTGCTCCCTTTTGGAATCTGGTGTATAAAAAATTCACCACTTATTCTCTTTCATGTAGAATGTCTAATTTCTGATTGCTGACCTTGCCCAAGGTTCAGCATAATGGATATTTGGAATGGGGGCATTTATTTTCATGATTACTGTGAAACAGCCTGATCGTGTGAATGAATTGAAATGAGAGGAGCAAGTCATTTTTAGTATAAGAACCAGGTCCTTGGCTATCTTAAGGCATGAAATAGGCCAGAGCAACAGGGTCCTGCAACTTGAAGACAGTTTTCAAACAACTGGACAGGATGGAGCATACCACTAATAAGCATGGGATATTTGGTAATACAAACTGGTAACTCTAAGTGTAGAACAGGGGACGTAGGTAAGAGTGAGGGTTGTGACTTCAATAAGACATATCAGATTCCCTTACTGTCTTCTTTGTTGGATTTTCATTTTTTCTGTTATTTCTAATTCTGTCCTTGTCTCCTCTCTATTCCCTGTCCTTTGGTGGTCTCATTCTCAAGGGTTCAGTGATTACCTTTATGTAAATAATTCTCAAATCTATCCTTTCCACCAACCAACCACTACCTAGATCTCTCATCTTATATTTCCAGCTTTCTCCTTGGCTACCCACAACTGAGTGTTCTGTGAAGTCAGGTTAACAAGCATTGTGCTTACTATGTGCCAGGCCCTGCTGAGAGTTGGTGATTCAAATAGAAAAAAACGCACAAAAAGACAGTTTCGATCTCACTTTCCCAATTGAACAGGTCCAAGTTTGAACTTAATCTTTCCTGGTGCCCCCTCCCTGCAAACATACACAGAGACAGACGTACACAGACACACTCCATCTGCCCTTTACCATAGTTCCTCTAATTCTTTTGGATGGCACTGCCATCTTCCAGGCCATCTGCCTTGAAATTTTAGTGCCATTTTTGACTCATCCTTCACTACATCCAATTTCTGACCAAGTGTTATTGGTTCCACTTTCATATTATCTCTTTTCATTCATATCTTTCCAAAATTTGTAAAGCAGTTTGCAAACCTTAAAGCACTATATGTTCTAGCTGTAATTATTCTTACCTATCTACTTTTTGCCTCTCATCTCTTCTTAGTTAAGCCACTGTACTAACCTCTTAACTGGTCTTCCTGTCTCCCCTCACATGATTGCCCACATAGTCTTCCTAAGGTGCTGCTTCGCTCACATCACTCTTCTCCTCAGAAGCCTTCTGAATTATTTATAAACTCTTTATTTCCTTCTCGCTTTATGTTCCAGCTAAACCAGACTATTTGTCATCCACTTTTCTCATACTGCTCTCTCATTTCTGTGCTTTTCTATCTTCTTTACTTGGAAAGGACTTCCCATCCCTCCCTTCTAACATCTACCATTTGGAGTTCCTCTCTTAACTTGCGGTCCAACTTGGAGGCTACGTCTTCCATGAAACCACTAATTCCTCCAGCTCAAAGTGCTTTCTCACTCTTCAAATTTCTCATAATAAACTTTTCAGACACTGTCCTATTGTACTTTTCACATTCAGCATTGGATCAGTCAACTTTAATCTTTCCTTTGAGTTTGGGCCCACATTATCAACTATTTGCTAGATAGAATCATAGATAACAAGTCCTGGAAGGTACCCTAGAGTTCTCTGAATCCATTTCAACTTGGATATATTCCTGGTACCTAAAATTCAACATGGGCAAAACTGAATTCATTATTGGCTCCTCACCTCCAGGCTGTTCCTCTTTCAATTTCATTGTTCCTGTTGGCAACAACACCATCTTTCCATAGACTTAGGTGAAAACTTGGAGTCATCTTCAATTCTTTTCTTTCTCCCACATCAATATATGGTCCAATCAGCCATCAAATTCTGTTGATTCCATATATACAATATCTCTTAGCTGTTTTTTTTTCCTTCCCACCCTCATGGATACCATTCTAGTTCAAGGGCTCATCATTTCTTATTGACATGACTATAAATTACACAAGGCAAAAATATAGTAATAGTTGTGATGATAGGTTTTTGGTTACTCATATTTTGCAACATGATAGAGAAGGCAAAGCCATTCAAGCAGTGGGGTCCATTATAAAGGGGACCAGGTTTTGATTCAGAGGATATACTTGAGTCTCGCTTCTACCTTTTCTTGACTGTGCAACACTGGAAAATTTGCTTAACCCCTCTGAGCCTCAGATTCTTCATAGATGAAATCAGAGCTGAATTATATAAGCTCATCGGTCCCTTCAAGTTCTAACTCTGTGACACTTCAGTGTATCTTTAGAACAATGGTAAACCAGCACACAATTAAAAGTTAAAATGAGGTCCCATTTCATCCATATTTATCAATATTCAGTTGGAAGGGGCCAGAAATGATGGAACATGCCTCTAATCCCTCTTACTAGGAGAAGCTGAGGCTAATTGATTGCTTGAGTTCAGGAATTCTGTGTTGCAGCAGGGCAAAAGCTGATTGAATGTTTGCACTAAGTTCAGCACAAATATGGTGAGCCCCTAGGAGCTGAGGAGAAGGGATACCAGACTATATAAGGAAATGAGAACTGGCCCAGGTTTGAAAAATGGAAGCAGTTAGATGACTACTACACTTCCTGTCTGGGGCAAATCTGAAGGCCCACTCTCCCTCTCAAAAAAAATTAATCGGAAGGTTAATTTTCATGAAGACTGTTTTTAAATAGAATGTTTTACTGCCCTATGCCACAAATCCCCGATCAGTTATGGGAAGTTCCCTTTTTTCTGTGTCATTTGAAATGATGTTTATCTGACATTAGTTCCCAAAACCAGAATCAATTTACTCTTCATGGATCTAGGAGGAATTATAGGAATCGCTGGCTCCCCTGGAATAGGAGAAGAGTCATCTTTATAATTAACAAAACCGGCGAGCCATCAAAACATGGGAGTTCATAAACACAGTAGATTGAATTGCTGAGGGCTATTATGGAAAGTTGAAGAGGGATGATATCTAATAAAGATATTAAGAGGAAATGAGAAGTGGCCCAAAATGCTAAGTGGTCACTGGAGTAATGCTTAAGCAAAGACCTCGAGCGTTAATAACTATAGTTTGTACATTCTAAGCACAAAGTGGGAAAAGACTCAACCAGTAGGCTAAACAATGTGTAATGAGATCATCTCCTCAGTAGGACTAGATAGGAGAGAACATTAATGCAAATGAAATACTTTTCATCATCATTTTCACTGGGATATGTGAAAATGGAGAAGGTCCATGGGGGAGGTATGGATATATTCCTCAAAAAACCCTTATTTCTTAGTCTGTACTGTGCTCTCTGATAATGTCCTGCCAACAATACCTCCTTGCTTTTCTATGGCTTGTTCAAGGACATAAAGAGAATTAAGTAGCTAAGCAGGGATTTGAACCCATATCCTTTGACAAATCCAACTCTCTTTTAACTGCCCTATGCTACCTAAGGATGGGACATGTTTCAAAAGATCCACGAGTTAATGAAATAATGGATCTTTTGAAATATGTGCCTTCCTTCACTTGGGTAGATCACAGGTCCTTTCTGCCTTTAGTAAGTAGATTGTCTTCATGAGTTGCCATGTCCAGAAAAGTTTATCACTTGACTGTCAGCTTTCTGGTAATGGAACTTTCCAGACTCAGTTATAGAGGTCTTCAAATGAGAAACAGTCCATTGCCAGAGCCATACCTGAACAGAATATCTAACTTGGGAGAACCTCTCAGAGTTTGTATTCTACTGTCATGGGCTTTGGCAATCTCTATACCACCATGAAGCAGCAAGGGATTTTAGTGGACCAAGTTTATAGCATATGGTATATGCCTCAAACAGTCTTATTTTGTGTACTTCTTATTCCTACATTATAGTTTGGCAAGCCATCCTTGAAGGCATAGAGGGGGCATAGCAGATGGAGCCAGGAAGACTTCACTTGAAATCCTGCCTCAGATGCTTACTAGCTTTGTAACCTAGGGCAAGTCACTTTACTCTCCTGGTGTCTTAGTTTCTTCACCCATAAAACAAGAGGGTGGGACTCAGCAACCCCTGAGATCCCTTCCAGGCCTAAATCTACGATCTGTAACATCTCTAAGTATTTTATATATCACATCATCGACACACTAAAGTCCAACTGGGTACCACTCATCCTTCAGGGACCTGTAGTCTCTCCATTGATGGAATCTAACCTGAGTGGTCCCATACAATTCAGAAGATGAATACATTTGGATATAGGCAGAAGAGAAACCAATAGCCCCAGAGGTAACAGTTAGGAATTCAAGAGCCCAATGAACCTGTTTTCTTAAAGTTGTTAACTAATACTTAGGACTGTGGAAGCTTTCTGTTATGGTAACATTTTCCCAAGTTCTAGGCAAGCTTCCATATTTGATATGCCACATGGGCTGTGGCTAGCTGGGGCTTATGAGATTCTCCTCTCTCTTGACTGTGCAGGTGTTGGCCATGTCTCTAGCTCTAGCTTGCCATTTAACTGAAGCAAGGAGTTCCAGTCTTCAGGGATCTTCCCCACTCTTTCTTCTTCTGTTCATGTATATAAAGCTTGAAGTCATACATCAAGGAAATATGAGAAAACTGTTTTGGATTTGGGTGAGACATGGCACACTATGATGGATGTTAAATGGAAGGAAAGTAGATTAAGTGTCAACTAGATTAAAAGCCTTCAATAAGACACGGAGATAGACTTGGAAAAAAAGGCAAACATGAACAATCAATTTTAATATAAATGAGTTTTATTAAATTGGTGGCAAGCCTTCATTATCATGAACCTTATTAATGAATATTTTCAATAATGCCTAAATAGAAGAAAATCAACATTTAGTTGTAGAATCTGGAGCTGTAAGGGAACTTAGGGATCACTTTGTTCCGTTGCCTTATTTTAATTATCATGAAACTAAGCCCAGAGAGATAACTTGTGCAAGAACACATAGGACACAAAAACAGAGCCAGGATTTGAACCCAGGCTGTCTGACTCCAAATCAATTGGTCTTTGAACTCTGTTATGCTTCTCCAGCCTCTTTCTACTAAAGAGCGAATGAACACCTGGTGATATGACTTACTCAAGATCATTTAGCTAGTTAATAGCAAAGATAAATCTCAAGTATATATCTCTTTACTCCTAGCAATTTTATATGCCTGCTAATCCTATAGCATCACAATACCCATGGTATAATCATTACAAGTAGTTCATTGGGTAATGGTGAGCTGCATTCTGGGTATCGATAGCATGTTGCCAACAATGACTTTACACATGAGAAATGGCATACAGTAGAGTATTGTAGGTGTCTAGAAAAGGTGAGTTGGTCAGGTAGCAAGACTGAGGAATAACATGTGGACAACAAAAGTCCTCTACTGGAGCCCTTGAAATAGTAAAAGATGAGAAGAAAACCTTCGTGCACCGAATGCATTCTCAGTGGGACATTTACTGAGAGACATGGACAAGGAGTGGAAGAAATGGTGGAAGTGGTGTGTACAGGTTTATGGATTGAGAGCTAGAAGGGCTCTTGGAGGCCATAGAGTTCAGCCCCCTTATTTAACAGATGAGGAAATTGAAGCAAAGAAAGGCCAAGTGACTTGCCCAGCGTCATACAGCTAACATTTAAGGAAGCATTTGAACCCTGGTCTTCCTGATGCCGAGTCTAGGGTCCTATCCACTGAGCCATGCTGACACTCTAGGTCAATGGAGGGAATACATAAAACTTTGCAATTGTAGATCCACTGACATCCCCAAGAGGATTAGAGAAACTTCAGGATAATATTGGCACTGTAAATATTTGCACAACACCTGAATTCTTTTCGTTCCTTAATTTCACTGCTTTTAGTACTATCATTGTCTTTATGTAAATTCACTTGGAATCCTGGGTACTTCTCAGGACTGGCCTCCAGAGTTTAGAATAGAACAAAAAGATCATAAAACAAATTGATGAGAAGGTATGAGTCAGAAGAGGGTCACAGAAAAAGATGTGAGACTAAAACAGTCAGAGGTAAATCTTAGGAAAGAAAAGACCTAGAGGTCTCATTAACAGACTAGGAGAAAAACCTCTCAGAGCAGCGTATGAAGGAAAGAAAACACTTTGTGACTTCAGAAGAAAGTCCAGGCCAATGAGCACATGTAACATTCAGACAAAATGTGATAGCAAACTTTTTTTTTAAAACTTGAACCTTTCAGGGAAGAAATTTCTTCTCCCAATGTAGAACAGGACCTGCTCCATAATTTATAGTTCCAGCAGATAGCTGTCATAGTGTTGGGTCTGGAGTCAGGAGTATCTGAATTCAAATCTAGACTCAGACACTTACTAGCTCTGTGACTCTGGGCAAATCACTTCACCTTTGTCTGCTTGTTTCCTTGACTGCCACGTGGGAGTAGTAGAAGTAATAATAGCACCTACTTCTTTGGGTTGATGTAAGGTCAAATGAAATATTATTTGTAAAGTGCTTAGCACAGCACCTGGCACATAGTAGGTGCTCAATTTTACTTGTAAGCTCCTTGAGAGTAAGGGCCATTTTGCTTGCCCGTATGTGTAGCATTTAACACAATACCTGGCCTGGCACATAGGAAATGCTTAATGCATGCTTCCGAGTATCAGTTGAGAAACTGATAGCTTGAAAGATCCACATTCCATCCTTCCCTCTGTTGAGTATCTTCAATTTATCCTGTCCGTAGATTCTTTGTACATAGTTGTTGGCATTTTGGCTCTCCCATTTGATTGTGAGCTCCCTGAGAGCAGGGACTATCTCTTGCCTTTCTTTATATCTGCAGTGCTCAGCACAGGGTCTGGCATGGAGTAGGCACTTAATAAATGTTTATTGAATGATTGACATTAAAAATCATGGAAAAGTTTACGTATGTAAGGATATTATAATCATCCAGGAGACTCCCTTCTGAATCTACTCTCTACACAGTTGCTAAATGGAAATACCTTGAACGGTTCTGTAAAGATTTTCATTAAAACAAATCCCATTTTCCCATAGAAACAGTTTAGTAATTGGGAGTTTTTTCCTAACCAAGGAGTTGGCATCAATCAAATCAGAGATCCGAAAAATAGCATTTCATAAAAGATAGATATAACAACTCAAAACCATTATAATCACTTAACATACTAAAATTATGTAACAAGTCCTATGAAATGGAGAGAAATTCATTATGTATATTGATTATGTAAGTGGTCCTAGTGTATATAATAAAGCATATTGATAGAACATTAAAAAATGAGGCTAGTGTTTCATAAAATTGGCTTAAAACTAATATGCTTGCAAGGGTATGCATTCATTAAATATTTGCTTGACACAATAATTTTGTTTGCTCCTTTAGAATATAGAATGTCAATTTGGGTATTATTGGACTAAAACATGCTTCATACGTTAATATATCAAGTATACTTAATTTTGTCAGTGTGAACAGTCCTTCCATTGATGCAGATCACAACTCTTCTAGTCTTCAAGGATTGTTGGGCTTGAGAGATTGATATTGAAAGCTGGACTTCCCAGAGCTTGTATTCATTGGTATAGACAATAGTTGGACTAGATTGCCTCTGAAGTCCTTTTCCCTTCTAGCTTTATGATTCTATCACTGTTGGCTTGTTGAGGTAAGGAACTGCTATTTTTCATCTTTGTAAAACCCAGCAAATGTTCATTTTATTGAATTGAATAGAGGAACTCTCCCAGGGGACAGAAAATTGCCTTACTTAACTCTTGCCATTTTTCCTAGGAGGTAGTAGTGGTAGGGGCAGTAGAGATAATTTTTAGATAATGGGAGACTGTAGTGGGGAGTAGAAAGAAATTTGGAATCAGAGAACCTAGGTTCAAAGCCCAGTTCTGCCACTCTCTACTCGTGTGACCTCAGGCAAATCATTTAACCTCAATGTTCTTCAGTTTCCTCATCTATGCTCCTGCCTTCTAATATTCTGTCCACTATGACTGACATAAGGAAATTTATCAAGAGAAAAAGATATCAGTTCAGGTATTCCTGGGCAGTTGAGAAATCTGACCTACCTATGTAGTATTATAGATTTAGATTTATAAAGACCTTAGAGGTCATTCAGACCAACCCCCTCATTTTACAGATAAGGAAACCAAGGCACATAGAGCTCTTTCTGCTATCCTACATGGCGAGTAGTGACTGGTGAGGTCAGAAATGATAAAAAGAGTAGTATAAAAAAGCCCACCTCAGTGATGAAGGTGAACCTTTCTTCCAGAAAAAAGAGAGGGATCTCAACAATAAAAATGAAAAGAAAAGTAAACTTTTGTTAGTAACAAAGAAATCTTTGCTTTGCTGTAGTTCCAGGCCAAGAATGTCCAAATGGCCCCTTTGAGATTTAGTCATAAAGAATAAAATATAAAAGCTATCTTTATCTGATACTACAGTCCCATTCTCCATCAGCAATTGATTTAAGTTCTGTGAGATATTTTTCCATTGTTTCTGTTGAGCCACACACATATCTCTCTTGGTCTTTCTTGTCACTAATACAATTTTCAAAATTGGTAACTGGAGTGAGGGGTACAGTCAGTGGCTAGGGAATAGTGTTATTCCTCTACATGGTGGTAATTGGCCTCCAGTGACCTGAAAGTCATGAGTCATAAATGAGCTATAGGATTCTGCTTTACCAGGGAAGTTTCTCCAGACTATAAAGGAAGAACAACTGAGGTCTAGAGAAGGTAAGTTGTAAGGCAATATTATAATCAGAAACATAAGTAGGAATTCTAATTCTAAGGACAACTTCAGGTGATTGTTGGGAGGTGGGGAAGATTTCAGATTTCAGGATGAAATGGGGGTGGAAACCTTGGGATATACCCTGAAATAGGATGACCAAGACCCTTGGCTTCCTTTTTGAATACAACAAAGGGCATGAGCAACCCTAGTGAAAGTCATAATTAAGGTTTCCAGTCTAGTCTGGTACAACTGGGTACAGTTATGTGGAGGGGATGGCCTTTCTCCCAGAAAGTCTACTCTGCTCCCATGCGTGATGACTCACCAAACCACTTGTCCCTAGAATGAGGTGGTTTAGATGAAGGTGGGCTCTCAAAGATGGGTACCATGATGGATGAATGCAATGCATAGGGGCGTGGGGGCCATTGAACTTCATGGTATAATATGAGGCTGGCAGGGTCTGGAGAGTATAGGAGCATTGGAATAGAAGGCCATGGTAGGCAGGGAGCATACCTCTCTCTGTAAACACCCACTTACCCTGTGTTAGTTACAATTCTAAGTGTGGTATGCTGAAAGGAGTACTAGCCTGGCTGTTAGGAGATTTGGCTTCTAGATGTGATCCTTCTGGCCACTAATTTACTGCATGGCTTTAGCTATCAGTGTCTTAACTCCTCTGGTTCTCCATTTCTTTAGCTGTAAAATGGCATTGCTGCATGTATGTGTGGTTTGGTGATTAACCAAACAAACTCTTTGGTCTCAGTTTCCTAATCTACATAATGAGGGGGTTGGGCTGCATAGTGTTCTAAGGGCCAGGCTCTGACCCTATGATCCTAATATCTCTAAGTTCTCCTTAACTTGGACATATATGATGGTAAATTGGCCTATTTAATTAAGTCAATGGACCATTTTGTTGGACTCTGGATTGGATACATTTTGTTGAAGTTCCTTAGATATTCTACTTGCCTCTTTATCTGATTAAAATCTGATTGTATTTTCTTACCATTTTTATTTGTATTTTAGTCTGTCCTGTTGTTGCATCAACTGCATCCATATTGCAATTGTACATTTAATCAATCAACTCAGAAAAGACTAATGCAGTTCCAGTTATCTGAGCCAGGAAAAAGAGAGTTGGTTTGGGAGTAAACAAATAGATGTCTTTAAAGAGAGGCCAGTGGGAGAAATTCAGTGAGTCACTATTTAATAGGGCATCTTTTTGTTCAATATTAAATTCGTGTCTTAACTTTAATGTTCTCTTGCAACTAAAAGAGAGAGACAGAGAGGGAAAGAGAGGGAGGGAGAAGGAGAGGGAGAGGGAGAGGAAGAGGAACAGTAAAAGGGAGAGGGAAAAGTAGGGAGGGATGGAGAGAGAGAGAGAGAGAGAGAGAGAGAGAGAGAGAGAGAGAGAGAGAGAGGAGAGAAAGGAAACCCCTTTTTGAATAATCCTCTTTGGCTTAGCAAGATGATTTTAGTTTAAAAAAAGTCATTTTCTTTCTGAATTTTCTGAGTCATTCCTCTGACTCACTAGGCTGGCTTTGCTGAGTGAGTCATCCCACATTTTCTGAGAAATAAGGCTGCTTGCCCATCTATCACTATTTTATCTGCATTGTGCAATAGAGAGAGGGGGGTGGGGAGGAGTTGGAAGTGATGGCAGAGATTACCAGAAGAATTGGGAAAACAGTCCCAGTACAGTAAGTTAGATGTACTCACCTTCCATCATGAAAAGGGTGAAGGATTTGATCAGTCACAGAAATACTCCTCTAGTGGGGATAGCTATATTGCCCACAGTACAGATTTTTCTCTTCTTACACAATTCTGAAAGAAGAGCATGAGGACTAAACTTTCCATATATATATTGGGATCCCCTTTTTCTCCCTCTAAATGGAGCCATACAAATTATAAATTGCCATTTTTTTTTTACTGAAATGGACCAATCAGAAATTAATACTTTTCTACTGTGTAATAACAATGTTGGGATGAATAGCATCACTGAACAAAGTCCTTGGAGTCTCTGCAGATGGATCCCCATGAACATTTTAAAGGATATAAGGTGAAGGAGTATGGCTGCTTTCTAATGTTTCTAAAAGCTTTCTTGTCTTTGTAGGTTTTCTCATACTATGCAGAGATTACTAATCAGTTAAGAGAGAAAAGAGAAAGCATTTTTAAGTGCCTACCATATGCTTGGTCAGTGATTGGTAAACTATTGCCCGAGGACTGGACTTAAGACTCTTTTTGTATGGTCCTTAAGCTAGGAAAGGTTTTTACATTTTAAAGTAAGATAAAGCTTTATTTGAAAATATAAAAACCATAAATATAATAAAACTTTATTTAAAAACATAAATATCATTCTTAGCTCACTGGCTTTGTGAAAATAGGTGGCATTGGGGTAGTAGTTTGCCAACCTCAATGCCAGCCTTTCGAGATCAAAGAAAAAAATGAAATAATTCTTCTCTTCAAGAAGCTTCTTTTGGGAAAAGCAACAGGTACATTATAAGAATATATTAAATATGTACAAAGTAAATGGTAGGTAATTTTGGTGTTTGTGGGAGGAGGCTCTATAGTCTGGGGCAATCAGGAAAAGCCTTATGCCGGAGATTATATTTGAGCAGATCTTTTGAAAGAAAGTAGGGATTCTTAGAGGCGGAGGAAAGGGTGCAGGAGTACATCCCTCTGCCTAACTTTGCTATGGCTTGTTTCCTTTACTCTAAAGAATTGGGACCTTGGCCTATATTTTGGCTCATGCCTTGGGCCCTTGAGTAAGTAATTTTTTAAAATTTCTATGTCTTAATTACCATCTCTAAGAGAGACCTTATAGTACCTGTTGCTTGCTACACAGAGAGATTGTGGGAAATGACTGAACCACGTTTTTATAGTGCTTTGAGATCACAAGTATGTGATTTCTGCTTTCTGGACCAGGACAACAAAATCTAGTCTACTCAGGGTTAGTGCATGAAATTGTGAAAAGAGGTTGACTTTCATTAGATATAACATAATTTACTTACAAAAATAAATAACAGTAGAAAGTAGAAAAATAACTAACAGTAGAAAGGGCACAAACATTTGGGTTGGAAGGCTTGTCTTATCCCAACACTTCACTTAGATGAATCTCTATTTGTCATTTAAAATTCTTCTCCTGCCTTTGTCCTCGGCATAGGCTGGCCTCCATATCTGCATGACCTCCCTCTTGGTGTGATAGAGTATTGGGCTTAGAGTCAGGAATCTCACTTCCAACATTTACTACCTGTGTGACCCTTAAAATACCTAGAGATTTTAGGAGATAGTGATGAGGAGAGAACAGGTACATTCTAGGCACTGGGGACAACTTTGAAAGGCACAAGGTGGGAGATGGGATGTTTTATATGGGAAAGAGCCAGACCAAAGAGTGTATGATAGGGAGAAAAATATAATAAATTTGGAAGGTAGATTTGAACCAGACTGAGGAGGGTTCTAAAGGCCAAGCAGAAGAATTTCTAATTTTTCTAGAGATTGAAGGGATCCACTGGAAGTTTTTGAGCAGGGGAGTGATATGGTTGATCCCATCTTTTAGGAGTATCATTTTGGCGCTGTTTAGAGCATAGATTGGTGATGGGAGGGTGTTGAGGCAGAAAGAACAGGTAGCAGACTATTGCAATAGTCCTGTTGGACTACTAAAGTATAGGCATGAGTAAAAAGAAGGAAAAGGATGCAGATGGTGCTATGGAGGTAGAATGGACAAGACTTGGCAACTGGTCAATTATGGAGAGTAGGGGAGAAGACCAAGTTTATGAACATGGATGACTAGAGGAATTACAATGCCCTTCACAGAAATAGGAAAGTTCAAAAGAAGATGGTTGTGGGAGGAAAGATAACATCCTCTTTATTAAACAGGTGTCAGAGAGTAATGGAAGGGGGGAGCCAAGATGGTGGAGCAAAAGCAGGGTTTTGCCAGAGCTCTCTCCCCAAACCCCTCCAAATACTTGTAAAAATGACTATAAACAAATTCTAGAGCACCGGAACCACCAAAAGACAGTGAAAGAAATCTCCAGCCCAAGACAACCTGGAGGGTTGATAGGTAAGGTCTGCTGTGTCAGGCTGAGAGAGGAGCGCAGTCTAGTGCAGGCTATGCCAGCACAGACTGGGGCCCCAGCAAACTAGAAGCAGGCCTCAAGGGACTGAATCACTGGCAGCTGTGGCAGTTTCCAGACTTTTCCACTCACAAATACCAAAGACAACTTAGAATGAAAGTGGGAAGCAGCTGTTGGACCTGGGTGAGAGAGGAGCACAGTCCAGCCCTGGCCTGAACACAGCCCCAGCTCCAGCAAACCAGGAGCAGGCCTGCGGAATGACTAAATCAGCAGTGGTGAATGGTGGTGGTGGTGCCTGTTTCTGGAGTTCTCAGCTCACAGACAGTAAAGTGATTGAACAACTGGTCAGAAGGAGATTACAGGGGTCTTTTTGCTGGCACTGAGGCAGCACTCTGTGGCTTTGCCCTACTTGGATCTGGGTAGCAGACCTAGGGCAAGAAGGAGTAATAGCATAGCAGAGCTTGTGACAGCAGTGGAGAGGGAACCCTCCTCACAGTTCCAGGGCAAAAAATAGTGCTTGTGGTCACTCACAGACCAAAGCCAGGCCAGGAGAGTAGCAAACACCTGTCCTTAGATCATACCACCTTGGAAGAACTGAAAACTTACAGGTCCCTCAAAGTATCTCTGAAAATAGCTGCACAAAATGCCTGAAGCTTGGACAGTGCACCCTCCACCTGGAAGCAGAGCCCTACTCTAACAAAGAGTGAAAAAGTAAAGAAACAGGCTGGGAAAATGAGCAAACAATGGGAAAAAAATCAGACTATAGAATCTTACTTTGGTGACAAGGAAGATCAAAACATATACTCGGAAGAAGGCAACAAAGTAAAAGCTCCTATATCCACAGCCTCCAAGAAAAAATACGAATTGGTCTCAGGCCATGGAAAAGCTCAAAAAGGATTTTGAAAATCAAGTAAGAGAAGTAGAGGAAAAATTGGGAAGAGAAATGAGAGTGATGCAAAAACATCATGAAAAATGAGTCAACAGCTTGCTAAAGGAGACCCCAAAATGCTGATTAAAAAGAGAGTAATGGAATTAGAGTCAGGAAGATCTGAGAGTAAATCCTGCTTTTGACACTTATTAGCTACCTGACTCTGGTTAAGTCTCTTAACCTCTCTCAGCCTCAGTTTCCTCATCTGTAAAATGTTGCTAATAATAGCACCTACCTTAGAAGGTTGTCCTGAGGATCAAATGAGATAATAGTTGTTAAGCATGTATGTAGCATTTTTCTTTTTTTCTTTTTTCTTTTATTTTATTTTATTTTTTATTTAAATTTATTTATTTAACATATTTGGTTTTCAGCATTGATTTTCACAACAGTTTGAATTACAAATTTTCTCCCCATTTCTACCCTCCCCCCCACTCCAAGATGGCTTATATTCTGGTTGCCCTGTTCCCCAGTCAGCCCTCCCCTCTATCACCCCCCTCCCCTCTTATCCCCTTTTCCCTTCCTTTCTTGTAGGGCAAGATAAATTTCTATGCTCCATTGCCTGTGTATCTTATTTTTTAGTTGCATACAAAAACTTTTTTTGTTTTTGAACATCTGATTTTAAAACTTTGAGTTTCAAATTCTCTTCCCTCTTCCCTTCCCACCCACCCTCCCTAAGAAGCCGAGCAATTCAATCTAGGCCACACATGTATTATTATGTATAACCCTTCCACAATACTCATGTTGTGAAAGGCTAACTACATTTTGCTCCTTCCCAACCCATCCCGCTTTATTGAATTTTCTCCCTTGACCCTGTCCCCTTTCCAAAGTGTTTGTTTTGATTACCTCCACCCTCATCTGCCCTCCCCTCCATCATCCCCCCGCCTTTTATTATTTTTTTTTATCTTCCTCCCTCTTCTTTCCTGTGGGGTAAGATACCCAACTGAGTATGTATGGTATTCCCCCTCAGGCCAAATCTGATGAGAGCAAGGTTCACTCATGCCCCCCTCACCTGCCCTCTCCCCTCCTCCCACAGAACTGCTTCCTCTTGCCACCTTTATGCGAGAAAATCCACCCCATTCTATCTCTCCCTATCTCCCTCTCTCAGTATGTTGCTCTCTCATCCCTTAATTTCATTTTATTTCTTTTAGATATCTTCCCTTCATCTTCAACTCACCCTGTGTCTGCTCTCTCTCTTTTACATATATATATATATATATATATATAAACACACATATATATACACATACATACACGTACATACATATACACATAGATACATGCATACATACACATTCACTTATATATATACATAAACATATATATATGCATATATATATATATGCATATTCCCTTCAACTACCCTAATACTGAGGTCTCATGAATCATACTCATCATCTTTCCATGTAGGAATGTAAACAAAACAGTTCAACTTTAATAAGTCCCTTGCAATTTCCGTTTCTTGATTACCTTTTCATGCTTCTCTTGATTCTTATGTTTGAAAGTCAAATTTTCTATTCAGTTCTGGTCTTTTCACTGAGAAAGCTTGAAAGTCCTCTATTTTATTGAAACTCCATATTTTGCCTTGGAACATGATACTCAGTTTTGCTGGGTAGCTGATTCTAGGTTTAATCCTAGCTCCATTGACCTCCGGAATATCGCATTCCAAGCCCTTCGATCTCTTAATGTAGAAGCTGCCAGATCTTGGGTTATTCTGATTGGGTTTCCACAATACTCAAATTGTTTCTTTCTGGCTGCTTGCAGTATTTTCTCCTTGATCTGGGAGCTCTGGAATTTGGCAACAATATTCCTAGGAGATTTCTTTTTGGGATCTATTTGAGGAGGCGATCGATGGATTCTTTCAATTTCTATTTTGCCCTGTGGCTCTGGAATATCAGGGCAGTTCTCCTTGAGAATTTCTTGAAAGATGGTATCTAGGCTCTTTTTTTGATCATGGCTTTCAGGTAGTCCAACAATTTTTAAATTATCTCTCCTGGATCTATTTTCCAGGTCAGTGGTTTTTCCAAGGAGATATTTCACATTGTCTTCCATTTTTTCATTCCTTTGGTTCTGTTTTATAATATCCTGATTTCTCATAAAGTCACTAGCTTCCACTTGCTCCAGTCTAATTTTTAAAGTAGTATTTTCTTCAGTAGTCTTTTGGACCTCCTTTTCCATTTGTCTAATTCTGCCTTTCAAGGCATTCTTCTCCTCATTGGCTTTTTGGAGCTCTTTTGCCATTTGAGTTAGTCTGTTTTTTAAGGTGTTGTTTTCTTCAGTGTATTTTTCAGTATTTTTTTGGGTCTCCTTTAGCAAGTCATTGACTTGTTTTTCATGGTTTTCTCGCATCCTTCTCATTTCTCTTCCCAATTTTTCCTCTACTTCTCTAACTTGCTTTTCCAAATCCTTTTTGAGTTCTTCTATGGCCTGGGACCAGTTCATGTTTTTCTTGGAGGCTTTTGGTGTAGGCTCTATGACTTTGTTGTCTTCTTTAGGCTGTATGTTTTGGTCTTCTTTGTCACCAAAAAAAGAATCCAAAGTCTGAGACTGACTCTGGGCATGTTTTCGCTGCCTGGCCATATTCCCAACCAACTAACTTGACCCTTGAGTTTTTCAGTGGGGTATGACTGCTTGTAGATTACAGAGTTCTATGTTCCACATTTGGGGGGGAGGTGCCAGCTCTGTCACACCAGCACTACTCCTTCCCCAAGAACCCCCAACCCGGACTGGGCTTAGATCTTCAGCAGGCTGTGCACTTCTGCTCTGATCCGCCACTTAATTCCTCCCACCAGGTGGGCCTGGGGCCGGAAGCAGCAGCAGTTGTAGCTGCCCCACCTCTGCTGCCCCTGGGGCTGGAAGCTGAACTGCGAACTCCTTCCACTCCTGCAGCTTTTCCCACTAACCTTCTCCGCAGTCTTTGGTGTTTGTGGGTCGAGGGGCCTGGTAACTGCCGCAGCTCACTGATTCAGGGCGCTAGGGCCCCCTCGGCCCAGCTTCTGTTCTGGATGGTCCACGCCGCTCAGGCTGGGCTCTGCTCCACTCCGTTCCTAGCTCCCAGCTCCCAGCTCTGTGTGGAATAGACCTCACCCAGAGACCATCCAGGCTGTCCTGGGCTGGAGCCCTGCTTCCCTCTGCTGTTCTGTGGGTTCTGCCATTCTAGAATTGGTTCAGAGCCATTTTTATAGGTTTTTGGAGGGACTCGGGTACGGAGCTCACTCTAGTCGTGCTTACCAGCTGCCATCTTGGCTCCGCCCCCCCTCCCATTATGTAGCATTTTTCGAACCTCAAAGTGCTACATCAATATTTTTATGATTGTTATTATCATTTTGAGGTAACCATTACCTTTTCAATAAGAATAGTAAAATAAAATAAAGAGAGAGAGACAGAGATAGACAGAGAGAGAGACAGAGAGAGAGAGAGAGAGAGAGAGAGAGAGAGAGAGAGAGAGCCCCAAACCTGCCTCTGAACACATTCTGACTGTGTGAATCTGGGCAAACATTTAACCTCTCAATGCTTTAGGTAATTTTCTGAGACTATAAATTGCAGAGAAAATATTAACCTGCATTGGTACAGGAGTTTCTTGATTAGAAAATTCCCTATACCAGTGAAATCAGAAGTCTAGTACCTGTCCTTTTATCATAATTTTGATTCCCATTTTATAGTTAAAGAAACTGAGACACAGAAAGGTCACCAAGCTGACAACTGTGACTTGAAAATATTATTAATATTAATGAGCATTTTCTTTCTTGGTTTTTCTGATGGGAAATGATTTCCATGCAATAGATTTCTATACCCATTTTTAGCATCTTTTGCTTCTTTAGCAGAGGAAGAAATCCTGGGCTACGGAGCTAGCAAATATTAACCAAGGGAAATCATGGAGACATTTATTAGAATGCAATTTAAATGTTTGTTTAGGCAACAGCACGTGTACTTGTATTCTGAGGCTGAAAATAGTGAGAGGTGTACTTGAAACCAAAGTCTAGCTTCCTTCCTTCCTTCCTTTATATATTACATAATTAATTTCCAGTGACTATAGTTTCTTGTTAGCTTGGTCTGGCTTCCAGTTTCTGGCAAATCAGTTTTATTTGTCTGTCTCCTTAATTCTGGATTACTCTGATTACTTCTGTCACAAAAAACTAGTTTGATTAAAGATGATTAAATTAATTAATTAATATTAATCTTGAGATAACTGTGATTACAGTACTTATTGAGCACTTCTTGTATACCTAGAATGTCTTGGGAAGGGGAATGGAGGGCTGGATTAGGTTCCCCAGCTCAGTGAACTTATCAGGTCAGGGGTGGGAAGGGGAGATACTTTTATTCTTTTTCTGTGTTAATATAGTCTCTTGTCTGAGAGATGAAGAAGAGTAGGGGTTTGGGTGCCAGGGGCATTTATACTTATCCTCTTGGTCCAGTGAATACACAAGGCACAAGGACTATATTTGTGTACTTTCCCTGCTTTTTCTGAAGATGTTTCTGGATTTCTCCTTTGTTCTTGTATCACAAAAAGTATCTTTCTTTTCTCATATTATACTTATCACTGTACAGGTAAACACACAGTCTGTAAGCTAATGGGCTAAAATAGCATGGTTCTGTGTTTATATTCTGTCTCTGATACTATATGACCTTGGGAAAGTCTCTTTACTTTACTTCTGCTTTACATCAGTAGTCTCTGAAGTTCCTTTCAGCTCTAGATCTATGAGAAGTCTATGACTGTAAGCTTGTTGAGGTCAAGAGCTGCTTTTTTCTTCTTTTCAATCAGTGCTAAGTGGGCTAAGTACTTTGTAAATGTTATATATATATATATATATATATATACATATATGTATATGTGTCTATATATGTGTGTGTATACATACGTACATACATACTTATATGTTTGTCATATCAAATTAAACAGAGAGAACTCTCCAAGGGAGAGGAAATTACTTAATCCTTACCATTTTCCCCTGGGTGGTAATGGGATTGGGGGATGGATATCAGGTAATGGGAGACTGTATCAGTGCACGTAAAGCCTGTGTAGTGTTTAGGGACCCATACGCAAGGTCCCAGAAAGCTAACCTAAGTTTGAGGTATTTTGTGGGGCAGAACCATTGGTTTGCTGGATTGACCTTACTGCTTTCTGCTGGGCATTTCCTCTCTACTCTCCATTTGGACATTGCTTATTCTCTGCTGAGTATCTCCAGTGGTTTCTAGCTATAGTGTTTGCTGAACTGTCGTATGTTACCGGTCTGTTGCTATTCAGTCTCTTCAGGCCTTCTCTTCTCTGGGCTATCATCTGTCGGGGCTACAACCACAGATAATCTCTTTTAGGGCACCTAGTAAGGTGACCATGAGGGCTGTACTCAGCCAGGCAGCCAGCTTCAGAAGCCTTTAGTATGGACTTGCCTGTCCTTTTGAATGACTCTTCTCTGGTTGCTGCTCCAAGGCCATGGCCCCAGTCATCTATATGACTTTGAGTTGGAAAATTTCTTTCAAGGGTCTTGAAGAATCCATGATTCTCAATCATCTGTGTCCTTTAAACAATTTCAAGGACTAAACCAGGTTGAGGGTAACTTACAAGCTTCAAACATGTCAGTGAGTTAGGGAGATATCTACCCCAAGCATGTGAAGACTTTCCACAGCAGAATGGGCAGATGAGAACAATTTGTTCCAATGGCTATGAAGGTGGCTGAAGCAGATACTTTGGAGGGCTAAGACCTCTGTCAAACATCAAAGACTCCAAGGTCATGTACTACATCCTGGGCTATCACCAGTCATCCTGACTTTGGTCTTGCCACTGGACTCTGAGGACTCTGGAAGAGAGAATGAGGCTGATGACTTTGTGTAATTCTGCCTCACTTAAATACAATTCCTGCACAAGTCTAGACATCACTATTTGTTGTCATTAGTCCTCTTTGAAATGAAGGATGAACAATAATTTCATATCTCCCTTCTAGATTGTATATTCCATGATAGTAGACACTTCTTATTTGTGTTTCCATCTCCCCCTCATCCTTGGCACAATTTTCTGTGCAACATGGGGGATTAAGAAATATTAATTTAAAGCTTGGTGTGAGAGGGAGGGAGGAGAGGGGAGGAGAGAGAGGACAGAGAGAGAGAGAGAGAGAGAGAGAGAGAGAGACAGAGACAGAGAGAGACACAGAGAGAGACAGAGAGAGAGACAGAGAGAGGGAGACAGAGAGAGAGAGACAGAGAGAGAGAGGGAGATAGAGACACACACACACACACACACACACACACAGAGAGAGAGAGAGAGAGAGAGAGAGAGAGAGAGAGAGAGAGAGAGAGATTGCATCTATGTGCCAGCATTCAAATAAATGTGGAAAAATTCATTAACTAGTGTTGCCACAGTACCATGTTCTACCATATTTCATTATGGGTTAAATAGGTCTTTGTGGGCTAGTTTCAGAATTCAAAACATTGATTATGACATTGTTTCAGTGGGGAAATGTATTTTAAATGAAACATCTAGGTGGTGGATGGAGCTGTGGTCCCAGAGTAATGAAGACCTGAGTTCAAATTCAGCCTTGAGCACTTACTAGCCATGTGACTCTGGGCAAGTCACTTAACTTCTGTCTGCCTCAGTTTTCTTATCTGTAAATAAGGATAATAATAGCACCTACTTCTCATGGTTGTGAAGATCAAATTAGATAATGTTTGTAAAGCACTTTGTATAGTGCCTGGCACATAGTGGACACTTAATAGTTATCATTATCATCATCATCATCATCATCATCATCATCAGTACTATTATTATTATTGTGAAAAACTTCTAACTGAATTATTAGAACATAAATTGTTTGTAAAGTGGGCACTGCCCACAGTTTGCATCCTTTGCTACACTCTCGCTAGTCTATCAACTTTCTTTATATACATACTATCCCTGTTTCTGCCTCGCTTTTTTTTCTGGCATTATTTCTGTGCTCTGAAGTTCCAAGACCCACCCTTTACCCAATCTTCAAGGCCTAGCTGAAATTGTACGCCTTCTGTGAACTCTAATAATTTTAAGCTCTCTCCCTATTCTTTCTGCTGTGCATTATCTATATTGCATAAGTGTTGCCTTCCTTATAGGCAGATAGTCTCAAACTCATAGATGTGCTCTTTGGTTTGGGTTCTATTTTTTTTTTTGATGACCTTGGTCAAGTAACAACCTTTTTGTGGTTCAGTTTCTCTTCTATTGATTAATTGAAAGTAGAATATAAGCCTTTTGAGGGCAGGGCTCGCTTTTGTAATTTTGCTTTTAATTTTTTTTTTTAATTTCTGGGGCCCAGCCCAGTGCCTTCACATAGCATATGGTTAACAAATGCTTATTCAATTGAATTAGACTAAAATTAGATTAATTCCTGAAAAATTTTGAAATACTCTTTGAGGTATCTGGAAATACTCTGGGCTACTCTAAAGCCAGAGTTGGGAAAATCTGTTTTAGAAAGGAATTAGATTTACTTTTTCAAAGGACAATGTTTAAAACTTTTTAGATGGAATCATACATAGCATTGAAGAAGCAGGCCTGATACTGCTGGGCAAGTTAAAAATATTTCATGTCATGTCTTATTCATGAAAGAGACTTTCAACCACACGATATCAATTTTTCATCATCTTCTACATGGGAGCAGTTTCACATATGAGTTTAGGAAGACTTGCCCGGTGAAGGTGAATAAAGAATTTAGATTACCTTTGATAATGTCACTTTGAAACCACAAAAGAGCTTTGCCATTGATTGCCAGTTTCTTTGAAATGCTATAAAGGCCCAATACCTCCTCCAGGGAATGGTGACCCTTGGGCCAGAAGGTCTTTCTGGAAACTTTGAAACCATGTTTTCTCTGTGGTAGACAATGGATGGATCAGCATGTCATTCAAAATGGCAGTTATCCAGAATTGCTGTGTGGTTGAAAGAGGACTTGATTTGGAGTGAGAAGTAGTTTGAGTCTTAGCTCTACCATTTGCTAGAAGACTTTGGGAAAGTCACACCTTATGCTTAGTTTGTTGTTATGTTTCAGTCATTTCCAACTCTTTGTGACACCATTTGGGGTTTTCTTGGCAAAGATACTGGAGTAGTTTGTCATTTTACAGCTGTGGGAACTGAGGCAAACAGGGTGAAGTGACTTGCCTAGGGTCACACAACTAGTAAGTGTCTGAGACTGGATTTGAACTCATGAAGACAAGTCTTCCTGACTTCAAGGTGGGTACTCTATCCACTGTGGTGCCACCTAGGCAATACCAGATATCTCATCTTAGACCTACCTTCACATGACTGTTGTGAGGCTTATGTGTAATGATGAATGTGAAAATTCATTGTAATCAATAAAATAGTTTATAATGTGGGTCTTTTCAAAGAAAACTACCAATAGCTTCAATGCAAGCCTCGATTTCTCATTCTCCATTAACCCACTTACCAATCCATTGCCAAATCTTGTTTCTACTTCTATACCATCTCTCCTCTAGGGAGCGGTCTGTTCTTTCCAGAAAGAGTGGACCTCTTTCCTCTTCTCATCTAGTCACCATCTCAGTTTAGGTCTTCATCATCTCCTACCTCAGCTATTGTAATGAATGGCCTTCTAATGAGCCTCCTTGTCTCAGATCTCCCTGCTCCAATTTGTCTTCCACAGAGCTGCCCTAAGCACAAATCTGAGCATGTCAGTCCCCTAGGCTAGGATAAAATATAAATTTCTGTGTTGCTTTTAAATTCTTTTACAACTTTGATCTAGTCTATTTCCTCAGTTTTATTACACATTACTTCACTTCCAGACCCCTATATTCCAGCAAAACTAGTCTTTTCTCTCACACATAGCACTCTGTTTCCTGTCTCCATGCACTTGCATTGGCTGTTCCCTACAGTGACCTTTCCCTCCTCACCTCTGCCTCATAGACTCCCTTACTTCCTTCAGGGTGCAGCTCAAGCACCACTTTCTATATACTTTCCTGATCTCCCAATTGTGCTAGTGCCATCCCTCCTAAACTTTTTTGGATTTATCCTGTATATCATAGTACCAGTAAGCTAGCCACCTCATGAACTCAATCTCTCTCTCTCTCTCTCTCTCTCTCTCTCTCTCTCTCTCCTTCTTTCTTTATGCATTTATTTTTGGTTCTTTAAATCCATGAACAGACCTTCAGGTCTCCCTTTTCCTTCTTTAGGGACAATGGAAAAGAAGTGGAAAAGGGGGAAGAGGGTGCTAAGAATCACAGAGTATTTAGATGGCCAACAACCTATGTGATCTCTCTTTCACTAGCATGTCCACTCCTTGAGAGTAAGATTGTTTGCCAGTTTTCTTGGTATGCCTAACATCTGGCATACTGCCTGGCATATAATAAGTGCACTTAATATATGCTTATTAGTTCTAGGCATTTATGGATTACATAAGGCAAGGGTAGGGAACCTGTGGCCTTGAGGCCACATGTGGCCTTCTAGGTCCTTGGGTGTGGCCTTTTGACTGAGTCTGAGTTTTACAGAACAAATCCTTTTATTAAGGGAATTTTTACACAGGATATAACTAGGATTATACCCTATACTATAGGGTATACATTTTATCTGGAGTAAGACATCCAGAGTCCTCAGTAAGGTTAGTGGTTGTCATTGTGAGGGCACAATGTGAGCATAGTTTTTTTCGAAATTTATTTTTAGCAATTTAAACTTTTAAAAATATTGATGTATTTTGCTTTGAATAACCATCATTTTCCTTAATAGAGCTTCCTTCCTTCCTCTCTCCCTCTCTCCCTTCCTCCCTTTCCCTCCCTCTCCCTCCCTCCTTCTCTCTCCCTCCCTCCTCCTTCCTTCCTTCTTTCTTTCTTTCTTTCTTTCTTTCTTTCTTTCTTTCTTTCTTTCTTTCTTTCTTTCTTTCTTTCTTTCTTTCTTTCTTTATCTCTTTCTTTCTTTCTTGTTAAGTAACACAAATTATCACAGAGACTTCATATGGCAGCATAGGCAACATTATATTGACTCAAGAAGAGGGAAATATATTTCATCAACTATCCTCTGTAACCAAGATTGGTCATCACATTTATTCTGGATTCAGATGTCTTTTAAACACTGTTTTTATTTATATTGCTGTGGTTCTTCTGGTTTTGATTTCTTTATTCTGTTTTAGTTCATTAAAGCCTTTTCAAATTCTATATATTTCTGATATTTATTGTTACCAATAGTATAATAATATTCCATTGTAGTAATATTTCTCAAATGGCCTAGCTGTTTTCAGCCAATGGTCAGTACTTCCTTTATGAAAATCTTTCCTGATTCCAACTGGCCCAATTTATTCATACAGAAATATGAAGACACTTTGTTGTGAGAATAAATACTTGGTATATTGATAGAATGCTCTTTTGTTTAAACTCACCACAGTAGTATAATGCAATTTATACATGTGTGTATATATATGTATATATACACACATATATATACACACATGTATAGATGATATTTACACATAAACACACATACATAAGAACATACGTATAAGTGTGAATATTTATGAAAATGAAGTCACTAACTGATCGTCTCTATGCCTTAGAGTTGGTTATTTTTCCATAACAGTATTACTAATCTAGTGTTTCTTATCACTAGGAGATGCCAGGTGACTAGCTTTCTGAGTTGGTGTGGGTTACACTCTATAAGCATAGAAAAGAAGTTAAGACAAGATGTATTTATTAAGTACTTCCTATGTGCTGGGCACTCTGCTAAGCGCTGGAGATGTACATACAAGCAAAAAGATAATCTCTACCCTTAATGAGCTTACAATCTAATGGAGGAAAAGAACCCTATTAATTCTACCAGTGGAGTGCAAACAATGTATCCCTTTCTTCCCAGATCTACATATAAGTATTTTCCTTCCCTCTGACTGATCCAAAGGTTTTAAATGTCATTTGTGTGTCATGCCTAGGAAGAGATCAGCATTTTTTTGCTGGATTAAAATATCTTTTCTAAAAATAATATTCTCAAGCAGGCAGGATTTCTGATCTTGTCAAATTACCTGATAAGTATGAGAAATCAAACCAAAACATGTATTCTGGAATAGGCTGAAAATATATTAATCTTTAGAGGACCTCCTTCAACATTTCTAATTAGGGAGAAAATAGTTAATTTGTATTAGTTTACACAGTACCAGATATCACTTGATTTACAAAATAGATACAATTCAGGAAAATTTCTAAAATTTAATTTCATATCTCAAAGTCTGGCATTGAATAATGGAAAGAACATTGGATAGGGAATCAAGAAACTTGGGTTCTAGTCCTAATTTTGCATCTAAGTAGCTTTGAAATAAAGGTATAATTGAACAGCAGACTGGATCACTTTTAAGATTCCTTCAAGTTCAATGATTCTGTAACTCACCAATTAAAATTAGATACATTTCCATGAGGTCTGAATAAAATAGGGAAGTAGAAGGATTGATTTGAAAACATTTAACTTGGAAGAGATCAGGATTCAATTTCATGGCATATTGTATTAAAACAGAGTTATTCATGATGGGAGTTGGTATGTTTAATAATCATTCACTTGTCAGTTCTTGGTGGAGAACTTTTATTTATCCCTTATCCTTAAACAAGGGATTTCAGCATGCTAATTTATGTTTTAAGAATGTCCTTGTGAAGAGGATACCTCTGCCTTTGTTGTCTAAACTGCGTGGTGACCTTAATGATGGGAATTTCATCATAAATAGGTAAGGAAGGAAGCACTGTAGTATAGCAGAGAATGAGAGATTTGGGGACAGCTGACACACTGTGATGCTGTTTAGATTATACTGTGGGGGTGGAAAACCTGATTGTGACATCAGTGTCAATCTCTGCCCATACTAAACCATAGAATTGTAGAGTTGGAAGGGACATTAGAGAGCACTAAGTATACCTTCTTAATTACAAGATGAGAAAGCAAAGGCCCAGAGAGGGTCTGCCTTCTTGCCCAGTTAGATTTGTCCGTGGTCACATGGATGATAAGTTCAAATCTGCATCTTTTGACTCCCAGTCCAATTGTCTAGCACTTTAAAGACCATATCATCTAATTGTTCCATCTTATGTCCCGTCCATGCCTTACCTTACCCATATATCTTACCCATACCTTATGAATACACATACAGCTGGCGAGAAGCTATTATACTCCTCAGAAAAGTCTTGTAATTGATAAATGAAAGGGATATTAGCACGTGGTATTTTGTGCAAACTCAATATATCTGAGATTTGGAATGAAACTGAGTCATCTCATAAGGGTTCCTCATCTTTTGTAGATTAACACTCTGGGTATTAGTTTGACAATTGTGTGGTACAGTGGATAGAATACTAAGTTTGAAATCAGAAAGATGGGGGTTCGAATTCTGCTTTCAGCACTTACTGTATTACCTTGAGTAAATCACTTAAACTTCTCTTTATCTCAGGCTATTCCATAGGATTTATGTACTACATATTGGGTGGGTTGCAACATACATTGGTGAAAAAGAGTTTCATCTTAGGAATTACTTATGCTGATGAAATCACAGAGTCTTCACATATTTGCCTATTAGTTTGGAACATTTTTGAAATATTGAATTAGCCTAAGCAGTAATTGACTATGATGTAATTATAACACTAACCAATTATAATACTTTAAACACTAGAAATTTAATAAAGATAAAAATTTTAGAAGGAAGGTCTAAGACCTTCCTATTTTTGATGATGTAATAATTGGCAAGTAAAAGGAAATTTCCTCTTCTGGAATGGGAGAAATGGAAGCACAGAGATATTGAGTAATTTGGGCCAGGTTAAGTATTAAAATAGAAAAAGAGCCAGGAATAAATTGTGGACATCTAAACTTTCCTACCTGTGGCTTATCTGTTAACCCAGCTCTCAGAGCACTTTACAAATGAGGACAAATGTGCAAAACTAGAACAGGTGGCTGCATATGGGATATGGTATGAAGGCTACTGAATAGGTTCTGGCCCTACCAACCTGTATGGGAGTTGGAATTCCCAGGTAGGAGTCAACCTCTTGAGGGTAAAGCACTGAAAGCCCTTCCTAGAATGTTTCTATAGGGATTATACATTAGCACTTCAGCATGGTTTGTTAAATTACTAGAAAATAAAAGCCTTGACAGAATAGGACATAAAATCACTAAGTTTTGATGGGGATTGGGAGGGCTCATGAAAATGTCAGTGGGCTATTCCTGGAGAGGGCAAGTAGGAATGGGTCACCAGGAGCCAGAGAAGGTGCTGGGCTATGTCAGAAATATATGTGTATAGGGCAATGGTGTAGTTAGAGGCAGTGCTGAAAGGGAAGAAGGAGAAGTGGCATAAATGGGCACCAAAAGCAAATCTTAGTAATTTTCTATTTGTGCCTGAGGCCAGTCATCTCTCTACTTTGCTTACCTCTGGATTTTTTTTACCTGTTGCTTTTTCAATATTAAACAATCCAGTTTCACTAACAATAGGTCATTTTCTTTCATCCTTTCCTTATGAGTATCATGTACTAGGTGTAAGCTGGGGAGGGAAGGAAAAAAGAAAGAAAGAAGGATCGGGAAAAGAGATTAGGAAACGGAGATGGCAAAATTCACTGTTATTGAGCATTTGGGTCTGGTCCTCACACATGCACATGCACACACTCACATGCATGCACACACACAATGACACAAAATCCTTCCCAAATGTTCTGGCATGCCATTTTTCCATAGTCTATCCAACCTCTGCTTCCAATTTTAATCCATTTCAGATGCAGTCTTCCTTTTATTTTAGAAATATGCTGAATCCTTGATTCAAAGTCATCCACGTGACTGAATTCTGCTGACTCATTCAATTCTTCCATGGCCCTTAACTAGTTGCTAATATAATGGCCCACAAATGCCTAACACAGTGCTGTGCTAGGCAGTGTTTCAGTAGTCAGCTATACCAGGGCCAAGGAGGTACCTCACAGGGGAACAGTTGAGTTAAATGGTTCATAGAAGCCTGGCTCTGCTTGCTTCTCCCCCCATGGAATGACTTCACTGCCTTACCTCCCAGGTGAAATGAAATCTCTCCATCTGCAGCTGGCATTGAATTTTGAAGGGCAGGGGAGGGGGAGTTGGGATTTATGATTCTGTGGGATTGAAAGCAAGAGCAGGGAACATGGGTCATATTTTAAATTAGCACTGAATATTTTATAGCTATTACTATCGATGTGGGAGTTAATCACCTATATGTTTCATTTTTAACTACAGAGTTTAACTGAAAGCTGAAAAGTTGACAAAGTTGCAAAAAAGATGGGAGCAAGACAAATAAGTTGGGGGTAGGAGCCAAATTTAAATTCAGAATGCCTGACATAATGTTGGGGGGGGGGAAGGGACATTGATACAATGACAATGTCGTTGGAAAGAACACTGGGATCTTTTAAAGGTTTATGTTTTGTGTCATCTTGAATATTTTAAACAATTATGGAAAGGTCTTCTCTGGTCCTAGAATTAGGGTATCAGACTAATTAAACAATTTGGTGTAATGGCAAGCAAAGTGGGACTTTTTGTTTTGCTTTTTTTTCTTTTGGAGTTCTAGTTCTTCTCAGCACTAAGGTAATCAAATGTCTTTGATTGAGACTTGCCTTTGTTTGAATGAAGAGTCTTTGATTAATCAAGAGTCTTTGATGACCTGCTTAAGTCACAAGAAAGCCTAAGTCACATGAGTTTGAGTAACATGGTTGTGACACTCTCGGTGGGCTGACCCTGAAGAAGTGTATATGTACACTGAGATTAGCATTTTGCTTTTCGGGGCTCACTCATTGGAAGAGTATTCCTGTGATTTCTCCAGATGAGACTCTGGGTAGCTGTTAAGGAGCAACCTGGTTTTGAAAACCCAGATGTTGGTGCTTCTCTGGTAACTATGTATGTATTGCTATGGATAGACAGAATCCCTATCTGTTGATTTGTGCTATTTAGTCTATTTATATAATTTCTGCTTGTAATTTCTGTTTGTGTTTTCTCTGAAGTTCAGGATGCTGCCTTTTCCCCCTGAGTTAAATAAATGATATATGTATGTTTAATTAAAGTGATATTGTAAACACCTTAAAGTTGCTTTCATTAGAAAAGCAGATCAAAGAATCTGTGCTAGCAGCCCTCCTGTGTGCTGGTGTTATTGGTCTTACACCTCCACAGCAGCTGCTAGCAGCATTGTTGTTACATTTGGTTAATAAAGGACTACTGTATGTATTAAACATGGTAAATCTTTTCAAAGAATTAGAATGCAGTACTATTTTGGTTCATATCCTATATAGCTTTACTTTAGATGTTGGATTTTCTCTATTGTTCACCTGTTCACCACCAACCCCAACCACTAATGTCATCTATTTAAATACCTTCTTCCTGTCCATGTTACTATGCTCTATTGATCTCCAGGCCATGCTTACATCTTTCTCACTAGTTTTAGCACCTGTCTCACAGCCTTTCTCCCCACTCAAGTCACTTGCCATCCTTGGGATATCAATATTTATATTGATAAACCTTTTAATCACCAGATTGAATAATTTTTCAACTCATTTCTTACCCTATTTCAGCTACACAACAGCATGGACACACCTTAGACTTCAACATAATTCCTCTTCACCCCTCTTAATTCAATTGGATTCTTCCAACACCACTCCATTAACCCTACTCTCAAAGGTGATCAGTGGTGTCCTAACTGACAAATCAAATGCCCATTTTAGAACCCCACCCCCCTTGATGTCTTCTGTAGAATTTCGCTTAGCCACATCTTTCTGGATACTCTCCCTTTTGCTTTCAGGGACATCCCATTCTTTTGATACTGAGAATATCTCTCTAGCCATTCCCCTGGCTCCTCATCTTCATTCAAACCTCTAAGGTGGATATTCCTCTAAGACTCCGCCCTTGCTCTTTTCTCCTTCTATCTTCCTTCCTTTTGCAATGTCATTATTCCTATGACATTAACTTCAGACACCTCCCGTGTCTTTATCTCTAGTCTTCCTCTCTCTTTTGAGTTCCATATACACATCTCCAACTGTGTAGGGGATAGGTTCACCAGGATGGAGTTCATTATCTTTTCTACTACTGTCTTTCTGACAACTACTTCTGTCCTTGGTACTACCAATCTCTCATATTTGAAGCCTCAGCAGTATAGTTGACTCATCTCTCCCTTGCCTTTTATTTCCAAATCCTGTTGATTCTATGTCCACAACTACCTATTCCTTCTCACCTCCACCCTCCATCCCACTTTCACCACCTTACTTCAGGTCCTCATTGCTACCTGTTTGGGTTATTGAAATAACCTTCTTAAAGTTCTCACTTCTACTATGTATTCTTCTAATCTCTACAATTCATATTTACTCCTCATTTCTCTCACTTGGTTTTCTGGTGTCCTTCAAGTCTCACTTTAAGTACCACATTCAGGATGAAGTCTTCCCCAGGCTCCATTAATAATGCTGGTGCCTTTGCACTGTGATTTTCTCCCTTCCATCTACCTGTATACATCCTGTGTGTGGGTGTTTATGTGTGCTCATAGTTGTTCTCATGTTGTCTCACCCATTAGAATGTGAATATTTTAAGGGCAGGTATTATTTTTGCCTTTCTTTGTATTCCTAGTGCTTATCATAGTGCTTTGCACATAGTAGGTATTTAATAAATGCTCATTAACCTACTGACTGATTATTGCTGCCAGTCAAATCTTTCTCATTTGCAACCCTGCTTATTCCATGCTCTTGCTTAAAAATCTTTAGGGGTTCCCTATTACCTTATAAATAAAACTCTAAATCAATTGCTTGATATTCAAGGGCATTCAGTTATTGTAATGCCCTACTTTTCTGGCCTGAGCTGACACACACCCTATACTTCCACCAAATTGCCTTACTTTTTGTTCCCTACTTTCTGACCTTCATGCCTTTGTTTATACTGTTCCCTATGCCTGGTTTGTGTAAACTGTCCTTTTGCCTATTTTCCTTAATGCCACCTTTTCCGTAAAGACTTGTTGGTTCTTCCTTCATTAAAGTCCATTGTTTTGCCCTCTCTAATGCACTTATTGTATAACCTCTTTAAGTGTGGTTGTGTCTTATTTCCCTACTAGACTATAAACTCCATGGGAGAAAGAACAAGGTGTTTTGTAAACTTTCTATTTCCTCTTGTACATAACATGGTATTCTGCATTTTTGAATTCTGTTGTCACCTCATACATTAATTATAATTTATCATTCACCTAGGACAGTTTAGCATATAGGGTATTTCATCATAGCTAAGTAAAAATAGTAGAAAGGTATTTATTTAGACACTTAAATGCTTGAGGTGAAAACTAGCCAATACCCTCCAATCCTGGGAAACCAGATGTTTTATACTTTGGGTTACATTCAGAGAGGTCTGTGCAATGAGAGGAAGCTTGGTTTCTCCATAATGTTTTGCTTTCAAGGTCCAGCCTGCATTTTAGGGACAGAATATTACAGCCTGGGACTCTTGATAAAAAGGCCTTAACACAGAGTGCTTCCTAAGTGAAACCAGGTTCAATATATAGTATGGAGTCTTGGTTGTATAACATGTGAATAGTGTAATCCATGAAAAACTTTAAGGGAATTCAGCTGGATCTTTTGTTGGACTGACATTATATAAGGAACTAAAGATTTACAGTAATAATCTTGCCTCCCTCCCAGCACAGAGTGGCCCCCATGCCTTCTTCTTGTGCTTAGCACAGTGCCTGGCACATAGTAGATGCTTAATAGTAAGCAGGCATTTTTTGACTTGACTTCTCTTTGGTGATTCCAAAGAGTCATGTATTGTGTCAATCAAGGATGAAAATGTCACTTGCCTAATCTATGTTGTACAAAGGACATTGATTTCCATCAAAATGGTGTGGGTTTCCATGACGAGGGAACAACCTTATGGGGTTTTGGAGATTTAGAAATCTTTCTGAAGCTTGGTACATGGTCTTTCATTTGCTGGTGTGATAATGACAATAACAATGTGACTCCTGCCTTTTCCCAATTAACATTCCCTCATACCTGTTAATATTGGCTCAGAGCTATCTAGACTGTAGAAATGTCTGGACTTCATGGAGGAAAGATTTTGATAGCTGAGATACGACTGCATGTGGATCCACAGGCAAGGATATATAAGTGAATGTGGTTTTTCCATCAGTGATCTGAACATTTCTCCAAGTAGTGTCAGTACACTAAATGAAGCCTTAAACCCATTTATAATTGATCATTACAGGTATTGAAGAGTGGCTGCAGTTTGCCACATTGTGACTTGTAGAAAGGAAATATCTCTGCCAATGGAGCTGACCTGTATCATGGCAGACACTGAACCCTAGGACATATACTTGGGCCATAGTGCCGCCAGTAGACTAAGAAGGAAAAATCTTAGCATGGCTTAGTGCAAGTAATCTGTTGAAGCTAAGAGAACTAATTCTTTATTACATTCCAATTGGAAGTTAGATGAATGTGGAAACTTTTAAGTGTTAGAATTGCCAGACCGATTGTCTCCAAGGAAAAGGAAGCTTGATCCTTTCAAGAGTTTAGAAAACAGCTGAATTTCTAGCCCATGTTAGTGTGTGGAATGATGAAATGGTCTACTCATTAAACTGTCCTCATAACCTTGGATATATCCCTGTGGGGTCTCACTTTCTTCATCTACAAAACAGGGATTCAATACAACAAATATTTGTTATTTATTAAGGGACATGATTTCCATCTTCAAATATTTGAAGGTCCACCATGTGGAAGTAGGGATTTGTCAGTTTGGCCCCAGAAGGCAGAACAAAGAATCAGGATAGAAAAAGCTAAGAGACACATTTTAGTTTGTTAGAAGGAAAACTTCCTAACCGAAGTATCTAGAAGTGGAATGAATAGTCTGCCTCTGGAGGGAGTGGCTTCTCTTTAACTAGGAGACTTTTAGTGAAGAATGAGTGACCAATTGTGGGTAATATTGTAGGGGTGGGGATTCTTATTCCAGGTACAAGGTGGACTCTTGTGACCTCTGAGATCCCTCCCAACTCTGAGGTTTGTTTGAGATGTGGGACAGTACAGGACTCATTAGACTTATGAACACATTTGCATAGATCTCTACTGTTGGATCCCTGTCTTTTAAGAAGGTTCAAGGTGTTTCTAGCCCCCTAACTGGTCTCCCTGCTTTGTCTCTGCCATCTTCAATCCATCTATCATATCATTGCCATATTAATCATGCTAAAATGCTATTTTGCATAGTCAAACCCCAACTCAGAATGCCTCATGGGTTCTCTCTCTCTGAACTACAGAAAAGGGACCAGACTTCCTATCTAGGGCCATCAGAGCCCCTAGATCACGGCCCCACCTATGTCTCCAATGTAATACAGTCTCTTCCCTTATACAAATCATTTACCCTTGCAGAACTAAACATATTCACTAGCCCCAAAGCACCTCATGCATAGTTCTACCTTTTATGCATTTGTTCCTACCACCATCCCTGCCTTGAATACCCCTTCCTCAACTAGTTCCCACCAGATTTCTACCCTTTCATTGAGTCCCATATCTTCTAGGAAGTCTTCTGTGATCAATCCAGCTCAAGTGAATTTTTTTCTTTCCCTACACTCCCATAGCCTTTTTCTGGGCATCATTTGACATACAGCATGCCCTCATTTATATTGTAGTTTATCCTCCTCCATTTAGTCTCCTCCATTTGGCTTGCAAGCCCTGGGAAGGCAGGGACCATATCTTTTCCCTTTTTGTGTCCTTAGTATTTTGCTTATGAGAGGCACTCAGGAAATGTTGGTCATGACGTTTATATAATATGGACAGTGAAGCATGAAAAATGGGTGAGAGAACATGAGTTGTCACTTATTCACTAGGGATAGAAGAGGAACTAGAGCTGGGATTTAACTGGCATAGGGAACTCCCAAGTGAGGAAACACCTTCTACCGATGAAACTCAGCAAATACTCAGCAGCTTATCATCACACAGTCAGGACATGGCTTTGATCCCAGCTCTTTACCCACTACCCCATGCTGCCTCTCCACAATAAAAAAGGCAATTCTGACAGACTGCTTCTGTTAGGTAGTGAACCATAACTAATATAGACCACTTGGGAGAAGGCATGTTGGGAATATGGACTTTTTTTTCAATGCTGTTTTGTTTTCAAATATCTATAGTAACTAGGATGAACCCCCAACAAAAGCATTTTGGGATAAGTACACTGCCAGGGCCTGCTTCAATGAATAAACTTGTTTGAAATTAGCAGCTTTAATTTATAAGCTTTTTTTTTAAGTCCTTAGGTTAAACATACTCTCAGAAAGAATGCTTGTATTCTTAATATGCTCTGGAAAACCACAACAACAAAAACCAAACCAAAACTTTTTTTGACGAATAATGCATAGGTAAACTTTACCCCAGACTCAAAAGAAATATCATAAGTTATAAACAAGTGGAATTTTAAAATTTTTTATTAGTGATCAATTGAAAACTCTCCTCCTTCAATTATAGTTCAAAGCTCATATACCTGTCAGACTGAGACTGTGACAATTTTTGCATAATTTTTTTGTTAGGAATGCTAATTGTTTTAGACATGCTAATTTTTTTTTCTTAAATGTAGATGGTATGAGGTCTGTCAATTAGCATCCATTAATGATCTGCTATATGTCAGGCACTGTGGTAAGCACTGCAAATACAAAGAGATGCAAAATATAGTTCCTGCCCTCAAGGAGCTTAGTTTAATGGGGGAGAAAATATGCAAATAACTGTACATACAAGATATATATAGATAAATTGAAAATAATCAGTAGAGAGAAGGCACTAAAATTAAAGGGGACTGGGAAAGGCTTCCTCTGAGGTGGGAATTTTTAGCTGGTCCTTGAAGGAAGCCAGGGAAACCAGAAGGCAGAGATGAGGAGGCATAGAATTGGGAGACAGCCAATGAAAATATTCAGAGTTGGCTGATAGAGTGTCTTGTTTGAGGAATAGCATGGAGGTCAATGTCACTGGATTACAAAGTATGGAGGAGGGGTCAGACTGAAAAATTGGCCCTGGCAGGTTATGAAGGGCTTTCTAAAAATTTACTATGTACCAGGTACAATACACTAAGTACTGGCATACAAATACAAGTAAAATGAAAAACAGTCCCTGCCCTCAAGGAGCTTACATTCTAATGGGAGAAAATGACACACAAAAGGGGATGAAAGGCAGGGGTGGGTGGGAGATATCTGTATGGGGACATGGTGGTGAAGACAGAAAGTTGGACCAGAGTCAGGAGGAGGATGGAAACTAGCTAGCCTTGGTCCCTCCCCAAAATGGAGGGACCAATGGGAGAAGAGGACTGCAGGGGCAGAGGAAAGTTCTAGGGTGAGAAGACAGCTGAATTATGGTAATGAAGTCTAGAGATGGGACAACTTCTCAAACTAAGGCCGAATTTGAACTCAAGACCTGGTAAAATCAAGTACAAAGAAGGAGTCCTCTTCAAAGACCACGGGGAAACAGTATTTGTATAGCAAGCTTTCACTAGAAAGGATTATTTGCTCTTTCATTATACATGTAATGCAAGAGCAAGCTTGTGTGAAAGGTTCATGAGAAACAAAAGAATTAAGTGGAATCAGGGAGACCTGAGTTTGAATCTTCCCTCAAATACTGACGGGCTGTGTGACCCTGGGCAAGTCACTAAACCTATGCTTCAGTTTTCTCATCTGTAAAATGAGGATATTAACCCCTTTCTTCTCTGGGTTGTTGTGAGGATCAAATGAGATGATATTTGTAAAGTGCATTGTGAAAGGCAAAGTGTCACCTAAGTACCAGTTATTATTGTTATTATCATGCCTGTCATCATTATGAACTTTAAGAAATGAAGCTATATTTTAAATCTACCTACCTGCATTGTAGTTTTTACCTGACCGAGCATGTTTCATGCTGAAGACCTGTGTATGCATGAAGGAGGCAGACAGAAGGAAAGGGAAAACCCACAGTCTTAAGTTTCTGACTTTGAACCAGGAACTGTGTGACCCAGGCAGATCAGTACTCCGTTTCATTGGGTCTCAGTTTCCTCATCTGTAGGATAGTGAATGATAACGCTCCACCTCACAATGGTTATTGCAAGTACTATGTACATTGTAAAGGTTACAGAAATTGATCAGCATGGATTATTATGCTGAAATGAGATTTCTGCCCCCCCCACTGCCTCTTTTGACTGGAAAAATTACTGGAATGTTTTTTAGTCTTTCCCAGCAGCTTTGGATATATTTTAATGAATATATGATGTAATTATGAGAAGTGGTTCAATCTATGACTTTCTACGTCTTTACTTTGAACTTCCTATATCACATTTTCTTTCATGAATAGACCTATCAGAGAATCACTTTCTAAACTTATTGAGTTCTAACTCTCCATCAATGTCATAGTTTTCATTTGACATTTCAAAGGAAAGGTCACTTTTGTTTAAAGATTCTTTAAGAAGACAGACAGCAGAACCTGCCATTCTGACAATAGGGCCAAGTTGAAGCTACAGCCTTCTATTGACCAGCAGCTTCACTATCTCATTACCTTTTGCTGAATAATTATAATAGGCTGGCTCTTAATAGAGTTCCTCTCTTTTGAGTCTCTTGCCCCTCCCATCTACAGCCTCTCTAGCTTCCAAAATGATAGTCCTAAAGCAAAGATCTAACCACATTGATCCCATTTGGACAACCTACCATGTATCCTATTTTCTATAGATTAAAATGCATCCTCATCAGCCTTCCACAATCAGACTCCAACCTACCATATTTACTATTTAAATTATTACTCTATATTTTAACTGCACTGGACTACTAACAGCTATTCCCTAAGCTTGACATATCATTTCCCATGCCTGGAATCCCCTCACTCTTCACTTCCACCTCTTAGAATTTTTGTACGTCTTTAGGCTCAGCTCATATGCAGTCTTCTCCTTGAAGCCTTCATGGATCATCACCCCCACCCCTTTTCAGTTTTCTCTTCTTTTTCACATTAACTTGTATTACTTTACTTATCTATGTAGCCAGGTCAGATCAAGAAGCATTAACTAAGTATTTACTATGTGCCAGGTACCATGAAGATACTGGCAAAAAAGAAAGATAGTCCCTGTCCTCAAGGAGTTTACATTCTAAAAGGGAAAGACAGCACATAAATAGCAAGACTATCATGTCCACACCCCACCTACTAGTACAATATAAGCTCTTTGAAGGTAAGAACTTAAATTTTTATTTTTGTATTCCTGGTGCCCCATATGTTGTCTTGTACACAATAGTTATTTGAATAAATTATGAGTGGAATTTAATTTGGTGAATTGAAGGGCCAACTTTTCCTAGGACTTAAATAAGGCTGGTGGATCTTTCACATTTCCCAAAGGTGATTGTTAAGAAACGATGCTAAGCTAGAATTTTTGGATATTAGAACTATGATGGAAATAAAGACCAATGAAGTATTTATGAAGCAAGGGACCACTGAGTATGGGATTTTATTTTAAGTAATTTCATACCTGTTATTTGTAAATGATAATTTTTAGCATAGAAAGAAGACCTTCATCCTGGAATAAAATTGTCTGCTTGCTTGTGGCTAATTTCTGTTTCTGATATTCTTTGTGGGAACATACTTTTAATAAGGCTTTCTGTCCTGCATAACCTATGATGATATGTGCCCTTTAATGAATGAAATTCACTGAGCATATTAATAGCTTATTACATGTGGTTTGTAAACATTATCCTCCCCAAAAAGAAAATGCTAATTAATTAGTTCATTAAAATGGATATTCATTGATGTGAAGGACAATTAGACAGCATAATTTCTTTAAAAGCAATCTCAAAAAATGATAGATGGATGGCAAATTGCCATCTCAACAAGCCCATCCGTATAAATGCAGTGCATCTAAAAGTATATTGTTTTGGATATTCAACTTGGAAAAGGAAGTAATCTAGTTGGTCAAGGCATATTTTCTAGAGGAACTGAGATTTAGGAGGATCTTTGATGAAAACAAAGTAAGTGATTGGATGGCACATGAGATTTGATGTTACTTTTATTCACAGCAGAGGGGAACAGGTTTATAAATATATTGAATTCAACAATCGTTCATTAAATACCCACTATGTAGCAGGCCCTGTGGTAGAAAGACAAAAATGAAAAGTTCTTAAGGAGTTTGTGTTTTACTGAGTGAATACAGCATATGCACAAGTAAGCAAATACAAACTAATTTCAAGAAGGTAGAAATAATACCTGGAAGCCTCAGGGCTTGGGCCTTGAAGAAAACTAGGGATTCTATAAGCTAGAGGAATTCTATGATCCTATAATATTATGAACCTAAGGCACTGAGGCAAGAGATGAAGTGTCATATTTAAGAAACAATTACTAGGTCAGTTTGACTGGAACAGGGAATAAATGAAGGGCAATGCTATGAAATATGGCCAGAAAGGTAAATGGGAAGCCTACTGAGAAGACTTCAAATTCTTTGCTGAGGATGTTATATTTTATCATAGAAGCATTAAGAAACCATTGAAAAAAGTTTGAGGAGTGAGAGTGTAATGGTGAAACCTGTATTTTAAGAATGTTAGTCTGGCATTTGTGTTGAGGATGGATTAGAGAAGGAAGAGAGTGGATTCTAGGAGACCAATTGGAAGGCCATTGACATGCTCTAGGCAAGAGTTGATAATGGACAGAACTAGGATAGACACCTGTGGGAGAGGGGAAGGGATGGATGTGAACAAAATTGGGGAGGCAGAATCAACAAGGCTTGAATACTGGATAGGGAAGGTGAGGGAGAGGGAGGAGTCAAGGATAACTTCAAGGTTGAGACCTTATATTGCAGTAAGGATAGTACCATCATCAATAGAAATGGGAACATTTGGAAAAGAGTAAGTTTTGAGTCCAATATGGTGAGTTCTATTTTGGATATATTGGGTTTGAGATGATAATGGGACATCCCAGATGGAGTTGTCCTACAAGCATTAAATAATAGGGAATTGGAATTTAGGAGATATTGAAACTAGATACATAGACTTGGGAGTTACTTGCAAAGAGATAATTGAACTCACCAGAGAGAATGAGATAATTAAACAAGAGGGTATAGAGAAAAAAGCCTGGGACAGCCACCTAGCTGCCTCCATTTGTGAAACCTTATAAATATACGAGAATGCAAATCTAGCTATGTTACTCTTCTATTAAATACTGAAGGACGTAATTGTTCATATCTAGTAGCTCTCTATGTATGTTATATATGTCTATATGTACTCTCTCTCTATCTATATCTATCTCTCTATATCTGCCCTGGAAGGACACTCATATTTGGATGGGAAATGGTTGATCAGGAAAGAGGAGACTAAGCCTTTCTCTCCCTCCACCTCTCTTTCTTCCTCTCTCCACATATCTATATCTATATTACACACCTCTCCCTCTGCAGACTTGGAAAGATATCTCTTATTCCACTTTATTTTTAACCTTCCTAAGAGCTTATGCATTATACTCAAATACAATGTGTTTCCTATAGGGGAAATAGATTACTTTCAGTTATCGGAAACCTTTTTAAAAGATTGTTTTTTCCCAAGGGGGAAAAAGGGAGTATAGAAGATGTATTTTCCGGTCTATCAAAATAAGATATTAGAGTATATTGAGAGGCAAATAATGTGAAATGACAACCAGAAATGGAAAGGAATCTTAATTCAACTCTTGGCATAAGCCACACTGAAAAGAAAATATTTGGCCAGTAAAATCTAGTCCCCTTGTGGCATGCAAGATAATTTTGAGTGCTAAAAAAGGGTCATATTGAATAGAACTTTAGAACTTGAAGGAACATTATGACAAGAAACTTAAATTGTAGCCTCAATGCAGCATATTTTGTCTTTTCCTCAAACTCTATTGTCAACAGATTTGTCCTACTATGAAGAGTAGACTCTTTCGGTATTGCACAGAATTTGCAGTACCCAAAGTGGACAGGTCTTTGCATATTCCCTTATCAGTGTGGTGCCTTTGGGCACCTGACAGTAGTTACCACCATAAGTCCAGAGGAGTACACTAAAAGTGTGGTAATCAAAATCTTAGCTATACAATTTATATTTTATTTGTAGCTCAGGGTCTTTCAGGATGCAAAGCTAGAAATAGAGTCTGAGTTTCTGTGCATGAGACAAGGATAATAATATGATTGTCTTATGAGTGTACAGAGTTTTAAAATTATTTGTACATAAACTCCTTGATAGTAAGATCTTGTTTAATTTTTCATTTTTTTTTTGTATTTGTCCCCCAAGCGCCTAGTAGAGTGCCTGATACATAGTAGGTGCCTAATAAATGTTTAATTGATTGATTCTATTTCCACTTAATGCAGGTCATCAATTTAGCTATAACTTACAATCTTAGGGAGTTGCCTGGGGCAACTGTTATGCTAATGAGAAATGAAATTATGAACCTAGATCCCTCACTTAGCCACTTGCCCTAAACTTTTTTTATTTTTGAAATAAAAAAAGTAAACCTTCCAGGTTTGTACTTTTCCACTACAGCACAAAGCCAGGATCAATGCAAAAGAAAGGTCAGGAAAATAGGATGTGTTGATAAACAGCTGGCTCACTAGATAAGGTCAACCCAGATCCATATTTCTTTGTTTGATTTTTCTCTCCAAAATTTTATTTTGGAAGGAAGATCGCCCAGACCTCTGGGGTGTTAAAAAAGAATTTGCAATACCCAATCATTGCAAATGTTAAATTTTTTTTCAGGGTTTAAAGAGGTCACAGAATACATACTTCAGAGCCCTGTATTGCTTGTGACTGCATAATGCTTTTAGGGCAACTTACTGCAGACTTGAGAATTTTTAGTAAATAGGGCAGAAAGCAAATGTGTGTTGTGCAAGCTTCTTTTTTTTTGGGGGGGGGGAGGCATAAATACATGGTGTCCTAATGGCACACACTTGATCAGATGCTAAGGATGTAACTACATTCTCATAATCAATATTTTATCGCACATTAAATGTTCTTTCTTCATAGTTTGGAAAAGCTAGTGCAGTAGGATGTTACCGTTACAGCTCCATTTCCTCTGTGTCCCCATGTCCCCAAGAAAAGACCAAAGAACAACATTTTAAAAAGTGCTAGGCTAATCAATATAGTTAGCACATGCCTTGAATAGATCTGTAAATACTACTACTACTACTACTAGCAAGCATTTATTAGGACCTTAAGGTTTACAAAATGATTTATAAATATTGTCTAATTTTATCCTCATATCAACGCTGGTAGAGAGATACTATTATTATCATCCCCATTTTGCAGATGGGGAACCTGAGGAAGACAGTGGTAGAGCCACTTTCCCAGGAACATTTAGTGAATGAATGTTTCAGGCTGGATTTGAACTCAGGTCTTCCTGACTGGTTCTAGCCACTGTACCACCTAGCTGCCTCCATTTGTGAAACCTTATAATTATATGAGAATGCAAATCTAGCTGTTATTCTTCTATTAAATACTGAAGGATGTAATTGTTCATATCTAGTAACTCTCTCTCTCTCTCCATGTATATTAGATATGTATACAGGTGTATATGCACTGTATGTATGTATGTATATATGTATGTATGTATGTATGTATGTATCTATCTATCTATCTATCTATCTATCTATCTATCTATCTATCTCCTCCCTGTCTAGGGAATTGGAAAGACTACGAGAATAGAATGTATATTTTAATAAGGGCATCTAGAGCACTGGGCCAGGAATTGAAAAGTTCAGATCTGGCCTCAGACACTTACTAGCTCTGTGACCTTGGGCAAGTCACTTAACCTCTGCTTCAGTTTCCTCAACTGTAAAATGATATAATAATGTCACCTAACTTGCAGAGGTGTGAAGATTAAATTAGATAATATAGTGCTTTTATATAAGTGCTTAGCAAAGTGCCTGGCATACAGTATGTGCTGTATAAATACTTATTCCCTTCCCCTTTCCCCATCTATCCTGAGCTGATAGGTCAAAACGATAAGAATTGTTTCCTTTATTTCTTTGGGATTTGCCAAGTTTGTTCTTTGTCTATAAATCAGGTCTCTTGTTTGTATCATCAGTTACTTTTTGATACTGTAATAAGTGTTCACACGTAAAAAAACCCAAAGCTTTGAGATTGAATTATTTAATCTAAAACTTAATGACCTGAATTGAATTGTACTCTCATTATGTTTATTTTTTAAAGTTTCAATCACAGGTGGAACTAGTATTTTGGTGAGATTACAGTAGACTTTATAATGGATGGCTGGCTGCTTGTTCTTCAATGGCTAGAGAATTGTGGGAAGGGACACTTTTTATCTATTAATTCATTTGGACCTCTAAACTATCCTATGAAGTACCCTATGTACGGATGAAGAAACTGAGGCACAGAGAGTTTAAATAATTTTCCCATTGTTACACAGCCAGTCAGGATTATAGGGAGAACGTGAACCCAAGTCTTTCTGGCTTCAAATCCCACCCTAGCTATGAATTTTGAAGTGTTTTAATGTTGTCATTATGAACATCAGTGATATCTCTATAGTACAGCTGATGCAGAAAATATTGGAAGATAGGAAATAGGACTCAATTTGCCTTAACTGCTCATTTGTTTAAAAAAAAATCAGTTCTGTTCCAAAGATTTAGTTGTTTTTTTCCTCTTTTTGAAGGGGGAGAGGTGGGAGGGAGAGAAAATAAATTTTTAATTGAAAAACATTAAATGAAAGAAATCAATGCTCTTTTTGTTTACTATTTCCAACTCTTAAAAAAGAGAAAAGTCGATGACATGCCTTCCCTACTCCCCTCCCCAAAGAATGCCCTCCCCTTAAGAAATATGATTACTTTGATCCTGGATAAGTAGGAATTATATAGAAAGGAATTCTTTTCCAAGGGAATCAGGAGACATTTTTTTAAGAGCCAGAGATAATAGTTTTCTTTTTTTTTAAAGGAAGTAATGTAAAGAAGTATTATGTATTTTTTTAGATCCAAAAAAAAATGTTTGTACTGTGTTCCCTTTTTGTCATTCAGTTGGCTGCTAATTACACTGTCGGTTTTCCTCTAATGGCATGTTGTTGTAAAGTGTGCAAATGACACAATAATATAACTGGTTTATAAAAATATGGGCTTCTCTGAAGGCTTAAATACTTGTATAAATGATGCTTCAGAACCCAGGAACATTTGACAACTCTTCTTCAAATCACAATGTGACTGTTTTGTACTACATTATCTTAATGATCCCATTTCAATTTAATTCTCAAAAAATGCCTTCTGAGCAGAAAACTGACTACTTCATGAGGAGACTTTGGAATAAAAGAATTGATCTGGACTGAATCTTTTAAATGTATATGCTGAATAGGAAAATTATAGACTTGCTTTTAGGTTATCAATTTCTGTGAAAACAAATGTAGCTTTGAGAAATTGAGTTGGAGAACATACCAAGAGATAAATTTTAATTATGAAAGTTAGCATGGTCTTGGATGAGTAAGAAGTTTTTGTTTCTAACTTTTCCATTCAGTACCATCATTGCAAAGCAGTTATTACAAGTGGCATGAGGCATGAGGTTTTTAAAAGGACATCACCAATACACAACACATAGGACAGTCCTTGCTGATAATGATTGTGTCTGGAGTCACTATCAAACCTGAGAAGATATGTGGGCAGCTGAGGTTGGCACTGGGAACTTGAAGAGTGAGGGTAAGGTTTAGAATAGGGACTATAACAAAGAGTCAACCAGATAAGGGTAAAAGAATTGCCGTGCAGCATTGAGGGTCTATCAAAATCAGCTAATCAGTTAATTCTAGTGGATCTAGTCAACATGGTTGTGCTACTACCTTCAGCAGCCTGGGGCCAAGAGCTAAGCCTTTAATTTTTTCTCCCAGCTGAGCACCCCTAGTTTTTTCAATTGATCTTGGTATATTATTCTCTATGAGTGTTTTCATCGACTTATTCATTCAATTAGTCAAGGCAGACATATATTCATCAACCATTTGCAAAATATATGTGCAAAGCACTATGCTAGTTGTTGATAGAGATGTAAAGATAATTAAGACATGATATGTCATGGACCTAGATTCAAGGTGAGACTTACTTTTGAGTCCTGCATCGGACAGTTACTAACCATGGGAAAGTCACTAAACTTTTCTTAACCCCAATTTCCTCATCTGCAAAATGGGGATAATAAGGTAGCTAGGTTGTACAAGTGGATAGAGTGGTGATCCTGGAGTCAGGAAGACCTGAGTTCAAATCAGATCTTAGAGATCTACTAGCTGTGTGATCCTGGGCAAGTCACTTAACCTCTTTCCTAATTTCCTCAGTGGCAAAATAATAATAGCACTTTTTCCTCAAGGCTGTGAGTATCAGATGAGCTAATATTTATAAAGTGCTTAGCACAGTGCCTGGCACATAACAGGTGATTAATAAATGCATATTTCCTTATTTTTCCTTCCTTCCTTCCTTCCTTCCTTCCTTCCTTCCTTCCTTCCTTCCTTCCCTCCCTCCCTCCTTTTCTTCTTTCCTTCCTAATCCCATAACTTACAGTTTTAGAAAGTTGCTTGGGTCACTGAAAGATTAATCAAGATGCTCGGGCTTACACAGTTAATATGCATAAAAGGTTGTTCTTGAACCCAGGTATTTCTGAAAGGAGGCTGACTCTCTTAGCCTTTACTCTAGGCTGCCTCATAGTATGAAAGCATTGAAGAAGGTTCTAATTGAGTTCTTTGTAGAATTTCTCTGCCTCTCCTTAGTATTGAACAGAGGTTGAGGCATAGGCTACAATTATTTTCATGCTAAACTTTTTATAAATACTTGTCATGGACATTGCAATGTGAAATGACCAAATATCCAATGAAATGATGTTACTTGTTACCTTTGGGCTCATAATAAAACCATCTCAGTCAATTCCTTTCTTTGCCTCTCAAAGAAGAAGGTGTGATCTCTCCTTCTATATACAAATACTCACATGGAACTTTGATGTCACCTATTTAAGAGTTCCCCTCAATAATTCAAATCATAGTCCATCCATGCCTGCCTACCTATTGTGGCTTTTAACTATGTCTTTCCACAAGTTGACCACAGGGAATCTACCCAACATAGTGGATTCCTTCTTTGCTTTCTCCTGACACCACAAGTGCATCAGTGGAGTACTCTGACTGTCCACCTATCATTCCTTGCCCTTGTGATGTCCCTAACCCAATTTTTCTTCCAATTTTTCTTTCCTTAATGACCTCTTTTATCACCATTCTTTTTTGAAGCTCCTCAGTAGTTGTATGTTGAAATGCCCATTTTCACTGTGCCTGTCTCTATTGCCCTCTGCAATATTAATTTTTAAATTATTCAAAGACTATTGTATTACTACATACCTCACTGCCATACTGCTACATCATTAGACTGTTAGTATTTCTAAAAATAGCCTTTGTCTCCATGAGAAGCTTAAAGTCATTAGGATTTCACAATTTCTTGAAGGCAATGCAGCCTGCTCTCCTCCTCTTGTTCAGCACCTGGGCCAATTCTTGTTCTATTTGTCCTAAATATATATAAAAATAAGCAAGCTCAATAGCTTATCTATACAAATACCTTATCTAAGAAATAACCATTATTCATTTGGTCTTTCCTTGGTGGATGGTCAGATCAAACTCTTTTGAGTGGTTATAGACCTTTTCTACTAAGTTCTGTAATGTTCCAATGTTGATTCTTCCTTCCCTCCTCCCTCCGTCCCTCTCTCCTTTCCTTCCTCCCTCCTTCTCTTCCTCCCTACCTCTCTTCCTTCCTTCCTTCCTTCCTTCCTTCCTTCCTTCCTTCCTTCCTTCCTTCCTCCCTCCCTCCCCCCTCCCTTCCTTCCTTCTTTACTTCCTTTTTTCCTTCCTTCCTTCCTTCCTTCCTTCCTTCCTTCCTTCCTTTCACCCTTCCTTCCTTCCTTCCTTCCCTTCCTTCTTCTCTTTCTTCTTCCCTCCTTCCCTTCCTTCCTTCCTTCCTTCCTTCCTTCCTTCCTTCCTTCCTTCCTTTCTTCCTCCCTCCTTCCCTTCCTTCCTTCCTTCCTTCCTTCCTTCCTTCCTTCCTTCCTTCCTTCCTTCCTTCTTCCCTTTCTTCCTCTCTCCTTTCCTCCCATTCCCTCAATGTCACAAGGTTATTGATTTCATTGATTGATGACTATAGCTCCATAATCGAGACCTTTGTAGCCTCTTAATCCACTATTTATCCCTGCATCGTGGATGATCCTTTTTATATGTAGTATTTGTGGAACACTGTGATTTACAAAGATTGACTCATTAATTCTTACCTTCTTAATGAAATAGGTTAATCCCAGTTACACTTACAGAATTTTATAGGTGAGAGCACCAAGGTATGGATGGCTATTAATAACTTGTTTAAAAGTTCCCCAAGGAGACACAAAAAAGTGAGATTATATCCCCCAAATCTTGACTTCTCATTTATTTACTGGCTTTATTCATTCACCAGTTTGGTGGATCTTCTATGCTAAAAACCATGGGGGATACAAGAGGAGCAGAAGATGGTTCTGTCCTTATCTATCATCTAATTAGGGAAAGACAAGGCAATATGATACAATGGAATATGCACTGACTCTGGAATCAGAGGAGCTGGGTTCAAATTCTACCTTTGACACTTAGTACCTGTGCACCTTGGAGAAGTCACTTACCTCTCTGAGATTTCATTTTCTTGGTCTGTAAAATGAAGAGGTTGGCCTAGATGGCCTCTGAGGTCCCTTCCACTTCTAGATCCATGATTTTATGAAATAACTATAGGATACCAACAAGCTCACATATAAGCAAGTCCGAAATACTGCAAACATTCATGATGAAGACATGTAAAATAAAGAAATGATCAGAATGGGACAGGTCATGAAAGGCTTTCTGGAGGAACTGAGTCTTGAGAAAGAGCTTGATGGAAGTGGAGGATTATTGAAGAAGAGAGGGAAAATAGGGAAAATATTCCAGGGCAGACAGAGAACTTTGCCATTTGTACTAGAAAGATTATGCACAGTGACAGACCCCATTGGTATTTACCCATTTTCTTGAGCTTCAAATGTTCAGAAGCTTCAGGTCATATTCAAAGAGTCTGTCTGAGCCTAGACATTTCACCCCAAAGCAAGACTCTCAAAGGATTAGAAAACACAAAATTGAACCCTAATAGATTTTTCAGACTCTTGGACAGAAAACATTCCAGTAGATTTTTTAAAAATCTAATTCTTTAGATTTAAGGAAGCATAGAGGATGGGAAGGAATAATCTCATTCTACCATTCCCAGCAGACTTTGAGTTTCAGAGTCTAGGCTAAAGGCAAAGAAGAGTCATAGCAATAACCTGATTAAAAAGAAGACAGAGTGCCAAATTAAGTAATAAAAAACCCTTTATTTCCCAGAACCCAGGTAGAGTGATAGGACATTACAGGAAAACCAGTGTGGTAAGCATAAGTCAGTCCCTGAGGAAGTTTCCTGTTTAGGTTGCTTTTGAAAAGCTATTTGCTTCATTCTGTCATATGGTTTTATCATGATAAGCTTTGCATTATAGAAAGAACATTGGTCTCTTAGCGACATGGTTTTGTCCAGTTTTCTGCCATTTGTTAGCTCTATGACCTTGGTGAAGTCACTTTATGAACCTCAGTTTCCTCATATGTAAAATGACAGTGGTGGGCTAAATGATCCATATGGTCACTTCTAAGTCCAGCATTCTGTGACTCAAGATTCTATAATTAGTTATGATATACTGTGCCTGCTAGAATATAGGGAGTGTGGTGTAGAGGACAGAGTGCCATGGTAGAAGACACTAGCTGTGTGAACCCGGGCAAATCACTTAACCTCTCTAGGCCACCATCTCTTCATCTATTAAAAAGGGATAACATAACACCTGCTTGTTGGGAAGGTTGAGATGATGATGTATACAAAACTATTGCAAAGCTCAAAGTTTGCAAATGTCAGCTCTTATTATATTGGACATGTATGTCATCTGAGAAATTATGGATAGCCTATAGGTTTTGGTGATTCTGCATGGGCAAGCATGGCTAGGTTGAAATAGAAAGAACATTTGCACGGATGAGATCACATAGGCCTTTGAGCATCTGAATATTTTGTTTTAAAGATTAAGTTGTTAATCAGATGTTCAGGGAACTGGAAACTTCTACTGATATATTTTCATTATGACCTAAGAAATGATTTAAGCAAATTGAGTCTTCCAAAAGTTACTAAGAGCTGTCCTGCTTATATAAAATATATGTGGTTATGGTATTCAAAGGAGGGGTTTAGCCTTGAGTATATGTTGCCTGCTAACAACATCCAGATTTGCTGTGGGCTAGATTCCTATAAGTGATGCAATAACTCAGTTTTTCTGCTTCTGGTACCAGGTCTTCCATCACAAATCCTCTTTCTCGTTTGATAATTTTGCAATCAATCAATCAAAGCTTTACTAAGTACTGAGTATATAGCACATACTGGGGATACAAATATAAAAATGACAGAGTCCTTGCCTTCCAGGGGCTTAGTTCTACTACAAAAGTCTGGAGAACAATCATCATAGACTCTTAGAGTTGGACAAGAACTCTCCAGTCAGCCAGTCCAACTTCCAACCCAATGCTTGAATCCCTTCTCCCATATTCTTGGCAAATGATTCTCTGGATTTTGGTTAAGTACAAAGTTACCAAACACCTCAAATAAATGAGTTCCCATAGCCACTACATTAAACTATTTGCTCTTTAAAAGCAATCAGAATATATTGCATTTATTCCATCATGTTAGTTAATGGCATAGTGGATAGAAACCTGGACTTGAGTTTGAATCCTGCCTCAGTTTACTAGCTGTGTGGCTATGGGTGAGTAACCTCATCCCTCTCAGTATCCATTTCATCAGGAGGACTCAAAAACCCTTAGGGCCCTCTCCAGGTCTAAATCTATAATCCTATGACTATCATCCCAGGACCTGCAAGTTTTATATAGAAACTGCTTCTTTGTAATCTTCATAAAGATTCTTACAAGATAGTGGGGAAAAAGGCTTCTAAGTGGAAAAAGTGAGGAGCTAAGTATTTAAGAGACTTGCCCAAACTCATCAAGCATCTTATCAGCAAGCAGAGCCATCATGCAAAACGAGGGATTTTGGTTTCTATCCAAGATGAGCAGAAAACACAAGCTAAATGAGCTACTAGCTATGTATTTTTCTCCCAAATTATTGTTCCTAAAATTCTCTCAGCTGGAAACTCTTTTTGGATCTTGCCTCTGACACTTAATTGGCTTTGTGGCCCTGATGGCAAGTTACGTAACCCCTAACAGCCTCAGTTTCTACATTTGTAAATTGGGGGTAATGATAGCCCCTACCTCACAGGATTATTGTGAGGATCAAATAAAAATTTACGTAGGTGTGTGTGTGTATACATGTGTGTGTATGTACGTATGATGTATGTATGTATATATACATATGTACTGGAGAAGGAAATAGCAAACTACTCCATTATCTTTGCCAAGAAAACTCAAAAAGGGGTCATAAAGAGTTGAACACTACTGAAAATGACAAAACAACATGTATATCTCTATCTCTATCCATCCATCCATATATACACAAAAATGCTTTGTAAACATTAAAGCATGATATAATTGCAAGTTATGATGATGCTTGTTATTAATTTGCAGAATCAAATGCAAACTAGATCTAAAAATATGTGTTAACCTACAACGAATGATTACAAGAAGCTACAGGCAGTAACAGTTTGAGGAGCAAAACAAAGTCAACTTTTTTGATGCCAAATACATTAAAGATATTCTAGGAAACCAGTCTCCATATTGCTTTTATGACTTGATTTATTCGCAGAGACAGCAAATCTAATGCTGCATATTAAAAAAAATTGAATGTCCCAGTAGTGAATGTTTTATACCATCATTAAGTATAGAAATGCCCATTTTACTTAGAGCTGTTATTTTAAAGGAACTCAGCCCCAAACTGAAGCCCACTGATCTGCTTACAAGTGGCTCTGCCTTGGAGCAGACACCTGCTCGGTTTTACTGAAAGATAGAGGAAACCTGTAGGTCTGTCTGGCCTGTGCATCACCACAGCAGAACATCAAACGCTACCTCTTCAGTAACCCCGACAGACAGCCACTTTCCAAAGGAGACATAAAAGGGACCCTCCTGCCGGAAGGACCAGTGGGAGCTTTGCTAAGCTTGCCTCTGTGGGGACCCCTTTCTTGTTCATCTTACTGTGAGACAAGGTCCTTGACAAGACTGCTGGCTTTTGGCACAGAACAGAAGATTTAGAAGGCTTTGTAGGCCCTTGGAAGCCCGAAAATGTTTCATGTGCAAAGGAGCAATGCAAATCGAGAAAAAAAGCAAGACTTTTGAGCAAAGATGTTAGATGGCTAGCAAGTATCTAGCCCTTTCCTTTTTGCAAAGAAAATATCAGTGTATTTTGAATTAAGTCCATACCTAATGTGGGGCATTACCAGGAAGAAACTGGGCTTCCTGGTAAAATGGCTCACTTATAGAGCTGCCCCACCCCCAATATTGGTAACAGCTGGCCCTTTCCAGTACCAATTTGGTAATGTTGTTAACACTTTCTGGTTGTTCTTAAAAAGGTTTCCTATTAGCCAGACTTCTCCAAGTAAATTTAAAATTAGCCAGTAATTCATCTGAATTTGGACACCAAATGAACAGCCACCATTTTGCTTAGCCATTTTCCTTTTGCTTCATAATTGCCCTAGAAGTTTGTCCATTGTGATTGCTCTCATTTCCTAGTTAAGGGAGTGGGCAGAATTGCTGAATGCCTTTAGAATGTAAGAACCACGAAGTGAGGCGCTGCTTTGTTTTTTGTCTTCGTACCCTAAGTGCCTAGTAGAGTACATAGTACTCCTACTATAATAAGTAATAAATTATTAAATGTATTAACATTAAATTTAATAAATGCTTACCGATCGATTGAGGTAGAACTGCAGCTACAGTCTATATCATCCGACTCTCAGTTCAACATTCTTTCGATTGTATTACATTGACTTCATCATTTAGAGGTGGTGTGGTTTTTGAGTCTGAGCAATTAATTGAGTTCATATTCTGCCTTTGTCACTACCTGTGTGACCTTGGCTTCAATTTCCTCATCTATAAGAACTTTGGAGTACATAACCTTTAAAGTCTCTTGCAGCTCTAAACCCATGAGCCCATCATCATCATCATCAAACATTGATTGAACTCTAACTTGGTCGTTATTAGTAGTACTACTGTTTAAAAATATTTTAATTTATCTTTAAAATCTTTTTGTTTATTTTATTCTGGACTTAAGAAATAAAACAAGCATTTCCATAACATAGTAGAATAGAAAAAAAGATGATTGCACATGAAACTACAAATCTATTATGTACAACTTGCTTAAATGTATAACAAAGTTATCATGTTGCTTTATTTCTTCCTTTTATTTCTAAATTTTGATTTATTTTTCTATTTTTTGAAAACTTCTGAACTTAAATATTAACTAAATTGAGTACTTCCACATATACAGTAAAACAGATAGAGAGGATTGGGCGTGAAACTGTAAATCTCTGTCATATAAGTATTTGACTAACTATTTCTGATAAATTCTAACTCAGGATTAAATTAGTGATTTGAGGGGTATATTACCTTTCAGGCCTGTGACTCTCATTTAGTGCCCTAAGTGGTACTGCGCTGGGGCCTGCAAGACTCACATTTCCCTAAAGCAGAGTTCTTTACTTCGGGTTCAAGGGTTACTAAAAAGATTTTTTTTAGGGACTGTGAACTTGGATGGAACCTCAAATATAGTTCTATTTGCACTAACCTTTGGTTTTCTTTGTAATCCTATGAATTTTATTTTATATATTTAACAATCATTCTTTTGGAGGGAATCCACAGGCTTCACTGGTTGGCCAAAGGGCTGCATGATATGAAATAGTAGAGACTCTAAGGCCTATATATTTGAGAAACTTCTGCTTCCCTAGAAATGGGTAACTCCTAGTTCAATTGAAGAGTAGAAGGAACAGGAAGAGTATAAGTAACATGATAAGGAGGCCCCAGGAAAAGAAAGAGCACTGGTTTTACCATTAGCCATTAACATCTCAATTCGTATTAATTTTTCAGATTGGCTAGCAGGCACCTGGCAGAGCCCCGAGGGACAGAAATACAGGGTAGATGTGCTCTGAAGGAAAATTCTTCACAGCAACATGAAAGTAACAATTAAAACCTATAACTGACCTTTATGGAGTACTTTAACATTTGCAGAGCATGACAGAGTGCTGGACCCTGAGTTCAAGTTTTGACTCAACTACTTATTAGTTATGTGACCTTGGACAAGTCACTTCATCTGTGGGCCTCAGTTTCCTCATATGTAAAATGAGGAGACTACACTGGGTGAGCTCTTGCAGCTCTGAATCTCTGGTTCTGTGAAATCATCTAATCCTTGCCCCAATCCTGTGAGTTATTACAAGTATTACTAATCTCATTTTTACAGATGAAGGATCTGAGACCAAGTGAGAAGTTATAAGACCTAACCAGGGTCACACAACTTTTAAATGTATGAGGAGGAATTTTAACTAGGTCTTTCTGATTCTAAACCCCCTTACCCCTTGCTTTATAGAGTCCCTCGGCAGCCGGGAGGATAATAGAAGGGCATAAGGGTGTTTGGTAAGAGGTATAAAAAGACAAAAGGAAGGTCAAAGAAGGGAGAAATGAGGGGGAAAAATCAAGGGAAACTTTATCTTCTTTGTAGTTTTGTATAGGACCAGCCCTATATTTGTCCCTTTAAGGACCTTGTAAAATAAAATATATACTATAGTCCCAATCTGAGTAATGGGGGTGCAGTTGAGACTCTTTTGTCCTCTCAGACTTTTCTTACTCTTAAACATTGTAAAGCTGGGTATTGGTAGAGAAAAATTTCAATTTTCCACTAGGCAGGCAGAATTGCTGAGTATATAAGTGAATCTGAAGATCAATTAGTTTGAATGGGAGCCCTTTGTAGGGAAGCTAGTCTTTTCTCCTATGTGTTCTTTTATATGTCTCAGAACTGATGACATTTAGTGGAAATAAAAAAAATAAAGGTTATTTGTTTAGTTACTGACAAAAATTGTCCAACGGTGGCTATAGAAAGCCAAACACTCATATTGTTCAATTAATAAAGACAAGTGTAAATTTAGAGCCCTATAAGTCAGTATTGCAGTTTAGAATAAGTAGAATTTAATATGAGTGGGAAGGCAGCTAGGTGGCACAGTGGATAGAGTTCTGGGCCTGGAGTCAGGAAGACTTAACCTCCTGAGTTCAAATCTGGCCTCAGACCCTTACTAACTGTGTAACCCTGGACAAGTCACTTAACCCTGTTGCCTCAGTTTCTTTACCTGTAAAATGAGCCAGAGAAGGAAATGGCAAACCACTTCAGTACCTTTGCCAAGAAAGCCCCACATGGGGTCATGAAGAGTCAGTCATAAATGAAAACTACTGAACAAAAACAAAAATATGAGTGGTGCTGTTCCAAGGGGCTGCCTGTTGGCTATAGGAATTATGAATACTATTGGATGGTTTTTAGCATTTGAAATGGTAAAGAAAATAGAAACTCAGAGCTTCTCTTAGTGAGGTTCAACCCTGTTATTCCCAAAGTAAGGAGAACCCTTCAAGCAGTAATGCCATTCAATAAGATTCTGCTCTATCCAATAGTAATTTCCTTTCTTTGTAGCTAGCCCCATATATGAAATGGTGTTCCAGGTAGAGATTTTAGGGCCAGTTTGGAATTGACAAGAGGCAGTGTTGCATAGTGGATAGAGAGATGGCTTCACAGTTTGGAAGATATGGGCTTAAGTCTCTTCTCTGGCTGTACGAATTGTTGGCAAGTCACTTGCCCTTAAGTGCCCCCATCATTCTCTAAGACTGTAAATTTCAGAACAGATGCTAATTTGCATTGATAGAAGGATTTTCCTTACCAAGAATTCCCTGTCCTAATGAAATTTAGGTCCAGTTCTTTGGTAGAAACAGCAGGCTTTAATAATAGCTCTCACTGGGCATCTCAATTGGTGAAAACTCATCAGAAAGCTGATTTCGGGGTTCAATGATCTCAGTGAGACATTTATTATTTTCTGAGTTTATTGTGGGGGAAAAACAGATCTGCCAAGTCGGTTGGGGAGAGGAATGCAAGTGTGCTCTTTTGTATTATGGAACTCTGCCTGGCCCACTTTGTGGATGGAAGACATCCCAAGGAAGATTTTCATGTCAGCAGAGTTTGATTTCTAGGTGATTAGATTTCACATTCCTCCTTCAGCTACTGGATGATAGCCTTGGCACGGTAGATGTTTATTGGCATTAAATTGGTTATTGGCTTATGAGAATATGCAGGTTTTTTGGACAAACCTTTATAAAGCAGACAGTCCCTCACTAGGGAGAAGCTGGGTTATCCTACTGGAGGATATGTAGACTGTGAAATTGCACAGAGGAATTTCTTATGAGTCAAAACTTTCCCATAGTCATTAACAGGGCTCAAAAGTAGGTGATATTCTAAGGAAGGCCATAGACAGGCTTTTGGGCTACGGGATGCCTGGACATATAACCATTTTCCTTAGACAATGGTTATCCTGGGGAACCAAAGACAGCTCCTCCTTCCTTCCCCCTCTCCCCATTTTTTCCATTATGCATTAGTTGGGAAATAGAGACAAGTAAGAATCTCATTCTTGTTGAGTATAAATGCTGTACATCAACAAAGGAAAAGTTAAGTTTGGGGGGTGGGTAGCAAATCAAACTTCAGATCAAATTTTGACCAAGAACAGTTTTCTAGGCCATTTCCTCAGAAGCAGAAGGATCAATGAGAAAGGCAAATGGGAATTATCATAAATCTGGGGGTCCTAACTTTTTATGTTATGGACCTCATTTATCAGCCAGGTGGACCCTTCTCAGAAAAATGTTTTTAAATGATTGAAGGAAATGGTAAACTTCAGAGGTTAGTAAAATAAGGATGGATTTTCCCCCATCCAATTTCATGGACTTCTTGAGAAACTGTGGACTCCATATTAAGAGCTCTTATCCTAGATAAAAATAAGTAACAAGAAGAAACAATGGAAATCAGGCATCTTAAAATACCTAGGAAGTATTTTCTAATTTTTCTTGTTTTATTTTCTATAGACTTTCTTTACAAGTCAGATTCTACTGATGTTTTTATAAAGAGTTTAATTTGCTCACAAAAGGCAAAATTTTTATGCATTGCATTGATGTTTTTTCTTCTCAGACATCAGATTTTAGAAAAATAAAATAACTAGGGAATCAGCTTTGAAATCAGATAAACATGCCCTCTCTGGGCAACCATCTTAAATTTCAGTCACTATCCCTGGTTATATGCTCCATTCACAAAGAGATAAGGATAGCAATTTTAATCTACAGAGTGCCAAGACAGCATATTATCTTTCTAACTACTGAAAATATCTATAGTCTTTAAAACATTCATGGAACTTCTTTCTCCTTCCCTCCTGATATATCAATCTGCTCCTTCATCTTTTGCTTTTCTCTAAAAGTCTTTAGGATTGGATCGGATTTGTTGAGTGAAACATACAGAAAAGTAGAGAGTTTGGTATTTGGAATCAAAAGACATGAGTTGGACCTCTTGTTCCACTGTGTATTAACTTTTCGGCCATAGGAAAGAGAGACAGCATTGGACAATGGACAAAAATGCTGGATCTGAGGTAGAATCATGGCTAATTTCTTACTAGTTGTGTAACAATGGAGAAATCACTTATCCTTCTTGCTTCAGTTTTCCTCATTTATGACATGAGAATAATATTTACACTACCTACCTCCTAGGGCTGTTGTGAGGGTCACATGAGATTTTACATATATGTATATATATAATACACACACACACACACACACACGTGTGTGTGTATGTACATATGTGTGTATCTATATCTAGATATAGTATTTTCTAAACCCCAAAGCAGCAGTTCTTAAGCTTTTTGGTTTCAGAACTCCTTTATACTGTTAATATTATTGAGTACTCCAAAGGGCTTTGGTTTATATGGATTAGATCTATCAATATTAACCATATTAGAAGTCAAAGCATCTTAGTATTATTATAAAAATAGTTTTGACCCCTGAATCTCCTGAAAGGGTCTCATAGACCTTCAGGGTCCCTGGACCATAACTTGACAACTGCTGCTCTAAAATAGCATATTTATTTAAGCTGTTATTTACCAGACCAGAATATGTTAAAAATAAATGTTATATATACATCTATGTATACATGTCATAAGTTAAACATATCAAAAGAAACATGACACACATGTGTATATGCATTTATATATGTGTTAATGTGTATGTATATAGAAATACACACATATGTGTATGAAATGTACTATAAAATAAAAAAAAAGAAAAGACGATATCCAGTTAATTTTAATATTTGATCCTTCTTTTGCCTTATAGTTTTTGGACCTAGTATTACTGCTGTCAGTGGTATGAAAGAATCTATTATTACTTCAGTTAATCAACCTTATTAAAATTCTGCAGGAGCAATACTGACTGAAGCTATCTGTAATATAAGAGAAATAGATTTCTGCCTTTGAGCCATTTCCTTTCCAAGAAAATGCTACATTTTATTTATTTGCTATTTTTGTAGTGCTTAAGCTATATTATTTAACATTTATATAGCACTTGGTATTTACAACCACTTTACAATGATTAATTAGTTATTTAGCCCAGCATAGTTCTGTAAGGTGGATCAGCATAATTAGAATCACAACACTGTTGCCCATTCTAGGAAACAGAGACAGACTTGTCTCTCGTGGAATACTGATGATTCCCCCTATCAATTGTCTTTAGTAAGGGTTGCTCAAAATATCCTGAAGATTTCTATAGAAATCTCAATGCAAAACAGTTTGTTTCTTTCACAAAGGTTCAGTTGTCATTATGTCATATGAAACCTGTGGAATGCATTTTCCTATTGAGCTTCGCTCTTGTTTTATTTACATTAAATGCCATAGTGTGTTTTCTCTGATATATTTATGCCCACAGTGTGAGCATTTATGTTGGCTATATACTTTCTCATTAGTCCCTTGTGTGGTGGCTTATGAAACTTAATTGGTCTTATTCCTAGGTTCAGAGGAATTGGAGCTGAAAGAGAAGCCAGAGAACAAGCAGTCAGTCCAACCCTCTTGTTTTAATGGACAAGGGTACTAATTTGTTTAGTGGTGTGGCCAAGGTCACACATGGAGGAAGCTGCAGAGCCATTATGCACACCCAGCTGCTTTTTCTTGTCAACTAAACTTAAAAGGTTCAACAGTTACTCTGAACTTAGAGCATAAGCAGCTTGAGAACAAGAGCTGTTTCATTTCTGTCTCTGTATCCCCAGCACTTAACACAGTCCTTGGTTCATGGCAGGTGTACAGTAAATGATGGTTGACATTTTTCTTCAGTCAAGCACACAATTAACATTTTTTAGTTCTGTAGTGATGGAGCCATTCATAATAATTCACACCTTGACCACTCAGAAGCACATCAATAATACCACTTTCCTCTCTAATCCTAGGTGTCCACCAATTCCATCTCTCATCATTAATATATATATATATGTATATATATATGCACATACACACACACTATATATATGTTTATATAAATATTTGGGTATATAAATAGCAAAGGCTTTTAAATTCTGTTTCAGCTTTATCACTAACTGAATGACCTTGGGCAAAGCATTTAATCTCCCTGGACCTCAATTTCTCCATATGTAAAAGAAAGGAGTGCACCTAGATGCCTTCTGAGGTCCCTTCAGCTATATATCTCAGATTCTATGTAATAATGATTTTTTTCTTTCTTCTGACTCAAGTATTCAAATACCTGGTCTGAGCATCTTAAATGCTGTGTGTAACCTTAATTAAAAAGATCATCTTTGTCTCCTTCCTATCACAAAAGACTACACTTGTTTAATGGATTTTTATGAAAGAAAACAATTAATTATTACAATTCATTTCCTAATGTTTGTGGATGATCAGTGATGTGTATCAAAAAGGCATGGAGGGTTTCCTCTTTCTAAGGGCATTACTTAGCTGTTGGTAATAGAATAAGAAGTGCCAATTGTGCTAACATAGAATTTCTTAGAATCCACCTTAGATCATTGGTCTCTTTTCGAAGAAAATCAGCATCAATTACAGTTGTCGGCTCTCCACTAACAGTTGAAGAGTGATGAAGGCTCTCATTTTATTCAGGCTGAATAGCAGAAGAAGGGACTCAAGGATTCTGGATCCTTGAGGTGGAAAAAAGGCATCAAAAAGATTGAAAAAAATAAGGTTGAGAGAAGAATTGGTGTAATTCAGTTTAATTCAGCAAACATACCCATATTGGGTGCTTGGTGTGGACAGAGACCTGTGATTGGTTCCTACTCCAATGGGCCTTACAGAGTAGGAGAGGGAATAAGACACAAATATATATATATATATATATATATATATATATATATAAATCATAATATATAATATTTTATGATGAGTATATTATAGAGGTAGAAAAGAATATGTTATGTAAGATTTAAGTGGGAAGTTCATTCTTTGCAGGAAGGACCGGAGAACACTTTATGGAGCCAGTGGTCTTTATTAGTAGGCATTTAGTAGGTATATGAAAGGAGATAAGATACTTCAGGCAGAGGGGGTTGTGTGAACAAAGGCACCAAAACAGTAAACCACTGGGCAGGTTTGGGAAAGAAAGTGGTTCAAGTTGCCTGTGGAGAAGGAAATAAGGTGGAAGGAAGATGGGAAAGTGTGGTGATATCACATGATGGAGGGCCTTGTTGTTGTTTGTCCTTTGTTCTGCAAGAGGACCATGACACCAGGGAGGTGATGCCATGACATGCAAGTGAATTGGATTTAAGTGAGGGAGGGCTGTGCAAGTCACCAGCTTCACTTTCTCCTCCAAAGCCAACTGGGTCTAGTGGGGAGATATAGATTAGGATGACTGGAGATGGCTCTTGGAGGGCCTTGAATGACTGGCAGGTAAGTTTTAATTCTTGGTAATCAAGAGGGAGTCACTAATGATTTTTGGAGGTTTTGTTGGCTGTGGTGTAGAGGTTGGATTGGACGCAGGAGAGCCTGGAGGCAAGAAGAATATTCAAAGGCTGATATAATTGGTTGGTAGCAATGGGAGCTTATACCATGATGATGCTAGAGGAAATAGAGAGGAGAAGATCAATGCCAGACATATTGGGGAGGAGCAATTGACTGCATTTGGGAACTGGTTGAATGTGAGAAGTGGAAGAGAAGGAAAGGGCAAAAAAATTTCTAGACTCACTGAATTGGGTTTTTGTTGTTTTGTTTTATTGTTTTAAAGAGAAAGAGTCAAGTCAAAAGCAAAAAAAGCAAGAGTAGTTTTTTATTTGGGGAAAAAGTTATAGGAAATAAAACGTTTTAAGTAATAACCACATGACATGACATGCAATATCATATTATAAATACATTAGAGAGGTGATGAGCAAAGGGTAGTATGAGTTCCAAGGGAACCTCCGTGCAAGGGATGACATTTGAATTTGAACTCTACTTCACAGTACTTTATTTTTCCAATTACATGTAAAGACAGTTTTCAACATTCACTTTTATAAGCTTTCAAGTTCCAATTTTTTTTCTCCCTCCCCAAGATGGCAAGCAATCTGATTATAGGCTATACATGTTCAATCGTATTAAACATAGAGTTTGAGGTTGAGTAGATGAGTAGAAGGATGAGTAGAAATTAATTTGGGAAGTCAAGCAATTCAACCTAGGCCACTTGTGTATCATTATGTATAACCCTTCCACAATACTCATGTTGTGAAGGACTAACTATATTTTGCTCCATCCCAACCCATCCCGCTTTATTGAATTTTCTCCCTTGACCCTGTCCCCTTTCCAAAGTGTTTGTTTTTGATTACCTCCACCACCCCCATCTGCCCTCCCCTCCATCATCCCCCCCCTTTTTTTTATCTTCCTCCCTCTTCTCTCCTGTGGGGTAAGATACCCAACTGAGTATGTATGGTGTTCCCCCTCAGGCCAAATCTGATGAGAGCAAGGTTAGAGGGGAGGGCTGACTGGGGAACAGGGCAACCAGAATATATTGCCATCTTGGAGTGGGGGGGGAGGGTAGAAATGGGGAGAAAATTTGTAATTCAAACTGTTGTGAAAATCAATGCTGAAAACCAAATATGTTAAATAAATAAATTTAAATTAAAAAAAAAGAAATTAATTTGGGAGACAAGAGGAAAAAAGACATTACATGCTTCTGAACTGCATGTCCAGAAGCACAGAGTAGGAATGCTGGTTATATTCACATGACAGAGAGTAGTCCAGTTTGACTGAAGTGAGGAGAAGGGTCATTTTGGATGAAATTGGTAAGGTTGTGTGGTGCCATCTATAACATTGAAAATGGGACCACATTTTGATCTTTAAGAAAATTGAATGTGAAATAATAAAAAAATTCTAGAACTTATTAATAAAAGCTTTCTGGAAGATGGGCCAGTCATATATAGCAAAAATTCTGAATTATAGAAATGTGAAAGAGTTATAGTTTTATCACTAGACTGTGAATTATATGAAAGCAAGGGAAATGCTTAGAAGTGCCTGCTTTAATGAATGCAGATGTAGGGACAAGGCCTGTGATTTAATTGGTAAAAGAAACTCCAGGATGAAAACAACCCCAAGCCTCCATCTACCAATGCTTGTTTTCACCTTTTCTGTAACTTAGAGTCTTAGAGAGTTACCTAAAGTACTGAGATGTTAAGTGACTTGCCTGGTGTCACACAATCAGTATATCTCAGAGATGGGACTTGATCCCAGGTCGTCTGGACTTTACAAGTGGCTCTCTATCCTCTTCTCCATGCTATCGTTCTTAATAATTATAAAGGAATTATTTGTAATATGCGTTTCAGTTGTGTACATGTATATGCTTATTCAGTTATTTAATGTACATGCTTGAAAACAGAAGTAATATTCTAATTTGACTAAAATTAAGCCTCCATGGTTGCCAATTATCTCTTACCTGTTAAGTCCAATGGCTTTCCCTTCATCTTCATCTTATTAGCAGCTTTTGACACTGCAGATTGCACTATCCTCCTGGAAATTCCTCCTTTGAATTATGTGGTGCTCTTATCCCTTGCTTCTCTTCCTATCTGTCTGAAAGTTCCGTTTCTGTTGCCTTTGCTGGATCTTCTTCTTCCTCTTGCCCATTATTTATGAATGTCCCCCAAGTTTTGTCCTGGGCCTGTGACCAGGCCCTTTTGGCTGTCTACTTTCTCCTTTGGTGATGTCATCAGCATCTCTACATTTAATTTTCTCCTCTAAGTAAATAACTCTTAAAATCTATATGCCCAGGCCTAGTCTCTCTCCTGAATGTCAGTAGCACATTGTCAGTTGCCTGTTGAATTTTGCTATATAGATATCCTGGGCTGTATGTTTTATCTCCTCACTCCTTTGCTCATGACCTCTCCTCCTCCAAGACTGGAAGCTCCTAGAGGGGAGGGGTTTTCCGTTATTGTCTCTTTAGTGACTACCATGGACTTTTACATATTAATACCTTCCCTGTCTACCTCAAGTGGGAGAGGAAGGCACTTGTTTTGAATATCATAAGAGGTTTTTACTATATTTAAAAGCATTTTGTAAATAATAGTTTCTTACATAATTGTATTATTATGATTATGATTATAAGTAGGAGAAATATCATCCTTAAAACATTTTATGTTGTTTATACACATTAAACACATAAATGTTCCTTGTATTTTATATATCCTATTGGGCAGCTAGGTAGCATAGTGGATAGTGTTGGGCCTGAGTTCAAATCTAGTGCCAGACACTTAGTAGCTATGTTACTCTGGGCAAGTCACTTAACCCTGTTTGCCTCAGTTTCCTTATCTGTAAAATGATCTGCAGAAGGAAAGGGCAAACCACTGCATTATCTTTGCCAAGAAAACCCCAAATGGGGTCATGAAGAGTTGGGCTTGATGAAAACAACTCAACAACAGCAACACATGCTATTATAGCAGTGTTATAACAATATGAAAACAATGCATTTATTATCACTAAAAGCTTAAACAATGGGGAGTACAAGTTTTATTACCCCTACTTGACAGGTGGGAAAACTGTTCAGAGGGGGTGTCATGACCTGCTCACGGTCAAGCTGTAAATTGGGGAGCCAAGATTTTAAACCAGTTTTTGTATTTCCAAGTCCAGTGCTATTTTCACTATACCAGTATAGTGTAAATGATTCAAATGTCTTGGAGGGGCTTTCTGGGAATAAGGGACAAACTTTGCTCAAATATAAAATAATATCGCGTATCCTGGATGACTGTTCCTTTTCTTTAGCTGTGGTTGATGGCTATCACATTTCATGCGAGGAACAGGTGTTATTTTTTCCCATATAATAACAGAAAGCACGGCCATCACTTGGGTAAACTAGATGAATTTGTAATGTATCAGTCCTTGGGATGGAGACATTTCATATATGCCTTACCTTATCTGGTTTTTGTGTCCTTAGTAAGTATTTTTTTCCTTTGCAGATCTGCTCATTGTTACTACAACATCCTATTAAATTTAAGAGGGGAAATGAAATTCTATGTTTAAATACTAAGCACTTGAACAGGAGTCAAATACTGAATGCATCTAAATGTTATTTCTCAGTTTTTACACTATTGGATATAACTGTGTTAATTGCCCAGAGGCTACTTTAGGGGATATTAATCCATAAGCAATAGCAAAATGGAATTAAAGAGAGTTTCTGATTTTTCCAAATGTGTCAGGGTAAAATCCACTGAAGATGATGGAGAGGGCCACAAAGATTTCCCTTCTGATTGCTATATGTTAAGATTTTTTCACTTCAGTATTTTTGTTGGTATCAGGTACACCTAGAATCAATTGGGTTGTCTGAACTAACTCTTTTCTAGGAAAATACCCAGTATCCTAGAGACTCCAGAAAAAAGAAATTGTTGTTAGCCATTTCCTATCCTATGCAATTTTCAATTCCTCCCAAATGTTCTAGAGTTTTTAACAAGTATTTTCTTGCAAAAGGGAAAATAAATCTATTTTAGGAGTGGCCATTATGGGTAAAGATGAATGTTCAAGATTTTCATTTCTGGCTTCGTTTCTTTTCAGATCTTTTTTTCCTCTTTACTTCAGTTTCCTTGTATTAAAGGAGGGGGAAAACAGATCCCGAAGCATCATAGTACTGTCATTAAAATGATGTAATAGATAGAATGCTGAACCTCGTGTCAGGAATACCTGAATTCAAATATGGCCTCAGATATTTAGTAGCTGTGTGACCCTTGGCAGGTCACTTAACCTCTGTTGATCATCTATAAAATGGGCATAATAATACTACCTACCTCCCAGGCTGCCACAAAGATTTGCCTAAAATGGGGTAATAATTGCAAAGTACTTAGCACAGTGCCTCGTACATGGTGCTACATAAACATTGGCTATGATTATTTTAATTATTTACCCATCCTCTCCATTTGTCTTTGCCTTACAACTCTTTTCATTTCTTCCTCTTAGATTGGGCTATAACTACACTAAGACGTGTAAGATGATTTCCCATTGGGAGAAGCCCTGTGAGATATTTCTTTCTTCTTACGTGGTTACTTACATTTACATGTTCCCCACGACTATTTCCAGGACTCCATTAAAACAAAGTTAGGGAGAATTTTAATTAATCTCTATCAAAATTGGTAACTTGTCTAAATGGATCATGGAATTTCTGAGTTGGGAGGGGCCGTAGAGGTCATCTAGTCTAACATTGGACCTGAAGCATGAATCATCTTGACACATCTCTAGCCAGCCTCTTCTTGAATACCTCGCTGAGGAGCTTATTATCCTATCAGTTAGCCTATCACCCTTTTGGGCAACTTTAATTTCTTATAGGTTCTTACTCATATTGCACTAAAATCTACTTCTCTTCTACATTAACGTTGTCATACCCTCTGGGATATTAAATTAATCCCCCTTCCATGTGACAACACATCAAATATTTGATGACAGTTACCAAGTCTCTCCTAAATCTTCTTACCTCCAGTTTAAATAGCCCCAATTCCTTTAACTATTGCTAAAATTACATGGTTATAAACCTCTTCATGCTCCTTTGCATATGTTCCAATTTGTAAATGCATTTACTAAAATATGGTACTCAAATGATGTGGTACTTTAATAGTAGTCTTGCAAAGGCAGAGTTCTATAGGATGATCATATTCCTTGTTCTGGACACTATAAATTTTTTCATATATCCTAAGAGTATCAGATATTTTTGGGGTGCTACACCATATTGAGTCAACAAAAACTTACGAGTCTTTTTCACATTCATGGCTCTCTAGCCATATCTTCTCCTCCATTGTTTACATCATTACCTTTTTGAACCCAAGTGTAGGACTTTATGTTTATTGCTATTAAAATATCATGGCTAGATTTTGCCCACTAACACAACCTGTTCAAATTTGTTCAAATTTAGTTCTTTCTTATAACTACTTACCTCTTGATGGCTAGATTTTGCCCACTAACACAACCTGTTCAAATTTGTTCAAATTTAGTTCTTTCTTATAACTACTTACCTCTTGAAGTAGTGGACACATTATGAATTTAGAACAGAATGGGACAGAACACAGGTCTGTAGGAGGCCATTAGACACCTCCCTCCTAAAACCTTATCTACTTCTCCCCGGCCTTCTTCTGACTTTGTTTTTGGGGCAGTTCGGTGACACAGTAGATAGAGTGCTGGGCCTCAAGTCAGGCAGACTCATCATCCTGATGATTTCTTGTCAGAAAAGTTACCCCATCCCTGGGGTATATAAAAGTCAACTGAGCCACAGTTTGTCTTTTCACACACTCCCTCCTCATTGGAGTTCCAGACCAAAACAGATCTCCATTTTCGGGTGAGGAGGGGATTTCTCTCTCTTTCTTAACCCCTGAGACAATAATGGGGACTGAACTCAGAAGCACATTACAGAGCTGCTGGTGGTGATACTGGTACTATGTGTTTATAGAATGCTTTCAGGTTTGCAAAGCACTCTATAAGTATGAGCTTGCCCAGAGTTTACTATGTGCAATGTACAAGGCACTGGGGACCCAAACACAATGAAAAAAGGTCTTTGCCTTCAAGGAGCTTGCATTCCACTAATTATCTTCAGTTTCTTCAATGGATTGTCACATTCTAAGGATTTCTGTCTCTTTACAACGCTGTTCACCTTTATCTGGACAAAGTCCTGCTTTTCAGCATCTTTTCTATAGCATGGTGTCTACAACTCAATACAATGTGCTAGACATAACCTAATCATCATAGAGCCTGGTAAAGCTCCCTCATTTTAGATGCCATGGTTCTGTTAATGCAGCCTAAGATTTCATTAGTTTTTTTTACTTCCATGTAACACTATTGACAGTCACTAGGCCTGCAGTGCAGGGACTTAGTTGAAATGGTTACATATTTGCTGTACTTGAGATTTTGATGGCTTTCAAGTCAGTGTGGCATAGTGTAATAGTAGCCAGGAAGATGTGGATTTGAATCCTATCTCTGACATGTACCAGCTAAGTGACCATAAGCAATTCAAGAAGTAGCCATGTAATAGTGTGGATTCCTTTTGGTTATGGGTTATATTAAATGGCCCTGAGGTCCCTCTCGACTATCAGATTCTTCGAAGTCACTTAATTTCTCTGTGCCTCACTGTTCTCACCTTCAAATGGCTAGAGTGTTGTCGATTGTGAAATTTAAAGATGTTTGTGAGACCTTGTTTTCCTGGAAGATCGTTTGATGGAATATGTGGGCTACGTGCATATACCCCAATGTTGCTTAGAGGCTACTTAAGGGCTGGACAAACTTTAGAGTGTTTTATAACCCTTAGTGATGGTTATCATTATTTGTAAAGTATCGACAGTTAGCCTGTAAGAGCTCTCTACAGGATGACACACTTTCAATCCCCAGTAATTTCAAAGCCAAATCCTTTAGCTATGGTGATGATGACGATGATAATTAACTGTTTGTTGTTCAATCTTTTCAGTTGTGTCTGACTCTTCATGACCCCATTTGGGGTTCTTTTTGGCAAAGATACTGGAATGGTTTGCATTTCCTTCTCTGGCTCATTTTATAGACAAAGAAACTGAGACAAATGGGGTTAAGTGACTTGTTCAGGATCACACAGCTAGTAAGTGTCTGAGGCTGGATTTGAACTTGTCTTCCTGACTCTAGGCACAGCATTTTATCTCCTGGGCCACAGAGCTGCCCAATAATAAACAATAGCTTGTTTTTATATAGCACTTTAAGGCTTATAGGGTGTTTTACAAATATCTCATTTGATCTTCACAACAGCCTTGTGAGATAGGGGTTATTATTATCCCCATTTTAGAGATGGGGGAACTGAGGCAAACACAGGTAAAATGACTTGCCTAAAGTCACACAGCTAGTAAATTACACAACTAGTACAGCCAGATTTGAACTCAGGTCTTCATGAATCTAAGCCCAGCCCTCTACCTGAGTCCTATGAATGGAAAAGGTCTCTTGTTTTGTTGTTAAGTACTCTTTTGCTGATGTGGTCTCTCTCTGTCTCTCTGTCTCTCTCTCTCTCTCTCTCTCTCTCTCTCTCTCTCTCTCTCTCTGTGTCTCCCTCTCCGTCCATCTCTCTCCCTCTCTCTCCATCTCCCTCTGTCTCTCTCTGTCTCTGTCTGTTTCTCTGTTTATATCAGAAGTTTCTTGAAGACAAGACTATTATTTTCTACTTTGCATCATCTCACAAGGTCATGTTGAGTTGAAATGGGTATGGAAGCAAGTCCATAATGCTTTAATGTTGTTCTAAGTATGAAAGATTACAAGGGTAGTGCATTGATATGCCACAATCTGTTTGTGGATTGGTTAAGATAGTGACTTATAAAACACATGAAGTATTTACTTTTGTCAAGCCTCCGGGGCAATTTCTGCAGAAGGGTCTAGTAAAAAGGGCTCACTCACTCAGATGGGAAGCAGTCCTGATGCTTTTCTTGAGTCAGTTTCATCCCCCGCAAAGCATCTTGCTGTGTGTCAGTTTGAAGTTTGCAGACTGGTAATATGTCTGGACCAGATGCTGCTTTGTGAGAGCTGACTGCTGTGAATATAACGAGAACATTTTTAAAAAAAAATTAATAATAGAAAACAGTTGCTTTTAAAAATTTTAACTGTGTCAGGATGAAAAAAAAACAACCCCTCCTCAAGTCCATCATTATTTGGAAAGCAGCTTTTGGCAGCTGTTGAATAATAGAGACAAAATGCTGGTTCTCTTCTCCCTGGTGAAAATATGGCATCATTTGCTATTTGTGAGCCCTTACTTTGCAGGAAGGTTGTTTGATGGGGTATGGGGATGACATACATGTACCCTATTGTTGCTTAGAGTCCACTTTGATCCCCCTTTTTAAAAAAAAATCTTATTCTATTGCTTTAATAAACTTGCAAGTAGTGTCAAGGGAAAAAATTACTACTCTGTATGTTGTCATTTATTAAGCACCTACTATGTGCCAGACACTGTGCTAAGTGCTGGGGACACAAAGAGAGGTAAAAGACAATCTCTGCCCTCAGGAGCTCACATCTAATGGTATGAGCTAGCCAAGACTGTTGAAGAATCAAAAGCTTCTCAAGAAACATATTTTTACTGTGTAATTGTAAGGTTTTAAGGATGCCTTCAGAAGTTATTTAGAAAGATGGGAGGAAAAAATTAAGAAGGCTGTGGTTTTTCAGGTCCTTTGAATTGTCTCCATTGCTGCTACATCAACTCTTCATCTTTCTTCATAACTCTGCGGTGTTTCTCTCTGCCCTCTGAATGTGTGAATAAGGTTCAATAAATCCAATACAGCAGGAATTTCTTTCTGGAATCAGATAAACCTCCTGTCAGAGGAAGAAAGATCCCTGGCTCAGACTGGAGACACCACTGAACAAAGAAGATCCCAAGTGCTGAACTGGAGCCTCCTGGATTTGTTGAGACTGTGACCTTGAGGGCTAGGGCTTTTATATTTTCTTTAAAATCTGGGTGTGTCCCTGTCTAGTATGGGAAAAGGACTACCCTATAGGAATGACTGATAACATTGTTTTCTAATAGTAGGGAGCAGAAGCACTGCATAGAGATGGTAGCAATCAGTTATTAGTGTAAGCTTGGTGTGTGGTATGCCCATACATGCTGGAGCACCTTACACCTCTCACATAGGGTGTGTGGGCACCTATTCACTCCCTGGGCTAGCATGCTTGCTCTTAGCTGTCATTACATTGGGAGCTATAGGTTCCCGCAGAAGGAATACTGCCATTCAAACTGTCCAGGCAGCAACACTATTATAGGTGAATGAATTGCCCCTATTCACATCTTTAGCTCTTTAGCCTCGACTAGAGCACTTCCATTGAAACAACCATACATAGTGATACTTTTAAATCTTAGATATGACCATTTACTTAGAAATAAGGCAAAAGAAATAATACCATCACAAATACTCATATATTAATGCAAATGCAGATGACAAAGTACACCACAATCCATACATAAACCTGGCTCATACAGTTACACCACTTCACTCAATATCTGTTTGAAGAGTAAGTATACACTTTCAGAGGCCTTCTAGGGAATCACATTAGGAAGCAAAATGCATGTGTTTAAGGAAACTCACAACTCTGGAATATAGTCATGGATGTCATTGATACATTCAGGGACACCTATACCACATGAAGCTGCCATTTTGCTAATTATTTGTATATTCGTTCTCACCATTCCTCATCTGGGCCATATCATTTTCTCCTTTATTTTTGAATTAATGAAGCATTTACAGGCTCTCTTATCTTGTAATCACTCTTAAAAAGATGTTGGGAAAGTGTTACATTATTCATTTATCCCCATCAATTCCCTTTAAGCCTGGTTTCCTCTGGGTGATACAAACCCAGCTACCTCTTTGCTCATCAGAACACTGCATCATGCAATCAGACTGCAGGAAATAGAATTTGCAGCATAACAGCTTACATTGATTCTCTAAACAAGGCAAACCAGCCTAGCCAGCTCTTCACCAATTAGATTTCAGCATCTCTTCCTATGTAGAAAAGTAGCAGCAAAACCTGTCTCCCCTCTTCTGCTTTTCTTTCTCCAACAGAGAGGTCATGAAAGAGCGACAGATATTTCACATTTCAAACGTGATATAGAAATGAAGGCCAACAGCTAGAACTGAAGTGCTCTACCAATGAGCTCTAGTCTTTATTCAATGAACCAGGAACTAGAAACCAAAATTTTCTCATAAGTATTCTCCTGCTGAAGGTTTCTTCAATCAGCTCTGAAAGAAATGTTTTTCAATCCCTTGTTTTATTCTTCTCCAAAGTTCTTCAATCTTTTCTCCACATACACAGTTTTAGTGGCTTAAATCAGAATTTTCTTGTATTCAGTAACTAAACTTTCACTTAGAATTTAAAAAAACCTACCAGATTTTTCCAACAATTAGTAACAAAAGTTATATTATTTTACATTTTGAATTGTAACCTCTTGTCTTAAAACAGTTATATGCGAATGAGTTAAAAATCACAATGATCTGCAGTTCCAGATATTAATCCATTCTCAAAATCATTCTCTATTCAGTCTGAGTCCTTGAAGATTGTGTGTTTCAATATACATATTTTTTCACTTTTTTGGGGGGTAAAAAACCTTTTTCTTTATCCCCTCCACTCATCACACTTTTATATACAAAAAAAGCATCACCCTATATCCTTTACAAGGTGATTTAAGCTTTTTTATTTACATTAAAATTCATTTTCTGTCCCAAACTGTTTAAATCCCATCTGACAACTGTATTTCTTTACACACATTATTTCCCTCCCCCACAATTTTAATTAAGCCAAAGTTCTTTTCCTACTCCTTTCCAGGCATCAAACTCTTCATATATGAATGATGCAAAACCTTACAACCACCTTTGTTACTTTATTTGCTGTTGTTCAGTCATTTTTGGTCATGTCAAACTCTTTGTGAGCTCATTTGGGATTTTCATGACAAAGATACTAGAACAGTTTGTCATTTCCTTCTGCAGCTCATTTGCAGATGAGGAAGCTGAGGCCAACAGGGTTAAGTGACCTGCCCAGAGTCACATAGTTAGTGAGTGTCTGAGGCCTGATTTGAACTCAGGAAAATGAGTCTTCCTGACTCCAGGCCCAGCATTCTGTGCACTATGGCATCACCTAGCTGCTCTTGCTACTTGATTTACTTGCTTTTATTTAGTCAGAAGTACTTTTTCTGCTCCTTTCCGTACTAACATGTATCATATAAAGAGGCATTACCATAAAGGAATAGTACCTTACATCAAATCCATAGGATGTTGGTGGAGTGAATTCTTTTAATGTTCTAATTGGAGCTTGGTAACAGGGCAATCCCACCTCTCTGGAACTCAGTTGAGAATGAGGTCAAATCGAAACTGCAGAATCCTGGAGTAGGAAGATTCCTCAAGGGCAATCTAATGCAAACCATATCTGATTGAGAATTCCCCCAGAGGCATCCTCAATAACTGGTCATTTGGTTTTCCCTTGGAAATCTCCAATGAAGAGGAACTCACTATCTCTTGAAACAGCCCAGACCACTTTTGGAAAGCTCTAATTGTAAAGATAGTTTATCTTTACATAGAGGTGAAATCACTCGGCCAATGAGCAAGTACATATCAAGAACCTACTATGTTTCAGGTACTGTGCTAGGTACCAGAGAAATTTGCCTCTGCAATTTCTGTGGATTGTTCCTGGTTCTTCCTTCTGGAGCCAACTGGACCAAGTCTTATTCCTCTTCTGTTCTTTCAAAATTCCTTCACAGACTTGATGAGAGCTCCCATGTCTCCTGTAAACATCTCTTTCCTAGGCTTAACATTCACAATCCTTTCCATCAGTTCCCATATGGCCTGATTTCAAGGCCCTTCATCATTCTGCTTATCTTTCTCAGGATACTCTTCAACTTGTCACTGTCATTCCCATAATGCAGTGCCTGGAACTGATTAGAGTTGATTGTTTCTTAGTCTTAGCTCTTAGTACTTCAGCTAGAGCTCCTAACACTTTGTTCCATTGATGCTATTTGAAAAACTGTGTATCCAAGCTTCACTTCAGCATTCTATCCACATGCCTACTGAATACAAAGAAGAAATGAGAATTCAAAAACCATGGCAGCCTTGAGCCATTTAGTATGGGGCAAACAGTCCTACATAATTCAGAAAGATCTCTTCAGTAATCACATTCATAATTATGATCCTGAAACACCAAGAAAAGATTAAATTTAGTTTAAATTCTGTTTAAGAATGCAGGGATGTTCACAATACATTTAAGGATGATTTTCATTCAAAATAGTTTAAAAATATGTTGCTTAAATAAACAAATCCTCTGCTGTCCAGAAAATTCAGCAATCCTGAATGACTAATTTTCCTGAGGACTCTGGAAAAAAAAGGAAAAGTCATTTTTTCCCTTCTAAATCTGTTTTTTCATGGTGTAGATGAATTTTGTGATTGGTAATGTTATTTATCTATATTGTCTTAATTTATTTTTTGGAATTATTATAATGTGCTTAAACGTATATAGTTGTTCACCAACAAGTCATTTTCCATCTAGGTATGTGAATAGATTTGTAGCAGAGGATAAAAATTATAATTATTAGCTTGAATTTAAATAGCTTTACAATTACTGAAAGTATGTACATGTACATTTTTTTGTCACTTCTTTTGGGATCCCCTCCCCATCACAATCAAAGTAACGACCTAAGGTAACACTTAAACTAGTGACAGATTTCTTCACTTACCGGGTTTTGATTATACAAGTTAGGGACCCTCTAAGATTTTTGTCTCTCTTTGATTGTTTTTATCATCAATGTTATTTACATTGGACAGAAGCTTCCTTGGCACAGACAGGCTTGCTGCTTTGGTGACCTAAATGGAACCTTAAAGGGCCAATCTCAGTAGCAGCCTGTATTGCTAGGGGATAGCTTGGGTGATAAGCAAGTCTTATTCATAATTTAATTTTCCTTTTTGATGTGTAAAACTAGCATGTTTCTTCAGCAGGACTAGAGCCTAGGTCTTGTTGACTTTGACACCGACTCTCTGTCCTCTATGACATACTAGTTCTTACTTCTAATGAAGATAATACTACTAATCAACACTTTGTTTAATGAACTCAAGCTGTTGTGAGCTTAACACATAGAATTTGTAGTAAGTTACATATATTATACTCCCACCCCAAAGGATTTATTGGCTGGAACTACAATCTCAGCGCTATACTTATAACTTGGCATTTCACTAAAATTTAGAGGTTAATACTATTATTTAAAACAGCATGATATTCCCCCAGCAATGTGACTCATCACTGTAACCATGACTCAGATAGGAAGCTTAAACGTTTGGAATCACAGAAAGAGCTAGGACATTGGAAATCTAGATTTTATTCTGTTGTGGAGTTAACTCTCACTATGAAGGGGAAAAGAAGGGTGCCTAATATTAATCACGCATAGTCAGGTTAATAATGTCTCTCTGCAACTTAAAGTCATCTGGGAGTTTCCAAGTAATGCCCTTCATTTCCTTCACTGAAATCTTACTTAGTATGATTCTGAGCGAGTGACAAACTCAATCGATCTCATTTTCCTCCTCTGTAAAATGGGAATATTAGCACCTACCTCACAAGGTGATCATGAGAATCAAACAAGATAATATAGGTAAGGCTTTCTGAAAACCTCAAAGCACTACGTCAATGTTAGGAGGAAGATAGTCGTTATCATCCTATACTCCTCCTCCTTCTACTACTACTCTAGATCTTCATGTGACAAAGAGACAGCTTTGGTATTTCCAAGATATGCCCATGAAGCACAAATCCTGGCAGATCCTACCAAGCCAGAAAGACTAAATGTATGGCCTGACAACAGGCTGTAAGTCATCTGAAAAGTAGCCCTCTGGTATAAATTCTAGAGACCTGTCACCAAAAAGCTAGCTAGGAGATGATGAATGTGTTTTGCCTCATAAAACTTATTAAAACTTTCTGCCTAAGGCATAAATGGGCAGCTAGTTGATTCAGTGGGTAGAGTGATGAGCCTGGAGTCAGGAAGATTCACATTCAAATACATCCCTAGATACTTACTAGCTTTGTGACCCTAGGCAAGTCATTTAACCGTGTTGACTTCGGTTTCCTCATCTGTAAAATGAGCTGGAGCAGGAAATAGCAAACCTCTCCAGTACCCTTGCCATGAAAATCCCAAATGGGGTCATGAAGTCAGACATCACCGAAATGACCCAACAACAAGGCATAAAAGAGTGTGTTGGAGGGAGAATATGCCTGTCTCCTCTTTACTCTCCGTTTCCATCTGAATTTAGCTCATTCCATGACCAGGAAGGAAGGAGACGAGAACTTATTAAGCATCTACTGTGTGTCAGGCACTGTGCTAAGGAGTTTAGAATTCTCTCATCTGATCCTCACAACAACCGTGGGAGGTAGGTGCTGTTATTACCTCCTTTTTATAGTTGAAGAAACTGAGGCAGAGGGTAAGTGAGTTGCCCAGATAATAAGTGTCTGAGGCCAGATCTTCTGGACACCAGACCCAGTGCTCTGTCCTATGGGCCATGTCCATCCGAAGCTTAGCTATCTCTAGGAACCTAAGGTTTGGGAGAACCTTCTCCCAGAGTATCCTGACTATGCCTCTTCAACTGGTGTTGAATAGACCAGTTGGGTAAACTCCTAAGATATACCTTTGATCAAGGGTTGCTGTGCTTCTCATCTTAAAGCTGCCAGAAACACCATAACCTCACTGTGAGTGATCCAGATGAATGACAATCATTGCTGCCACTTCTTTTTCCATGAGCAAGAGCCATCAAAATTCTCCTCGTAGTCATAAAATATGTTGTGGGCATATTCACTCAGAGTGAATGAATCAAAACCTAATTTTCCTTGGAAAAGGTATTTACAAGTTGCCTAGATTTAAATTCGGGACCTGCAAGCAAAAGTTTTCTCCAAGAGCTTTCAGTCCCTCTCCATCACTGCTGAAGCTGACAGATCAGTCGCTTTTCCTATGGTTCTAGATCTTCCCTTCCCTTCCCTTCCCTTCCCTTCCCTTCCCTTCCCTTCCCTTCCCTTCCCTTCCCTTCCCTTCCCTTCCCTTCCCTTCCCTTCCCTTCCCTTCCCTTCCCTTCCCTTCCCTTCCCTTCCCTTCCCTTCCCTTCCCTTCCCTTCCCTTCCCTTCCCTTCCCTTCCCTTCCCTTCCCTTCCCTTCCCTTCCCTTCCCTTCCCTTCCCTTCCCTTCCCTTCCCTTCCCTTCCCTTCCCTTCCCTTCCCTTCCCTTCCCTTCCCTTCCCTTCCCTTCCCTTCCCTTCCCTTCCCTTCCCTTCCCTTCTCGCTTTATAAATGTATCCTTTTGGTCAGAAGGGGAACTTAAGATATTACATAAGACTAGATATACAGTTTTGTTCCTGATTAGAAATTTTACTTGATTTTGGAAACTACGGTATTGATTCTCTAGAAAGCTTGAAACAAATTCAAAAACAGTCCCTTTACAAACCTTTCTAGAGGAACTAGCCTAGTAGGCAAAGTTAAGTGCCGCCTTATCAATTGTCTATCACATCACTAGCCTCTGAATTGGGCAGGGGCTGATGCAGCCTTTTGTTCATTTTCTAGAGAAAACTAGTTAAATATGTGGGGAATGATGGAAATTGTCCAGATAACCCTGGATTTCAAATCAGGAGATGTGAGATTGAATCCTCCTCCTCCTCCTCCTCCTACTTACTTGCTAGGTGATTTTAAGTGAGTCACTTAGCTTCTCTGGGACTCTTGTACTTGTCTGTGAAAAGTGAATGGCACCTGCCTTGCCTCCCTTACAAGGGTTGTTGTGAGGCTCATATGAATAATGCATGTAATCTGCATTATAAACTATAAAATGCTACATAAATATGGGCTATCAGATTCCTCCATTTAAGGTTTTTGTCTTTATGTCCAAAGTTCAGTGCTGCTTTGCCAAGGAGAGAGACAATTAATTGGAGGTTGTAAGAACATAGAATGCCTTTCTGAGGCATTCTTCAAAAGTTGTAACTTGTATGCAAAGATAAAAGCAACTAAGGACCTCTACTTGGACCCTTACTGAAGTATGTTGGGCCATCTCCAGTCATCCTGATCTATATCTGGTCACTGGACCCTGAACCCAGATGGCTATGGAGGAGAAAATGAAGTTGATGACTTTGCACAGCTCTCCCTCACTCAAATACAATTCAATTGCAAGTCATGTCATCATCTCCCTGATTTGTGGTCCTCTTTGAGAACAAAGGAAAAACCACAACCCACAACCACACATTGAGGTTTGTTAGGTGGTGAAATAGAGCTACATGGATTCAGGAAGGCCTGAGTTCAAATCTTACTATGTGGCCTTGGGCAAGTCACTTAACTCTGTCTGCCTCAGTTTCCTCAACTATATAATAGGGATAATAATAGCAGTTACTTCCCAGGGTTGATGAAGGATCAAATGTGATAATATTTGTGGTGCCTGGCACTTAGTAGGTGCCTTATGAACTCCTTCTTTCCTTCCTTCCTTCCTTCCTTTCTTCTAGTCTTCCTTTGTTCCTTCTTTTCTTCTTTCCTTCTTTACCCAAGTCCATATTTCTCTTTTTGACAGCTAAAAATACACCTAGATTAATATTAAGTCCAAAAGATCAACACCAAAAGTGGAAACATCTAGAACTTCCCGATCACTACAAGTCTACCTAATCCTTCCTGTCCTTGAACTTCACTTGTCTGGCTTCTCCTACTGTGCTAATAATGACCCAGCTGTTCACAACTCGTACTTTTTGTGACATATCTCTATATTATTGCTCTCCATATGCAAAAGTATCAAGGCATAGTTAATTAGCCTAGTGCAGCAGCAGGAACCATGGCTCATTTCAATATAGTATGGCTTTTGGGATAGTTACTTGTCCCTCTGCTTATTATTGGAGTCCATTTATTTGAGGGCACTAGGAATGAGTTGGAGTTCGCTGATAGCCAAATATTATTACTTAAAAAACAGGGAGGAACGGGTAGATTTATACTGGGAAGTTCTAGATGTTTCCATTTTGCCAGATTACTCAATTTGCAGAGAATCCAGACCTTACTTTTTCCTCTCTCCCTCCTAGTCATTTTGTTGTTCATTAGTATCTCCACATGAATCTAGCTGATTGATAGTTCTTAGACTATGCTGTTGTAAATTACGTATGCCAGGGGTTGGCAACCTATGGCACAGGAAATGAAATTGAGTGGCACAGTAGCCTAGGTAGTCATTATATAGAGACATTTAAACAACAACAACCACACAATTAAAATTTGAAAATCTCTACAATAAGGGCTGAAAGTCTCACTTTACTGTGTACTACTCAGACCACATTTAGATTATTCAATTTTCTTAGATTAGCTATATTTTAAGAAGGATATTAATATCGTGTGCCCCCTGGGGCTGGGGGTGTGGTTGAGTGGGGAGCATAGACTGACCATATTGTCGTGGCAGTCTTTGTCCTTTTATATCATTACACATTGTAGATATGAATTGATTAGGTCTTTGATTTATCAGAATCCAGACATGGTAGGTTCAGTTCTTCGAAGTTTGCTATTTCTGCTGCTAGCTCATTACAGATATTCTCCATTTTATTGTAGGATTTAGAGCAGAAAGGGATTTTTCAGACTAGGAAACTGAGAGGTGCCATAACTTACCCTAGGATTACAGAGGGACAGGGTTGGGACCTCATCCAGATCCTCTGCTTCTACAGCCAATATTCTTTCCAGAACACCAGCTTTCTCAATTTTTGTAAGCATGTGAGTTCTCTCTTTCCTGAAGGATTTATGTCTTGATGCAGATCACTTATGCTTGGGTGGTTGAGCTGTCCTTTTTGTTTTTGTGTACTAATTAAGACTGCTTCCCTAACAAGAATTCTATGAGGAAGGCATTTTGTAAACCTAAAAGCTATCATTAGATTCTTAGCACCTTTTATTTGTTGATTTTCCTATTCTCAGCTTTATAATATCAGCAATTGAATCATAGGGTCTTAAATTTAGAGTTAGAAGGTAACTCATAGGTAATACTAGTGCAATCCCCTTATCTTACAGATGAAGAAACTGAAGACAAGAAGGATAAAGGGACGTGCCCAAGGTCATACAACTGGAGACAGGGTTCAAACTGATGTCATCTGAATCCAAATCCACGGCTCTTTCCCTGTGTCATGATGCCACTCAATTTGCTGTCTCCTCAGTTTGGATGGGTTATATCAAAGGAGAGCAGAAAAGCAACAAGGAAACAAATCTCTATTAGATACTTACTGTGTTCTAGGCACTGGGGATAATAATAGAAGCAAAAAGAAATACAGTTCCTACTCTCAGGGAGCTTATATTCTAAGGGAAAAAGGAGACAGTACACAAAACAAGAGTTAAAATGGGATTTAGGTGGGGGAAGATAACTATGCAGGGACATGGTATTGAAGTTTAGAAAGTCAGAAGCAGAGTTTGTAGGGCAATGGGGGTTGGCTGTCCTAGACCTCTCCCTAAAATGGAGGCCCAGGAATACCTCACCAATAGTAGGAGACTGATACGGCAGAGAGATGTTCCAGGGTGAGATGGCCCCAGGTAATGATAAAACTTTGGTTTCTAAATCCTTAAGCATGTAATCAACTGACTAGCAGCAGCTTTGCCTGGCTCTGCACAAATAATTCTCCCTCCCCCCCAATTTATTAATTTATTTGTTTTCAGGTTTTCAACATTCACTTCCATGAGTTTTAAATTTTCTCCCTCTACCTCCCCCCTAACTGCTCAAGGTGGCATGTAATCTGATATGGGCTTAAAAATAACTAAATGAATGAATGAATGAATAAATAAACAAACAGATAAATAATATTAACTTTGAGAATGTATATTAACTGAATAAGAAGGGCAATACATCCTTTTGTCTGTTGGTCAACCTCCCGCTTCTTCTCATGGATTGGATTCCCAGAGAACAGTTTGACTCCTTTTTCCCTCAGAGTTCTATCATTGGGTAACTCTGAAAAACCTGGATTTCTAATCACCCATGAGCCCCCATCCAATGCACTTTTCTCAATATGGATTAACCTGTTGATATCAATTAGCTTTTACAAAAGGATATTTACTGGGAAGGTATGACAAGGACAGAAGTAACAAATATATTTCTCAAACCAAGTGCATACTCTCCTCTAGCCACAGTTTGATTCTTGGGAATGGTGGGCTCATACTTAAAGGCCAAAGATAGTCATATACATCTGAGAAGAACTTGTGGGCCCAAGGAGTTGCTCACAAATCCTGTTCCTAGGAATCCTTTTTTTTTCTCCTCTTGGAGTTCCCACCAAGTGTACTTTTAGTATGGTACCAGCAGTCAGTCTACAAGTTATTCCCTTGCTCAACTGGTTATAATGTTAATGGAATAGGAAGAACTTCCACATCCATTAATAGCCCTGTGTGACCTGCTTTGAGCTTTTGTGTTGGTAAACAAAATGAGCTCTTAGCACTCAGTTCAACCATGTGCCCTTGAAGAGTTTGACTTTTGTTTCCTTTGATTAATTCAATGTATTTCATTGAGTCTTACTAGGTGCTAAGCCCCAGGCCCTAAGCCCAATTAGGTGCTAAACCTATGTGGGTGTGAAGCTTCCAGGGTCCTAAGGGGAGGTGCTCACTCCAGAGCCAATCAGAGAAGCCTAAGTTCTGGTCATTCAGATGATGTTTGATGACGTCTGAAATGGTATAAGAAGAGAAGACAGAGTCATTTGCTAGGGGCTCTCACTCTTGGTGGCACACTGATGTGGAGACTCTGGGAAGCTGTAGCTAAGAGCCCTCCAGCTCGTAAACCTGGATGCTGGGACTTTGTTAAACTCTGGTAACTGTGTATTGGGATTTGAATCAGACAAGTTCTGTCTGTCGATGTTTGTACTTTGTTTGTATTTTGCTGTGAAGTTCAGGGTGCTGGCTTTTTCCCCTGAACTAAGTGACTGATGTCTGTACATTGGATTGAAATAAGATTGTTAACCTCTTAACATTGCTTTCCTTAGTAAAGCAGATCAAAAGAACCTGGGCTTTGGCAGCATGCTTGTTGTTGGGCTTGTGTTGGTATTTCACCCCCACGACAGCTGCTAGCCAGATTGTTGAAACAGCTCTGGCCTAGCTCATAGCTGTGATACATCCTGAGTCACAGAGCCCATTGGGGGAGGGAAGCTTGCTTAGGGGAGCTTGCTTGTAGGAAGGCTTTCACACCTTTTGCTAATTTCTAATTAGGCATTGATTCATGAGGGTTGTGATGTCTTCTGGCTCTGAGAAGTGTATATACACTCTGAGTTGCTATTTTGCTTTGGGGGTTCACTTATGAGAAGGACTTTGTGATTCCCTGGTCACATCTCTGAGTAGCCATATGTTTAGACCCCTCCAACTGCTCAGGTATAAAGGCTCTCTCGAGTCAATGGTGTATGAAAAGTATATAGCATATTGCTTTGATTCAGGCAGTCAGAGCCTTGTCTGTTGGGCTATTTTCTATACCTGTGTTTGCTCTGATGTTTAGGGTGCTGACTTTTCCCCTGAACTAGTGAATGTAATTAAAGAAGATTGTTGAGTCCGTTTAAGTTACTTTCCTAGAAAAGCAGATTAAAGAACCTGTGCTAGCAGGCCATCCTGGGTATACTAGGGTGCTTGCTGCTACACTGGTCCAGCTTTTTATCCCATTTTATTTTTAATTTATGGAATAAAACAAGTATTTCCATAATATAGTACAGTAAAAAGATGATTGCACATGAAACTACAAATCTACTATGCACAACTTGCTATTTCTTTCAAATATACAATAAAATTATCATATATATTTCCTTTTTCCCCTTTTTTCTCCCCTTATGCCCTAGAGATGGCTAACATTAGACACAGATAGGTATATGTATATTTATATATATAATCTATATATGTATATATCCACATATGTATACACACACATATGTGTGTGTGTGTGTGTGTGTGTGTAAAATTATTCTATACATACATCTATTTATCAGTTCTTTCCTGGATGCAGATAGTGTCTTTCTTCATATGTCCTTTATAGTTAATTTGGGTATTTATAATAGACAAAATAGCTTATTTTCTCAAGTCGTTCTTAAAACAATAGGGATGCCCATCAACTGGGGAATGGCTGAACAAGTTGGGCATATGAATGTGATGGAATTCTATTGTGCTGGTCCAGCTTTTTACAGGACATGGTATCTAAATTAACTGGTTAATCCATTGTTGAACTGGATCAAGGTGGTCACTCCTTAAGGTTGCCTCCTTAAGGGACTTAGCTCTTACTCCAGCTCTAACAATCTCTTCTGCTAATCAAGGTTGTTTAGGGGAGCACTAATGACTCTTCTACTCTTTTAAAACTAACACATTTGTAACTTAGTTCATGCTGCCTCTGGATATAAATAGAAACAGAGATGCCGTGCACTTAGGGAATGCAGTAGCTGGGTGGGAGAGAGGACAATTCTCTTGATTACAGAAGGAACTGGTGAAATCTTAAACTAAGAAAGAAGTCATTTGCTCATGTCATCTGTATGAAAGCAAATTTCCAGAATGGAAACAAGATACAGTAGTTCCACGTAAAGATCATTGGATAGATGTCAAAACAAAATCAAATAAAAAAGCCCCAAGAAATAAATGCTCCATCTTCCAAAAATTCTGCATTGCTTATGTTTGATGGAGTGGAAGTAGATGTATTCTTGTGCCATAAAAACACTATGATCACCTGAATTGCTTTCTTTCTCTTCCCTACAGTGCATACCAATTAAAGGCCTTGGATTTGTGCTTGGAGCCTATAAGTGCAATTGCAAAGCAGGCTTCTATCATCCCCGTGTCTTTTCAGTGAACAGCTTTCAGAGTAAGTGCCTTTTACTTGTGTATATTTTTTTTTAAAAAGGAAAACATTAATAATTCAATCCTCCTTTTATCCTTGTCAGGGTTATATAGTAAATTCCCAGTGGCTTGCAACTCTGGAATTATATAATCACTTAAGGAGTTTTAGCTTGGGGTTTGTCATCCAGGAGACTCCTGAGAACTCAATAAAACATACCTACTTTAAGCATATTTGATTTATAAATAAATTAAAATGATATGAAAAGAAACCTAGCTTCCTTAGGAAGAAAAAAAATTGGACATCATTTGATTGGGGTGGGGGAAGAAGCTCATGGAAGGGAAACAGAGAGAGATTTTGCCACAAAAATAAACTTCAAATTTAGTTTGCCATTTTTACTAGTGTGAATTGAATCCTTTAGCTTCAGTTTGCTCTTGTTTAAAACCTTATTGTCTATTTAAAATATAGAAGTAGGAAAGGCGTTGTGTGTCTTTTTTACAGAGTTTTGCTGGCACCATTGAAAACAGATAATATGACCCAGAGAACCTTGAAAGTTAGTGTAGGTTGGAAACTTGAGGCCTTAATAATAAAGACCCATGAAGAGAAAGAGGGAAAAAAATTTGTCCAGATTTAGGACTGAGTCTGACTGGGTACTGCTAAAATGCTCTCTGCTTTGAGTCAAGGAAAAATGGATTTTTTGATTGTCTTGACCACATTGCTTGCTAATTTAAGTTTTTAATCATCTCTAAGAAGATCCTGACACTTCAGTATTGTGATTTAAATAATGAATTTTCATTGCAACATCAGAAATTTACAACATTACTTTACCTATATACTTATGTGATACGGCAACTATACCAGTATACAAAGTTCCTATGTTTGCAATAATGCAGGTGAGTCTCATTGTAGTCTGTGGTGTTATAGTTATTTTGCATGTCCAGGCAAAATCTTTCCTGGTCCCTTAGCTGCTAGTGCTTTGATCTTAAATTCTGAAGAGGCGATTCAGCAGCAGAATAAAGTATTCATGGGTAGAAGATGCCACTCTCTTTAGAAGTCACAAGGGAAACCTTCAAAGATTCAGCAACATGACCTTTCTAACCTAGGGAAGGTAATGGGCCAATTCAGGACTGAGGAAATTGATTTTTTTCATATTTTATTATTTAATATTTTAGTTTTAAACATTGATTTCCATAAGATTTTGAGTTACAAATTTTCTCCCCATTTCTACCCTCCCCCCACTCCAAAATGGCATATATTCTGATCACCTCATTCCCCAATCAGCCCTTCTTCTGTCACCCCACTCCCCCAGCCTTTTCCCTTTTCCCCTTACTTTCTTGTAGGGCAAGACAGATTTCTACACCCCATTCGCTATATATATTATTTCATAATTGCATGCAAAAACCAACTTTTTTTTGAGCATCTGATTTTAAAACTTTGAGTTCCAAATTCTCTCCCCTCTTCCCTTCCCACACACCTTCCCTAAGAAGGCAAGCAATTCAACATAGGCCACACGTGTATCGTTATGCAAAACACTTCCACAATGCTCATGTTGTGAAAGACTAACTATATTTCCTTCCATCGTATTCTGTCCCCCTTTATTCAGTTTTCTCCCTTGACCCTGTCCCTTTTCGAAAGTGTTCACTTTTGATTACCTCCTCTGCCTATCTGCCTCCCTTCTATCATTCCCCCTTTTTGATCCCCTTCCCCTTACTTTCCTGTGGGGTAAGATACCCAATTGAATGTATGTGTTATTCCCTCCTCAAGTCAAATCTGATGAGAGCAAGATTCACTCATTCCTCCACACCTCTTCCCTTCCAACAGAACTGCCTTTTCTTGCCATTTTAATGTGAGATAATTTACCCCATTCTACCTCTCCCTTTCTCCCTCTCTCAATATATTCCTCTCTCACCCCTTAATTTTATTTTTTTTGTATATCATCCCTTCATATTCAACTCTCTCTGTGGCCTCTGTCTGTATATATGTATATTCCCTTCAACTACCCTAATATCGAGAAAGGTCTCATGAATTACACACGTCATCTTTCCATGTAGGAATGTAAACAAAACACTTCAACTTTAGTAAGTCCCTTATGATTTCTCTTTCTTGTTTACCTTTTCATGCTTCTCTTGATTCTTGTATTTGAAAGTCAAATTTTCTATTCATCTCTGGTCTTTTCATTGAGAAAGCTGGAAAGTCCTCTGTTTTGTTGAAAATCTATATTTTGCCTTGGAGCATTATACTCAGTTTTTCTGGGCAGTGATTCTTGGTTTTAATCCTAGCTCCTTTAACCTCCGGAATATCATATTCCAAGTCCCTCAATCCCTTAATGTAGAAGCTGCTAGATCTTGTGTAATTCTGATTGTGTTTCCATGATACTCAAATTGTTTCTTTCTGGCTGCTTGAAGTATTTTCTCCTTGACCTGGGAACTCTGGAATTTGGCAACAGTATGCCTAGGCATTTTCTTTTGGGGATTTTTTTTCAAGAAGTGATCAGTGGATTCTTTAAATTTCTATTTTATCCTCTGGTTCTAGAATACCAGGGCAGTTTTCCTTGATGATTTCTTGAAAGATGATGTCTAGGCTCTTTTTTTGATCATGGCTTTCAGGTAGTCCAATAATTTTTAAATTCTCTCTCCTGGATCTGTTCTCCAGGTCAGTGGTTTTTCCAATGAGATATTTCACATTTTCTTCCATTTTTTCATTCCTTTGGTTCTGTTTTATAGTTTCTTGATTTCTCATAAAGTCACTAGCTTCCACTTGCTCCAATCTAATTTTTAAGGTGGTATTTTCTTCAGTGGTCTTTTGGACCTCCTTTTCCATTTGGCTAATTCTGTCTTTCAAGGCATTCTTCTCCTCATTGACTTTTAGGAGCTCTTTTTCCACTTGGGTTAGTCTATTTTTAAGGTGTTATTTTCTTCAGTATATTTTTGAGTCTCCTTTAGCAAGGCATTGTCTTTTTTCATGGTTTTCTTGCATCACTTTCATTTCTCTTCCCACTTTTTTCTTTATTTCTTTTACTTGCCTTTCCAAATCCTTTTCGAACTCTTCCATGGCTTGAGACCAATTCATATATTCTTGGAGGCTTTTGATGTAGGCTCTTTGACTTTGTTGACTTCTTCTGACTGTATGTTTTGATCTTTGTCACCAAAAAAAGATTCAATAGTCTGCATCCTTTTTCACTGCATGTTCATGTTCTCAGCCAGCTACTTGACCCTTGAGCTTTTTGTCAGGGTATTACTGCTTGTAGAGTACTGAGTATTTTGTCCCATGCTTTAGGGGCTGTGCTGGTGTTTTCAGAGCTACTTCTACTCCACTGTCACCACAGGCTCTGCCACAGCGGTTCTCCTCCTCTCCCAAGAACTGCGAACCAGGACCTTGATCCAGATCCAAGCAGGGCAACAAAGCTCTCCTTGCACTCCCGCTCTGATCCGCTGCTTGATTCCTCCCACAATATGAGCCAGGGACTTCTGAAGCAGCCACAGCTGGAGCTCTGGAAGCAGCTGCAGGAGCTTCCTGCTGCTTCTGCCACCACTGCAGCACTACCTCCGTTGCACCCAGGTCTGGGCTGGACCACCCTCACCATGATCCAGCAGTTTTCCCACTAACCTGTTCCATGGTCTTTGGCATTTGTGGGTTGAGAAGTCTGATAATTATTCCTGGCCCTCAGGCCTGCTCCACCTGACTCCCAGTCAGGCTGGTCCTGGTGTGGCCCATGCTGGGCTGCACTAAGTTCCCCATCCTATGTGATAGACCCTTCCCAACGACTGTCCAGGCTGTCATGGGCTGAATACCTGGTTCCCTAGAATTTGTTCAGAGCCATTTTTACAGGTGTTTGGAGGGATTTCAGGGAGAGCTCAAGCAAGCCCCTGTTTTCCAGCTGCCATCTTCACTCCACCCCTGGAAATTGATTTTAAGGTTAATTTAGGAAGCTGAATAGCCTGAAAACAAATTGTTTTCTTGTATACTTCTAAGTAACTTATTTTGGCATATCATTTCTGAATTAATATGCTCACTTTTATCAATAAACCTTGGAAAAGCTCCTGTACTCCATTGTAGCCTGGAGTGGGTCACAGATGGGCGTATAAAGGGAAAAAGGGAATAGATGTTAGACTGTCATTGTTTAGAGATGTTCTTTGTCCTTCATTCCCAAAGAGGACCATGAAATCAGGAAGATGGTGCTATGACTTGCAACCAAATTGGATTTGAGTGAGGGCAGGCTGTGCAAAGTCACCAGCCTCACTTTCTTCTCCGGAGCCATCTGGGTTCAGTGGCCAGATATGACCATTTCCATGGAGAGTAAGAAAATTGATGGCAACAATAGATATTGCTTGCACTGAATTTTGAGTAGATTTAAGGATAGATTGGGGCAGCAAGGTAGTACAATGGATAGAGTGCTAGTCCTGGAGTCAGGAAGACTTGAGTTCAAACTATTTGGAAAATTAGAAATGACAAGATTTGGCAACTTACTGGATATGTGGGGTGAATGAGAGGAATGAGTTTGGGATGACATTGAGGTTCTGAACTTGGGTGACTAGATGAATGATGGTCTTTTCAACATTAATAGAGAAATTGGGAAGAGGGGTAGGTTTTGGGAAAAAGATAATGAGCTCTATCTTGGACATGATGCATTTGAGAACCCTTTACACCTTGTCTCCTTCTTTCCTTTCTGGTCTCCTACACCAGACTTCTTGCTGTTGCTCACTGCATCTCCAGACTGCTTGCCTGTGTATTCAGTCTTCCATATGCCTAGAATGTTCTCTCTCTCTCTCCTTACTTCCACCTCCTAGATTTCCTGGCATCTTTCAAGACTCAGCCCAAATCTCATCTTCTGCCTGAGGATTTGTTAATTTCCCTAGTTCCCTACCCTCAATGCATCCCTCTGAGAGTTAATGTAATTTTCCCACCATCTATCTTCCTGGAACCCCTGAAATCTTTCCATAGATTCTTAAGGGTCTATGGACCAAAGGCTAAGCACCCTTTCTTTGGTCTAGAGATTGGGTCTCCCCAATCCTGTCTTTTTTTGAATAACTACAATGAATTCTTTTATTTAATTCTCTCTCTCTCTCTCTCTCTCTCTCTCTCTCTCTCTCTCTCTCCTCCTCCTCCTCTCTGTCTGTCTCTCTGTCTTCCTCCCTCTCCCTCCTTGTCCCCCCTCCCTCCCTCCTTTCTCTTCTGTATCTCCTCTTATATTTATTCAAAGTCCCCTCTAATTCTACACAGTTATGTGCCTATGGAGTCGTTATGTCACCTACTCCAATCTAGTGTTTTCCTCCAACCCCCAATGTGGCAGAGATTCAGCTATCCTAATAGTTTCCTTAGAGATTCATGAAAGACATTTATATATGTTCAAAGCCTACTTCACCTTGAGGAGCCTCATTGATCTCAGTAACTTTTAAAAGACTTAAGAACTTGCAATTGTATTTGAACACATTTTAACTTTGTTCCTTGGATTTGGAGTATCTGACCACAAGTCAATCAGCAGCATTTATTAAGTGTCTACTGTGTTCCAAGCATTAAAGAGAAGGAATATTTCCCTCTACAAGTTCCACCTCAGGCATTTCATGGGGGGAGTATCCTGCCCATTTTGGAGAGAGGGGACAACAGAGAGTTGAGAGGAGAGGAGAGGAGAGGGGAGGAGAGGAGAAGAGGAAAGAGAGAGAGAGAGAGCGAGAGCGAGAGAGAGAGAGATTGCAACACCATTAAAATTAACTGCTTGTTTTTAAATTACTCATTATTACTTACTGTGCAGAGATCTACCTTCTTCCTTTTTCTCTGGATGAGGAGAACTTGTTGCAGAAGGTTTATTACAAGAATTTTTAACCTGAGGTCCATGAATTTGTGTAAAAAAATGGATAACTATATTTTACCATAATTGGTTTACTTTGTGATCCTACACATTTTACTTTCTCTATTTAAAACAACCACCACCACCACCACCTATTCTTCTGAGAAGGGCTCCATAGGCTTCAACAGTCAGCCAAAGGGCTCCATGACACAAAGAAGGTTCAGAAGCTCCTGCCTAAAGTATTTGAGAAAAGTCTGCTTCCCTAGACTTGAGTAAGTCCCCTTTCCATCAAGCTCACCTACCAGAAGAGTAGAAACAGCATGATAATGTGGGCCTAATCCTGCACTCCTAATTCTGGAGAATTCCAGTCCTAGCAGTGAAGAGCACTGGTTTTACCGTTAGCCATTAACACCTCAATTTCCATTGATTTTTCAGATTAGCTAGCAGGCGCTGGGCAAAGCCATAAAGGACAGAACTACAGGGTAGATGCACTTTAAAGGAAAAAGCTTTGCAGCAGCATAGAAATAACAACTAATAACAAAAATTCACATTTATGGAGCAGGGCATGGCAGAAGCTGGGCTTGGAGTCAGGGAGACCTGAGTTCAAGTCTTAACTCAGCTTCTTACTAGTCGCGTGACCTCAGAGAAGTCACTTCACCTATGGGCCTCGGTTTCCTCACCTGTAAAATGAGGGGCTGGACTCGGTGAGCCCTAAGGTACTTTGTGATTCCATGAAATCATTTGATCTTACAGCAACCCCGTGAGTTATCACAGGTATTATTATTTCCATTTTATAGATAAGGGATCTCAGGTTAAATGACTTGTCCATGGTCACACAACTAGTAAATGTCTGAAACAGGATTTTAATCGAGGTCTTCCCGACTCTAAACCCATCACACTTCCTTTCCTCGTGGAGTCCTTCAGCAGCCAGAAAGATAACAGGAGGGCATTATTGTGTTTGGCTCAAGGTATAAAAACAGAGGAGGAAAGTCACAGAAAAAGGAACATAAGGAAAAGTCATAGCTAGTGCTTAGATAGTTCTTTAAGGTTTGCAAAGCATTTTGTTTTGTTTTGTTTTACAAATATCTCATTTCATCCTCACAACAACTCTGGTAGGTAGGGAGGTACTATTATTTCCCCATTTTGCATATGGTGAAACTGAGGCTGAAGGAATTTAATGACCTGTCCAAGGGTTACACATTTTGTCAGAATCTAAGGCTGGAAAGAGAAACATGATGTACTTTGTTATTTTGCACAGAACCAGTCCTGTGCTTGACCTTTTTGGGTTCTAGTAAAAGATGATATGACGCAGCCCAAATTCCTTAGACACCCGGGGAATATTACTCTAATGATCTTTGCTAAATATGTGATGATGAGCAGCCTAAAACCTTTATTCAGTTCTAGGCATATTGTGATCCCAAGGCTTTGTGTAAACTATTAAAGATATGTTCAAATGACATGTTAAAGCACTGTGCTGGCAGCTTAGGGACCTTGCTTCTGGCAGCTCTCCTGAATTTGTGGGTCATGGCTAAACTAATGGCATTTGACATGTGTAGAGCACCAGAATTCTAGAATGTCCAAATGCTGATATACAGCTGTCTTTTCCAATTGGGACTGTTAACTCCCAGGTTAATGAGGGACTGCCTTGTGACAGTCCTACCTTATTCATGTATCCCCATCTATCTCAGGTTAAATTCAGTTGTCAGTGAACATGTTCTTATTTTTCTAGGGGAAATACTGCAAATCAGATTTGTTTTCCTTTTAGCTTGGCTTAGACTGGTGTCTGTGTTGCTGTAGTCTGTATCTTTCAGGCAACCTGGCTTATAAGCAATGAATACATACAAATAGCTGCCTCTGTCTTAACAAGCTCTGGTGTTGGAGATCCAGTTGTCACAGTAATAGGAGCTATTGGGAAAAATTTTGGAATATTTTAGAGCAGGGGTTTTTTTAACTAAATTTTTTTTGGTTACATTTTAAGTTCTAAACTGTCCCTTTCTCCTTCCCTACCCCATACTACAGAGGGCCAGGCCACCATTTGACATATGCATATATACATATACACACATGTATATATACATACCTATATATACACACATATGCATAAGCATACACACATGTGTATATACATACATACATACATACATACATACATACATACATACATATATATATATATACACACACATATGTAAAACCATACTATGCATACTTCTATTTATCAGTTCTTTCTCTGGAGGTTGATAGCATCTTCCTTCATGGATCCTTTATAGTTGATTTGAGTGTTTATATTATGAAGAATAACTTAGCTATTCCCAGTTGTTTTTTGAACCATATTGCTATTACTAGTTCTGCTTATTTCACTCTTCATTGTGTCATGCAAGTCTTTCTATGCTTTTTAAAATCAACTAGCTTATCCTTTCTAACAGGATTCCATCCCATAGAAGAGAGCTTCTTAACTTAGAGTCCACATGCCATATGCCATAGATTTCAGGGGGATCTGTGAACCTGAATGGGAAATAAAGTTGTATCTTTATTTTCACTGAGCTCTAACTGAAAATTAGCATTTCCTTTTATGACCTTCTTTCCAAAATATTATTTTTAAAAGGGATCCATAGCCTTCACTAGAGCATCAAAAGGGCCCATTACACAAAAAGGTTAAGATCACCTCCTGTGGAGAAACTTTTTAGAAATTGTGGAAGTGAGGGACCTGTGAAAAATGAGACCAGCTTAGAGGATTTTTAGGTACCTATATATATCTATATATCTATATCTATATCTGTATCTATATCTATATCTATATCTATATCTATGTATATGTATATATATGTATATCTATATCTATCTATCTATCTATCTATCTATCTATCTATCTATCTATATACACGTACATAATGATGCCCTTCCTACCATCAGCTCCAAATAAAGTTATCCCTTTCATTGTCGGGAGTTTGAATTGATACGCTGTCAGAATTCCTTTGCATTGAGGATCGGGGATAGAAGGATAAGGGAGATTGCCAACTTTGGAGCTTGAAACACTTTGGAATGTAGGACAGGCCTCGGTCAGGTGCTACAATCAAGGATTTAGATCAGTATTCAGGTATTGGGCACCTGGAATTGGTCTGGAGAATCACAGAAAGTAAGAGAGGAAGATGACAAAGACAACCTTTGCTTATTTCCAAATTTTGGCTAGGACTGGTCATGTGCCAGGAAATGGGGGAATGCCTCTATCTCTCTTTCTTGCCCTTTTTCTCATGTGGCACTACTCCTAGCATCGAGAACTTAATCTAGTATTATAATTTGGCTACATTATGGATTAAGTAAATTTCTTTGTGTGCTCCTCTGGAAACTTAACTACCATTTGCAAGTGTATGTATGGTCTTGATGTACGTGATGTGGTCTGACCAGCATTAGAATAAAAATCTCCACAGCATCCCAGATAGTAGTCATCTAGGTCTTGATTGAAGATCTCTAGCCTTAGGGGAGCCCATTACTATTGGATAGCTCTAAATTTTAACAAGTATAACAACAATGTGGCTTGCTGCTACTGTGGCTCTGTGAGGCCCCAAACACCAGCACACAGAAGGGCTGCCAGCAGAGGTTCTTTGATCTGCTTCTCTAAGGAAAGCAACTTTAAGGGGTATACAATCTCACTTAATCAAACAGATATCATTCACTTAGTTCAGGGGGAAAAGCCAGCACCCTGAACCTCATAGCAAAAACAAACAGAAATTACAAACAGAAAATATCAACAGATCAAACAACACAAACCGGTAGACAGGCTTCTAGCTTTCTGTCTAACATCTTAGTACATAGTTACCAGGGAAGCACCAACATCTGGGCTTTCAAGCTGGGCAGGCTCTTAACAATGGCTACCCAGAATCTCGTCTGGTCACCCTCGCAGTGAGTGAGAGCCTCAAACAAAATGCTGACCTCTGAGTTTATATATGCTTCTTACGACCCGAAGTCTTCATACCTAATCACAAAAGGGTATGGGCCAAGGGGATTAGCACCTAGCAAGACTTAATCAAAGGCATTTGATTACTTTAACATTCTAAAAGAGAAAAAAATGTCCCACCTTAATTACCAATACAACAAGTTTCTCCTTTCATCCAGGTGAAAACTGCCGCCTTGAAACTTCCTCTCTTTGTTCCTACTTTTATCCTCCGGAGTCAAGAAGAACAAATCTCATGTTTCTTGTACATTATAATCTTTCGTCTATTTAAACACAGTTATTCTTTGCCTTTTCAATTTCTTCTTCAGGCTAAACATTCCCAGTGCTCATCTCTCCAGTAGACCATTGTAATAGAATCCTATCTGGTGGCCTTACATTAGCTCTCCTTCAACACAACCGACAAACTGAATATTCTTAAACCACAGTCTTGACCATGTTACTACCCATGGTTCCCCATGGGCTTGATCAGTGAGCTTTTGCCTTTATGTAGTAGGATACAAGGTTATCTCACCTAGTTCTTGCATCACTGTCATTGATCTCTAACCATTCCCCCACCCATACAAAACAAAACAAAGGACTCTACTTCTGTCTGCCCCGTAGATGGGATGGGTAAGCCTTCTGACATGAGTGGCTAGGAGCCAGGCCACCACATCAATTTATTGCAGTTTCTGCACCATTCACCTGCCTGGGGGTATCTTCTCTCAGTAGAATTTAAGAATTGAGGACAGGGACTGCCTAGTTTCCTTTTCTATGTATCTCCTGTGTATTATACCTCTCAATGAGGCCCAAGATCACACAAATGTTTTTTCAATGCAATTCAACAGCCCACTAAAAACCTTCCAATTTGACTACTAATTGGGCCCAATCATTCAACCACCTAATGAATCATCCACCTAACTACACAAACATCCTAGAAAAGGTTGCTTCTCTCTGTATGAGTAACTTCCAGTTCAATAAATCTTGTAGACAGGGAAGAACAGTAATAGCATAGTAAAGAAAGCCTGGATTGGGAGCTGAGAAAGCTGATTCTAGTGGTGAAGGTTACTGATTCTATCATTACTCATTACTACTTGAAACCAATCGTTATATCAGATTAGCTAGCCAGGTATCTAGCAGAGCCCTGGTGGAAAGAAAAACAAGATATTCTGAACATATCTCAGTACTTTAATACTACTTTGATGAATCAGTGTGGATACCCCTTCCTGTGGTATTGTCTATCTACATCTTTGCATTCTGTGCCACTTTTATCCATTTTCCGCCATTAATCTGAGCTGAGTCTTTAAGGGTCTACCCAATGTGTTGGAGGTTTCTGCTAGGTCTCTTGATATGAATATCAGTGGACTACCTTCAAATAACATATTCTACAGTTTTAGCAGGAAGTAAAGTTCTATTTCAATGGGGAAATGCTTTCCAATATCCAAGCAACTCAACTAGTTTAGGATTAGAATTTTGGAATTTACTTGGTGATTCTCTGGGCCTTTGAGTACTTGTAGTTTGTTTTGATATCTTAACTATAGTTTTTCTTGCAGTGGTTGGTCATTTACTAAAATGAAATATAGAAACTGCTCTTTTTATTAAGACTTTATTGATTTTGAGGAAAAGGAATCAAATAAATGTGTTTTTCTCTCTTTCCCCTTAAATTTATTAATGATTTTGTTCTGATATAACACATACTTCCCTAAAAACCCAGAAATATATCATTTAACTTTGCTTGTAGGGCACCAACAATATCCCATGTCATTTAACCAAATATTCTTGCTTCTCTCTGTTCACTTGCATTGTTGTTTTCATTTACCTTACTATAGTCTTTTTCATTTTATTCTTTTGGTTCTGCTTTCTTCTCTCTGTATCACTTCATGTATGACTTCCTATTGTTTCACTAAATTCTTCAAATCTGTCATTCCATTTGGGACAGTCATATTCCAATGTATACCATATTTTTTAATATCTCCAATTTCAGAGATATTTTACTTTCAGCATTTTCCTATGGCAACTAATGTTGCTGAAAACATGATGCTCATACCAATGTTTTTTTACATCAACAAACTTCTTGGGATATAGTCCCAAGTGGAATCTCTAGGTCAAGGGGTATGAACAATTTAGTATATTTTCTTGCAAAACTGTATATTGTTTCCCAGATTTCAAGCTTCTGCCACTAGGGAATAATGTTGCCTGTCTTTTCATAGCTCCTCCAGCAATGAATTTTCCCATCTTTTAGTGTCTTTGTTCCCTTGTTGGGTGAAAATTAATACTTCATGTTTGTTTCAATTCTCATTTCTCTGATCATCTGTTCAATCATAGTTCCTGTTTCCTTATTTGGAAACCATTGTATTATTTCACCACTTGCCTACTGGGCAGTAGTTCCTTATTTTATATATTTGTTTCAATTCCTCATAAATTTTGACCATGAGATTTTTATCAGAATTACTTAATGCAACACTTTCCCTCCCCCCAACCCATATTTTTCTTCTGATTCTGGCAATGTTGAATTTATTTGCAAAAACATCTTAATTTTATATAAGATAGATTGTTTATTTTGTATCTTATTATTTCTTCTATCCTTTGGGTCATTAAAATTTTTTGTTATCCATAATTGTGAAAGATATAACCTATTCTCCGTTTTTATTGTATTAGTTTTTATACTTAGCTTGCCTCTTTGGAATTTACTGGAGTAGAAAATTTGAAATGCTAATCTAAATCTATCTTTAGACAAATTGCCTTTCAGTTTTTCTAGCAATTTTTTTTGTCAAATAGAGATTCTCTTCTCCAGTTGTTTGTATTCTATGTTTTGTTAAAAACTAGGTTATTACTAAATCTAGATTATCTAATCTATTCTAGTCATCTATGTCTTTACTTTTTTTCTCCAGTACCAGATGGCTCGAACATTATTGTTATGTGTCAGTTAGTCAACAAGCAATTATTGAGTGCTATTTGTTAGAAATCACACTAAGTATAGAAATATAAGGAAAGGGCAAAACATAGTCTCTGCCCTCAAGGGGCTTACATTTAATGGGGAGAGACAATATGAAAATAACTAGTTACATATGATATATATGTGTATATATACCTATATATGTATATATATGTGTGTGTGTGTGTATGTATATATATACACACACATACATACTCCATATATATATATGGAGTAGATAGAAGGTAATCAAAAAGGAGAAGGCATTAGTGTCTGGAGGAGGGGCAGGGAAGGTCTCTTGCTAAAGTTAGGATTTGAGCTGAGTCTTCAAGGAAGCCAGGGAAACCATGATATGGAGGTCAGGAGGCAGAGTGTTCAGGCATAGGGGAGAGCCATGACAAGATAAGGAGCCTAGGGATGGAGTACTGTATCTGAGGGCCAGAAAAGAGACTAATAGTAAATACTGTAGCTGGGTTGTAAAGTGTGTGTGGGAGAGTAAAATGTAAGAATAGAAAGATAGGAAGGATTCAGGCTAAGAAAAGCTTGGAATGCCAAACAGAGGCGTTTATATTTGATCCTGGAAGTAATAGGGAACCACTGGAGCTCACTGAGGAGGGGTTTGATGTGGTTGGATTCCTCCTTTATACAAATTATCTTGGCAGCTGAGTGGAGCATGTATTGAAATGCCTTGTAGTAGAGTTTGAAATTTGCTAGCACCAAGACTTGCTACTTTTTCTGCATTATCTAGCTCCATATTCTTGACCTGTTATTGCTCCAAGTGAATTTGCTTATGATTTTGTGTAAAAGTGGTGATTTTTAAAATCTTTCTTCTTAGTTAACAATATATAACTGAATTTGAAATTCTTTTTCAAGGTATTTTATTGAAAATTCAGTACTCTGGGTTCTACTTAGAGTGATGTTCCTCCTAAACTAGGCTGTCCTTTAAATTGATATTTCATTTTTAGCACTGTATGTTTAATGACTTTTACTTTTTTATCTTCATCTATTTAATCTCATACATATCACTGTATGTGGGGATTTAGGAACTTTGCACAGTATAGATAATATTCTTGTCCTCATAGAATGAAAATTGAAGGGAAGAAAGAAAGATGAACATAAAATCTACAGGCAGGCATGTGCTGACACAGCTGAAGACTAAATTTTGAGGAATGTCTGTATTGAGGGTGGATGAATTTGCAAATCCAAGCTATGGGGCTTGGAATTTAGTCTTTGTATACATTTTTTTTAAATTAAGATGTTTTATTTTTAGTTTACAACACTCAGTTCTGTATGTTTTTGAGTTCCAGATTTTCTTCCTCTCCGTCCCTCCCCCCCCCCCCCACCAAGACAGCATGAAATCCGATTTATCTTCTACATGTACCTTGGTATGTGGTTTAAGATATTGGTCTATGCCCAGTTTCTGCCCTACCATTTTCCTATTTTCCCAGCAGTTTTTGTGAAATAGTGAATTCTTAGCCCAGAAGCTGGATTCTTTGGGTTTATCAAAGAGTAGATTGCTGTAGTCATTGACTACTGCGTCTTGTGTACCTAACCTATTCCACCGATGCACCACTCTGTTTCTTAGCCAGTACCAAGTAGTTTTGATGACTGCTGCTTTATAGTCCAGTTTAATACTTGGTATGGCTAGGCCACCTTCCCTAGCATTTTTTTTCATTAATTCCCTAGATATTCTGTATGTAGTTGTGCCAGCAAGGGTGATTTTTAAACTTATTGCTGTTATTAGTATTACTGTTATTATCGTTACAAGCATTTATATAATACTTTACAACAGCCCAGTAGGATATTATGGTATTTGGCTCTCCAAACAACCCTGTGAAGTAGGTGCTATATAATACCCCCATTTTACAGGTGAGGAAGCTGAGGCTCAGAGAGGTTAAATGACTTGCCCAGGATTATACAGAATTTGTCTACAATATGGTTGGAACTCAGCTCCTCCTGGCTTTAGGTCCAACCGTTTATCCTCTCCACCATATAGCTGCCATAGGTAGATAAAAACCTGTTTCTGGAGTCTGGTTTGCTAGCAGGACTGAGAAATACAAATATAGATTCAAACTGCCCAGTGTTCCCTACCTAAACCAATAGCTGGCTTTAGACAGAAATCTACCTAGAAGATCTTAAATCTACTAACTGTGCTTTTATTCTGTCAAATGGTTAAAGTTTGACTTAGGTTTTATGTCACATTGATAGACATTCTCAACTCAATATATGTAGCTCAATATATGTCTACACCTTGTTGACTTCTGTCTTCAGGGATGATAATTTGTCAAATGATTGTACCAAGAAGACTAGAAAACTACTGTCTAAGACCTGTTTCTCAAACAGTGCCCCATGGTCCCATCAGGACATCTCAGACGAACTTACAGGGTTATTAAAATTTTGGAGGGAAAGACAGTGATACTCCACATCTGTTGGACACCTCAGGAGTTACTAGTTTGAGAGAGTTCACAGTTTCAGCATTAGATAGCACTATATTCCTTTTGGTCCCTGCTTGAGTGTTCGAGATGTGATTTTGTTTCCTTGTGCTTTCAGCTACGTCAGTAACTTCTTAACCATCTCCATTTGTCACATCATATGTTTGTGAAACTCAGTTTTCACGGTGGTTGCTGTGATAGAGAGGAAATGCCTCATGAAAATCAATATGGAATGGAAAATGAGGGTGGCATTGTCCAATCTGGTTCCAAGATTTCAGCAGCTGGGCAAGGCCCACACATCCCATTAGGAAGTGAGGTTATTGAAGAATGAAATAAAATATTATTTTTCTTTCAATTTATTTATGTTAGTTTTTCAAATTTGCTATTTAATTGTTAGGACATAAATATGTGTAAAGTTTTTTGTACCTTAGTACTTAATAAATGGAAATATTAGGTATTTCTTTTCAGGTAGGGGAACTATGGAAATAATTACTGAGATATTAAGGAAACTGTGAACCAAGAAAGTTTAGGAACCTCTCATCTAGGGCTTTGAAGTATATGCTTTGAGGTACTAAAAACATAGTAACTGTTTTCTCTCCCTAAGGCTATTCCATCTGAATTTTATGAACTCCAAGCAGCAAATGATAATTATTCACCTTTCATCTCAAATGGAAAATTCAGCATATGTGGGAAGAAATCATTGGGAGTATTTACACTAATAGCCAATTTGAATTTTCTTTTAAAATGTAGTACATGAGGTAGCTAAGGTTTGGTTTTGGAACTGAGGCTGAACTTATAGGGACTGATCCCAAGACGTGTAACTAGGGAGAGATGATTGGAGCTTTGACCAGGAGCACTGACACCAAGGAGAATTAGGTCTACTTCCTCATCTGGCCTAGGTTTACTACCTATAGGGTTGAGTCACTGTCACACACTCATGTCCTATAGTTGCCTTCAGTTATTTTTGTATCTCCTGTCCCCTTGCTACTTCTTACTGGGGCATGTAAGCCCAACCTTTCTCAATTAGGGGCAATCCCATCTTTTAGTATTACTGTATACTACAATGCTGTGTTGTGCTGCTATCAGGCCTGGGGACTCATGACATGCCTTTTAAGGATGTTTCTTGGGTCAATAAAGATGCTATACACCAGTAGCATTACAACCCAAGGCCTTCCAGATCCCAAATGATCTGCTCCTTTCTCCTTCTCACATCTCCCCCAAACAAATTTTCTCTAAGCCAGCAAAATTCTTATTTAGGAGTTATTGCTCTACTAAATGCCACTGTTGTGATTGCCAGCTGGAGTTGCAGCTTTGTTTGCCCCCAATTCTCTTTTCCCCTGCCTAGAATTTAGTAATATGTAGGAGGATGGGAGAGAAGGGAACAGGTGGTAATGGCAGCTGAAGAAGGTGTGGGAATACAAGGAGGCTTTATCTCTACTATGGTATGAAAATTCATGGAGAGAAATCATCTCCATTTCCCTGTGGAATTGATAATGTACAAAATTATTTCTTACTCCATTCCTGAAAATGACTACTTTAGGTATTTTTCTGAAAGTATAGTTTGGTCAGAGTTTATGCTAACATGATAATGACCTTCAGTATCTGATATGGGCCAGGTATAATTTTTATTGAGATGCCTGGAAAGTGAATGGGGGGGTGATTGAAGCTAGCCACATCCTACTCTTGAGCATCATGATTGCACTGAGGAGATCTGGGGTCCTTGAAGTCTGTGCCAGTAGAGCACAAGCTGTCAAGGCTTATCAAGATAGAAAAGCTTCGAATGTTGTGACAGTGACAGATTTTATGTCCATTGCTTGAGGGCCAGCCAAGGTAAGTAAGTAAATAAGTCAAAAAGGTAAGAGACTCATCGCTGGATTAGCTGCAAGGGGATAAGTTTTTCTTCCACCACATCTTTCAAAGACCATTCATTAAATTCTACAGCGATTTCTACTTGTTGGTGGAAGAAGTAATGCCATGTGGGAGCCTGATGGAAAGGCAAATCCTGGAAGTATTGAATCTGTGAAATCACAAGCTGCTTGAATTTAAGAAGCTTTAATGGAAACCACCTCCGTTGCTACCATAGTTGTTTGACTTGGAGATATGGCTCCAAAAGGTGGAGCTAACTTAGGAGAATTTGTTAAATGTGATGCTTCCCATTTTTTAGAACAGAAAGCCAGACACTTTCTCCTTTGAAAAGAGGTGGGGAAACAAATTCTTTTATTCCCATTAGATATGAATTAAAATATTTTGAGCACTATTCTGTCATTTATTCGTGTTCCTAATTGCAGCAGTGATTTGAATCGCTCCTAGGAGGTAGGGCAAAGTTATGAGGCTCCATTAGCCCATCTGGCCCTTTACAGTTTTGCTCCCAAGTTGATTTCTATAGCAACAAGGGGACATCATTCACCATACCTCCACTTATTGCCTGTGCAGTATTGCTAAGTGGAATCTCCAGCATGATTTGAAGGCATCTAGTCTCCTGATTTAAGGTTTTGGTAGGAAATTAATGAGAATTTCAGGCCATCACTCCGATGAGAGTTTAGATTGAGATACACAGAGTGGCAGAAGGAAAAATGGAGTTCAAAATGTCATTGACAGCAGTTTCCAAACTTCCTTAGTTCACAGATCCCTTGGTGTCTCAACAATTTTTTCACAGTACCCCTAGGTCAAAAGGAAGGCCCAGCACTTCTGTTTATTAAGTAGTTAGCTCTAAAAAATTTTATAAATATTTATGTCCTAACAACTTAAGAGTTGTTTGAAAAGTAATACATTTAATAGAAAGATAAAATATTTTTAATTCATTCTTAAACAACCACATACATGTACTTTCTAATGGGATGTATCCAACTGTTGGCACTGAGCAACTTCTTAAACTTTAGAACCAGATTGGACAATGCCACCTGCTTTTCCTGTTGCATATTGGTTTTCAGGAGGTTCTTGCATTTTTATCACAAAAACTGCCTGGAAACCTGAGCTTCACAAAGAAATGATATTTGCAAATGAGAAAGTTTGAGAAGTTACTGGTATAGCTGAAAGTACAAGCAAATACACAAAAAATGTTATATGCAATCTGTAGGCATGGATGAATTTCGATCCACACTATTGGAGGAAATTTCCAAATCAGACCACATTTCCATTTGTTTTTTTTTGTACTTTTTTTAATTTTAAATTTATTTATTTAACATATTTAGTTTTCAGCATTGATTTTCACAAGAGTTTGAATTACAAATTTTCTCCCCATTTCTACCCCCCCCACTCCAAGATGGCATATATTCTGGTTGCCCTGTTCCCCAGTCAGCCCTCCCTTCTGTCACCCCACTCCCCTCCCATCCCCTTTTCCCTTCCTTTCTTGTAGGGCAAGATAAATTTCTACGCCCCATTGCCTGTGTATCTTATTTTTCTAGTTGCATGCAAAAACTTTTTTTGTTTGTTTTTGAACATCTGTTTTTAAAATTTTGAGTTCCAAATTCTCTCCCCTCTTCCCTTCCCACCCACCCTCCCTAAAAAGTCAAATAATTCAACATAGGCCACATGTGTATCAGTATGTATAACCCTTCCACAATACTCATGTTGTGAAAGATTAACTATATTTTGCTAATTCCCAACCCATTCCCCTTTACTGAACTTTCTCCCTTGACCCTGTCCCCTTTCCAAAGTGTTTGTTTTTCACTACCTCCACCTCCATCAGCCCTCCCCTCCATCATTCCCCCCATTTTTTTATCTTCTTCCCTCTTCTTTCCTGTGGGGTAAGATACCCAATTGAGTATGTATGGTATTCCCTCCTCAGGCCAAATTTGATGAGAGCAAGATTCACTCATTCCCCCCTCACCTGCCCTCTCCCCTCCTCCCACAGAGCTGCTTCCTCTTGCCACCTTTATGGGAGATAATCCACCCCATTCTATCTCTCCCTATCTCCCTCTCTCAATATATTCCTCTCTCATCCCTTAATTTGATTTTATTTCTTTTAGATATCTTCCCTTCATCTTCAACTCACCCTGTGTCCGCTCTCTCTCTCTCTCTCTCTCTCTCTCTCTCTCTCTCTCTCTCTCTCTCTCTCTCCATACATATATACATACATACACATTCATATATATATATATATATATATATATATATATATATATTTGTATATGTATATGCCTATTCCCTTCAGCTACACTAATACTGAGGTCTCATGAATCATACACATCATCTTTTCATGTAGGAATGTAAACAAAACAGTTCAACTTTAGTAAGTCTCTTGCAATTTCTTTTTCCTGTTCTTTTTCTTGATTACCTTTTCATGCTTCCTTGATTCTTGTGTTTGAAAGTCAAATTTTCTATTCAGCTCTGGTCTTTTCACTGAGAAAGCTTGAAAGTCCTCTATTTTATTGAAAGTCTATATTTTGCCTTGGAGCATGATACTCAGTTTTGCTGGGTAGGTGATTCTAGGTTTTAATCCTAGCTCCATTGACCTCCGGATTATCGTATTCCAAGCCCTTCGATCTCTTAATGTAGAAGCTGCCAGATCTTGGATTATTCTGATTATGTTTCCACAATACTCAAATTGTTTCTTTCTGGCTGTTTGCAGGATTTTCTCCTTGATCTGGGAGCTCTGGAATTTGGCAACAATATTCCTAGGAGATTTCTTTTTGGGATCTATTTGAGGAGGCGATCGATGGATTCTTTCAATTTCTATTTTGCCCTGTGGCTCTAGAATATCTGGGCAGTTCTCCTTGAGAATTTCTTGAAAGATGATATCTAGGCTCTTTTTTTGATCATGGCTTTCAGGTAGTCCAATAATTTTTAAATTATCTCTCCTGGATCTATTTTCCAGGTCAGTGGTTTTTCCAAGGAGATATTTCACATTGTCTTCCATTTTTTCATTCCTTTGGTTCTGTTTTATAATATCCTGATTTCTCATAAAGTCACTAGCTTCCACTTGCTCCAATCTCATTTTTAAAGTAGTATTTTCTTCAGTGGTCTTTTAGACCTCCTTTTCCATTTGGCTAATTCTGCCTTTCAAGGCATTCTTCTCCTCATTGGCTTTTTGGAGCTCTTTTTGCCATTTGAGTTAGTCTATTTTTTAAGGTGTTGTTTTCTTCAGTGTATTTTTCAGTATTTTTTTTGGGTCTCCTTTAGCAAGTCATTGACTTGTTTTTCATGGTTTTCTCACATCCTTCTCATTTGTCTTCCTAATTTTTCCTCTACTTCTCTAACTTGCTTTTCCAAATCCTTTTTGAGCTCTTCCATTGCCTGGGACCAGTTCATGTTTTTCTTGGAGGCTTTTGGTGTAGGCTCTTGCACTTTGTTGACTTCTTCTGGCTCTATGTTTTGGCCTTCTTTGTCACCAAAGAAAGAATCCAAAGTCTGAGACTGAATCTGGGTGTGTTTTCGCTGCCTGGCCATATTCCCAACCAACTAACTTGACCCTCGAGTTTTTCAGCGAGGAATGACTGCTTGTAGACTAAAGAGTTCTATGTTCCACATTTGGGGGGGATGCGCCAGCTCTGCCACACCAGCACTCCTCCTTCTCCAAGAACCCCCAACCTGGACTGGGTTTAGATCTTCAGCAGGCTGTGCACTCCTGCTCTGATCCGCCACTTAATTTCTCCCACCAGGTGGACCTGGGGCCAGAAGCAACTGCAGGTGTAGCTGCCCCACCTCTGCTGCCCCGGGGGCGGTGGCCAAACTGCGAACTCCTTCCACTCCTGCAGCTTTTCCCACTAACCTTCTCCGCGGTCTTTGGTGTTTGTGGGTTGAGACTTCTGGTAACTGCTGCAGCTCACTGATTCAGGGCTCTAGGGCCCACTCCGCCCGGCTCCTGGTCTGGTTGGTCCACGCCACTCATGCTGGGCTCTGCTCTTCTCTGCTCCCAGCTCCCAGCTCTCAGCTCCCAGCTCTGTGTGGGATAGACCTCACCCAGAGAACATCTGGGCTGTCCTGGGCTGGAGCCCTGCTTCCCTCTGCTGTTTTGTGGGTTCTGCAATTCTAGAATTGGTTCAGAGCCATTTTTTATAGGTTTTTGGAGGGACTCAGCAGGGAGCTCATGCTAGTCCCCGCTTTCCAGCTGCCATCTTGGCTCTGCCCCCCACAGTTCCATTTGAATGTTACTTGTTACTGTAAAGCTTGGAATACCATGATTTCAGATTGTAGATCAAAGGCTAATGGAAATATGCATTGTAGGTAAAAAATAGGTTTTAGTAAATGATCACTGATAGAATATGGTATGCAGGAGAAGTAATGCTACTTTACTAGCAATATCACTTTACTAGCAAATAAGAAAATTTACAAAAATCTTATTTATAAATATGGTAGAGTGGGTATAAACTTGGTTGATGATATATTCTGTAAGGAAGTCAAAGTCAATTCTGTTTGAAACTATCTTCACATGATCTGGATTTGAAGGATTGTCTTCATTTCTGGAATAACCACCATTAGTATCTATTAAACTTAATCACCAGAAATGAGGAAGCAGACTATGTACTAAAAAATTCATGTTGCCACCTCACTGAGGGTTGACTTCCCTAGAAGTTCAAGAGATGAAATACTGCTAATGACAAATCCTTTTTTCCAGTGCATTTCCAGGGCCAAAATGACAGAAAGGCCAATCACACAGAGTGATTATTCATCAGCAGACTTTTGGGCATGGAACACAATATGTGCCATGAAATTGCCCAAACAGACACTTAAAATCTGGTTCAAAGACTTCAAAGCCTTTAGACATTTTTGAGTGATAGAGGGTTGATCTTTGAGGTTGACTCTCTCTCTTTACATACACACACTCTTTACATAGATACACATGTATATACATATGTGTATATACACACACATGCATACGCATATATGTCTATATACAATTTTGTTTTTCTTTTCAATTAGCAATCATTTATCTTCTCTCCTTTCCATTCTCCATTAAAAAAAAGAAAAAGAAAAACATGAATAACAAATCTGACTTGTCATGCAAAACAAATTTTTACATTGGCACATCCAATAATTTATGTCTTCTTCTGTATCTTGAGGCTATGACTTCTCTCTCAGGAGGCTGGTAGACTGTTTTATCATCAGCATTGTAGTTGGTCATCGTATTGATTAGTTCTTTTTTAAAAATATTTTAAGTATTTTGTTAAATGTATTACCCAATTACTTGTACAGTTTTAAATATTTATTTTTTAAAATTTGAGTTATAAATTTTCTCCCTCCCACCTACTTCTTTCCTCCTTCTTAAGAAGCCAAGGAATTTGATCTATTATAAATGTGAAGTCATATAAAACATGTTTCCATATTAGCCATAGTGTAGAAGAAAACACAGAAAAGAATAAAACAAAAAAAAATACAGGGGAAAAGTATGCTTTAATTTACATTCAGAGTCACCATTTCTCTCTCTGGAGGTACATAGCATTCTTCATCATTGGTCCTTTAGAATTGTCTTGATTAGAGTAATTAGGTCTTTCACAGTTGATCATCCTTACAGTATTGGTTTTACTATGCAGTATATTCTTCTGGTTCTGTTCACTTCACTTTGCATTAAATCATATAAATCATTCCATGTATCTCTGAAACCATTTCATTATTTCTTAGAGTACAATAGTATTCCATCACAATCATATATCACAACTTGTTCAGCCATTCCTCAGTTGATGGGTGTCCCCTCAATTTCCAATTCTTTGCCACCTCAAAAAGAGTGCTATAAATATTTTTGTACAAACAGGTCCCCTTTTTTAAAAGTCTCTTTGGGACACAGACCTTGTAGAGGTATTGCAAAGTTTTATAGCTCTCTAGGCACATTTTAGATGGATACTACTTATCATTTTAAGAAAGGCACTATTTATTCCTTTGTTTTTTAGTATTTTTTTTTAACTAGGAATGTGTTATATCCTGTTAAAGGCTTTTTCTTCATCTAGTGACATAATCTAATCATATGATTTTTGTTGTTTTAATTTCTGATATTGATATGACTAATTATACTGATGAGTTTCCTAATATTGAACCAGTCCTTCATTCCTGGTATAAATCCTACATGGTCATAGTGTATGATCTTTTTGAAATATTGCTTTAATCTCTTTGCTAATAATTTATTTAAAATTTTTGCATTAATATTCATCAGGGAAATTGGTCTATAGTTTTCTTTCTCTGCTTTTACTCTGCCTAGTTTAGGTAACAAAACCACATTTGTGTCATAAAAGGAATTTGAGACACCTTTTTAAACCTATTTTAAAAAAATTCATATAATACTAGAATTAGTTGTTCCTTAGACGTTTGGTAGTATTCATTTGTAAAGTCATCTAGTCCTGGGAATTTTTTCTTAGGGAGCTCCTTGATGGCAATTTTTTTTTCTGAGATAGGGTTATTTAAGTATTCTATTTCCTCTTCTGTTAAATTGGGCAGTTCATATTTTTGTAAATATTTATCCATTTCACTTAGATTGTTAGTTTTATTGGCATAATGTTGGGCAAAATAATTCCTAATAATTGCTTTAATTTCATCTTCATTGGTAGTACATTCACCCTTTTCATTTTTGATACTGTTAATTTCATTTTTTTTCTGTTTTAAATCAAATTAACTAATGGTTTACCTATTTTATTATTTTCCCCATAAAAGCAGCTTCTATACCTTTGTATTAATTCAATGATCTTTTTTAAAACTTTAAATTTTATTCATCTCTCATTTAATTTTTGGAATTTCCATTTTGGTGTTTAATTGGGGATTTTGAATTTGTTCTTTTTCACTTTTTAAATTGTATAATTGATCTGATTTTTCTCACTTTTACTGATGTCTGCATTTGGAAATATAAATTTACTCCTGAGCATTGCTTTGGTGACATCCCAAAAATTTTGAAGTATTATCTTATTATTTCTCTTTATTGAAATTATTAATTATTTCTATGATTTATTCTTTGACCAACTCATTCTGTAGGATTAGATTATTTAGTTTCCAGTTAATTTTTAATCTATGTTTCCATGGGTCTTTATTGAATAAAGTTTTTATTTTATTATGGTCTGAAAAGGATGCATTTAATACTCCTGATTTTCTGCATTTCATTGTGAGGTTTTTATGCCCCAATACATAGTCAGTTTTTGTGAAAGTGCCAGGTATATATGAGAAAAGGTATACTTTTTTCTATTCCCATTCAGTTTTCTCCACAGGTCTATCATAGCTAATTTTTATAAAATTCTATTCATCTCCTTAATTCCTTTTTATTTATTTTATGATTAGATTTCTCTAGCGAGAGAGGGAAAGTTGAAGTCCCCCACAAGTATAGCTTTACTGTCTATTTCCTCTGGTAATTTATTTAAATTTTCCTTTAAGAATTTGTATGGTATGCCATTTTGTGCATACATGTTTAATATTGATATTACTTCATTGTCTATGGTGCCTTTTAGCAAGATGTAGTTTCTCTGATTATCCCTTTTAAGTAGGTCTATTTTTACTTTGACTTTGTCTGAGATTATGATTTCTGTCCCTGCCACTTTTACCTTAATTGAAGCATCATAAATTCTCCTCCAGACCTTTATTTTAACTCTGTGTGTGTCTCTGTTTTGTTTCTTGTGAATAGCATATTGTTGAATTCCAATTTCTAATTCGTTCTGCGATATGCTTCCATTTTATGGGTGAGTTTATCCCATTTACACCCACTGTTATGATTATTGGATTATTAATTGTACATTTCCCTCTATCCAATTTTCTTCTCTTTATCTTCTCTCTCTTTTTATTCTGTTTCTCTTTTAAAGCCTGTTTTGCTTCTGACCACTGCTTTTTTTTGATACATCCTCACTTTTATCACCCCCTACTACTGTTGGTATTTGAATGGTTTATTTCTGGCTGCTTGAAGCATTTTTCTCTTTGATATTGGAGCTCTGGAATTTTGTTATAATATTCCTTTGAGTTTTCATTTTGGGATATCTTTCAGGTGCTGATTGGTGGATTCTTTAACTCCTATTTTACCCCCTGGTTCTAGGATGTTGGGGCAGTTTTCCTTAGTAATTTTTTGAGATATGATATCTAGACTCTTTCTTTAACCATTGCTTTCAGGTAGTCCAATAATTCTTAAATAATCTCTATTTGATCTATTTTTCCAGGGCAGTTGTTTTTCTGATGAGATATTTTACTTTTTCTTCTATTTTTCTTCATTTGTTTGACTTTGACTGTTTCTTGATATCTCATGGAGTAGTTAACTGCCACTTGTCCAAATCTAAATTTTAAGGAATTATTGTCTTTAGTGAGGCTTTGCACTTCTTTTTCCATATTGCTAATTCTGTTTTTAAGGCGTTATTCTCATCAGTGAATTTTTCTATCTCTTTTTTTCTATTTGACTAATTCTGTTTTTCAAGGTGTTATTTTTTCTATATTTTTGTGCCTCTTTTGCTAAACTGTTATCTCTCTTTTCATAATTTTCTTCCTTTGCTCTCATTATTTTACCTAATTCTTCCTTTACTACTCTTATTTGATTTTAAAAATTATTTTTTAGCTCTTATAGGAATTCTTGTTGATTTTGTGGCCAATTCATATCTTTTCTTTGTGGCTTTACTTGTAGCTGTTTTGACTTCATTGTCTTCTCAGTTTGTGTCTTGATCTTTCTTGTCACCATGGTAGCTTTTTATGGTTAGGTTCTCTGTTTTGTTGTTTGCTCATTTTTCTACCTTATTTCTTGATTTTGAAATTTATGTTAAAGTTCATCTTTGTTCCCAGCATAGAAGGAGGTGGGAAGAAAGGGCACTGTCTCAACATTCAGGCTTATTCACATTATTGACAAAAGTGGGATTTGACACTATGTCTTTCTTACTACAAGTCTAGTATCCTGCTCTATCCTATCCTGTCTTTCTGAAATAGAGAAAATGTATTTGAGAAATGATTAGAAGCTTGAGTTTGGTCTTTGGGAGGATCAACTTTTTTCATTCCAAGCTCCACTCTTCACTCTTCAACTTTGCTAACTTTTTGCCAGTAGCCTTGCCTGCATGCAGGTACCCTTTCCCCTTCTCCTCCTTTCCAGCTTTTATGGAGAGTAACTGCCTTGTTGTTGTTGCTTGTTTTTGTATCTCCAGCATTTAGTATATAGTGCTTACCACTTAGTAAGCTTTTAATAAATGCTTTCTCTCCCTATGTCACTTTTATTTTATCTTTTTTCAAATAGCAAATATTTTAATTTCTTTTTCTCCTACTTCCCTCATACAACAAAAGAAAGAAAGAAAGAAAGAAAGAAAGAAAGAAAGAAAGAAAGAAAGAAAGAAAAGCACACAAAAGGGTCAAAACCTCTGACCTATTCTAATATATGTAGCTTCTTCTCTTTTACCGTTCTGTTTGGATAAATAAGTTTACTTGCTTTTCATCATTCACGAAGATCATTTTTATAAATAACATTTGATGGGACAGAGTTAAGCAGAGGAAATTAAGCTATTACCCACCCTGCTTAAGAGCAATCATTAGAAATTGTGTATCTGTATATACTGGGACTCTCTCTCTCTCTTCAGTGTTGTACCCCTAGGCTAGAGCTTTTTAAGTATGGGAGATAAATATAATTATAGCCTGAAACCTCTCCTGAAGATAGATAAAGGAAGAAACAAATATCCAGTCATAGACCTCCTCTTGTTCCCTTCAAAATCACAAATTGCATTTTCCCTTCAAAAGGAATGAGTTAGATCCCATGTCAGATAATCTTTCGATGCCACATATGAGTGAGACATCTTTATAATTTTAGGCAGCACTCTTGTATTTTATATACAAAACAAGCATATACAAAATATACAAGTATACCTACTAATACATATATTTTATTATTTGATATTTGTTCATCAGTTTCTTGGAGCTCAATAGAATGAATAATCACAAAAGTGTAGATTTCAAAGTTGGAATAGATCTAAGAGTCCATAGCAACTGATCCACCCTGAATGACAGTATTCTTCTGCATATCTGGAAACTGGCCATCCCATCTTTGCTTAGAGACAACCAGTTATAGAAACACCACCATGTTATAAGGTCCTAGCCTATTTTTGCAAAACACCTTTCAACTGTGGACCTTGAAGACTCCTACAAATGAAGCAGCAGAAGCAAAAGCCGCAGAATGTTTTATAATTACACTTGATCTTGTACAGCTAAGTCAGTGGCAGAAATGTTTTTGGAATTTCCTTTCTACCTGCTGCTATCAGATTATAAATAGAAACATTTAATATGAATAGACACATTGAGTTCTGTACTACCTGAGAAAGATCCAGTGCCTTAGTAACATTTGGATTTTAGCCAAATCACTTTGGGACAGATGACAAGATTCCTAAACATATTCTAGAGAAGTGAAGGCCAACTGGCAAAGATATTTGTGTCTGAGAGTAGTCAATGCTTTTGAATCTAATACTTCTTTAAGGAGGAAGAGAAGAAATGATAATGATATCAACCATCATCATTATCACTAATATATTGCACCTAACATTTTTATAAAGTGAATTAGATGAAATAGCATAGAAGCTCTTTGAAAGTAGAGCCTTTTCTAGCATTACCTTGTGAAATACCTTATGGTGGAGGGAGCACTAGCTCTGGAGATAGAGGACTTTGATTCAAATCCCATCTCTGCTAATTAACTCCCTGTATGACCTTGGGTAATTCACAACCTTTCTGGGCCTCTGGGAGTTGGCATTTCTGTCCACCGAGGACTCTTTCAGCTCAGTATCTATGATTCTAAGATCCCAGTAGTGTTTAATAAATGTTTGCTGACTCAAATGATCTAATTTCTTGCTCAAAACAGCCCTGTGAGGAAGGTAGTGTATTAGTCCCCTCAGTTTTGAGGAAACTGAGTCTGACAGGGGTAAATGACTGGCTTAGGTTTGAGGCATTGCATTATATATCTTGTGATTTTACCTCTGTAATTCTCTCTGCACTTAAAATCATCCCCTCTGGAACAAAATGTGAGGCACTATATGAGGCTATTGAGGGGGAAAAGAGAGAAGACAGGTTCAAAAGTTTTAAAGACTTAGTCTGTGACTTTCAGGTATTTACAGTTTGGGCGCAAGAAACAAGTACTCAACACTGAAAAAGAAAGACAAAAAACAACCTAAACCTGTGTAGTACCAATGTAATATTCACAGCTCCTACGAATATGCTGACATAGTTCTGAATCGCAAAATATAACAGACTCTCCACATGGAAGACAGAACTAAAACATTTATTCAGACAACAGAAAGCTGAATCCCAATGCCAGGAAGCCAAATCCACCATATCAACAAAGACATCTATACACATCAACCATGCAGGAGGCACTGCCATCCTCAGGCCTTCCCTCTGTTAGGTCCTTCCCACTAATGAATACCCTCAAGCGAAATCAATCCCTCTCTCACTCACACTAGTTCCTCTGCCTGCTCTCTCCTTCCCAGCTCTGACTGCTCTGACCAACTTCCTCTCAGCTCTGCTCCACCTATTCAGCAAGCTCCTCCCACCACAGGCTTCATGTGACTCAAACTCATGTGACTTAGGCTTCCATGTGACAAGCAGGTCACATGGGTCTATTAATGGGTGGGAAAGATCTTCCCATTTACATTACCATTGCAACCTGGCACAGCAACCCAGCAATGTATGGAATTAATAGAATCAAAGATTATAAATTCTGGGGGAGTACCAAGGGGAGGGATATGCTAAGTTAGATTTAGTCAATGGCTTCTCAGTGTGACAGTGGGCCTTGTGTATCCAAGTCTTGCTATGTTTCTGACAGGTAGGTGTCAATCATTAGGAGAAATGGAGTCACGTGTCCTCTTGCTTTCTATGGCAGTGTCCTCCATCATTGATGTGATCTCAGGCAGCCTGGTAAATATCTCTACTGAATCAGAGGCCTTGGGATTCAGGAATGGTGGGGATCTAGAAACACAGGGAACCAGAATTAGGAATATAGAAGCAATTAAGTTGAGATAGTGAGAGAAATGTAGATCTGGATGTCACCATCTTGAAATGATGCTTAGAACTGATTTTAGCAATAAGATTTCCTAATAAAAGGAAATAAAGAAGAAGAGAGTCAGCTTAGGTAGTGTCAGAGGTAGAAATTTGGGAGTGGGGATGCTCATTATTCTGACTTCAAATAAAGAAAACCTGCTTTACTTGGGTAGCATTTAATCTAGAGAGAGAGAGAGAGAAAAGATTGTCTTCCTTGATATGCTTCTAGCTTATTCGCCATTGCATGTGTATTTTTCCATCACAAAGCTGCTGGAAATTAATAACTGATCTGAACCAAGAAGAAATTCCCTGCAAGATTAAGAAGGTTTACATAAATTTATGGTGTTTTGTGAAGATCCTATCAACAATGTAAGAAATCATTGTTGAATTCATAAAAACCTGGGAATAGAAAAGAGATTTTTCCCCTTTGTCCCATTATCACGACTTTCAGGTTGGTGGTTTGGGTCTGCTTTGTCTATCAGATTTTCTCAGTTAACACAGGGGCTATTTATGTGGATCTGTGGACTTTGTAGCTGAGAGATTAGGGTCATGGCTGTACCCAAAAGAATGAATAAGGTAACTTAAGGTCAATGTTTTCTACTCTTGGACCACAAAAACTTGATTCTGTTGATGTCACAAGAGGAAAGGGACATAGAATTAATGCATTTGCAAAGAAAGTGGTTGTGTAGATATGTTTTAGGGGTGAAAAGTTGTATTATGGGTGATCTTTGTAATAGTAAAATCATATTTATTTAGATTCCTTTTGTGTGTATGTATTTTCTCTATCATCAATTATCTAGTCATCACCTATCATCTATCTATCTGTCTGTCTGTCTACCTATCTAATCGTCTGTCTGTCTGTCTTGTCTCTCCTTACAGAATGTGTACCTCTCAAGGATAGGAAAAGTTTGATTTAAACCCCACCAATTTTAACCCCAATGTTAGAAAATCTCTGATTTATAGTCAACATTTAATGCTTGTTAATTGAGTGATGTTCATTGTAGATAAGAGAAGGTGAGGAAGAGACAAAACTCATCAAATTTGTTTGAACCTTCACTTCCAGTTTGGGACTGGTGATTTTTTTCTTCCACTATTGGATAATCTAAGAGGGTGGGATGCCCCTGAAGCAATGCCCAGGTGTTGGTGGCACAGTGCTAGAATTGTGGAAGAATCTAAGGCCCTTATCAGGTTCATAGGGGATGAATCTTATTAAATAATTTGGGGACTGAATCATGTTATTGTGTGTTTTGTAAGTATTATTATACTTATTGTGTGGAAAAGGAGAAAAAATTAACAGGATCTACTCCAAATAAGCCAGGGTCCAGGCCGTCCTTGCTTGGTGGGGTTATAACTGATGCTATGTTAATGAAACTGATTTTAAATTGGTCTCTCTGCCCTCCTCCATAATCAATTAGGGACTGAGGCGTGGACATCTATAGTTAGTCATCCACATGAACTCTCCAGAACCTCAGCTATTGAGATTGGCTAATTTTACACCCTCAAAAAACAAAGACAATGGATTTTGGAAATAATAGTAGCTAGCATTTAAAGAGTACTTTTAGGCTTGCACAACTTGTATCATTTTATCCTTTAAACAACCTCGTCATGTAGGTGTTATTATTATGCCCATTTAATAAATGGAAAACAGAGGTTGATAGAGGTTAAGTGACTTGCCCAGGGTCACATGGTTGGTGAGTGAGACAGGATTCAAAATCAGGTCTTTTCTGCTTCAGAGTCCAACATTCAACCCAGTTTGTCTATCAGCCTTTTTCTTCAAAGAAAATGAGTATATAGACACATAGTGGAGACTGGAAGTTATACTGAGAAGGAACTATTTTTATTTAGATCTTTGACACAGAAGTAGGAGTCTAGGGAAGAAATGAACTTTTCAGGCAGACGTTATCAAAAGCTTTAAATAGAAAGAAGAAAAAACTATTGTATCAGTCAATTTTCTATTCACAAGTCTGCAAAGGCCTGAAACGATACTTCTAAAGTCTGAGAAAAATCCAAAGGAAGTAAAGGCTATTGCAGGAGGCTAGCAAGTATTATTAAAATAAGAGTGTCTTTGTTTGGGTCAAATGCTATAAACATTGGGAATTGACTCTAGGATTCACACAGAACCTCGTGGCAAAAATGGCAGGGAAGGTGCCCCATGAGAAGACCTGCCAGTTTTACAACTCAAATGATAGAGATCAAGTTTCATAGGCTATACTTTCCACATGCAAATGAGCAAAACTTTTTTTTTAATTCTCAAATAGGCCATGATATTTTTCCACCTCTTATTGCCCTGGCAATTCCTTACCAAGCTTGCTTCTTTATTGTCCAAGGTGATGGCCCAAGGGTAACATAAGTGAAGGTGAACATTGAATCTCTGTTTTGCCTCCAGATGATGCAGGGACAACCCAACCAAAAACCCTATGGGGAAATGGAAGTCTAGGCAAATGCAGAACAAACCCAATGTGGAACATGGCATACAACTGTAATGTCACTGAGAATGATAAATATGAAAAATATAAGGAAAGGTATGATTTCTTTAAGAACATATTAAAATGGATACAACCTTAGGTAGAGGGAAAACATGACCCTGTACCTTTCCCATTGTTCTTTTTTTTACCTTTTATAAGTATGCCCAGTGCCTAGCTCAGGCCTCAGCACATGAGAAGCATTAAATGCCTCTTGGATCAAATTGGTTGTTCCCGTTTTAATGGCCCTAGTCTCCCATGGACTCCACCCCATTGGAAATTTGGACTTTATTCCTGGCTCCCCAAGTTCCGGTAGGTGAAATTTTTGCCCTATCTTATAGGGGCTCAGGCCTCTATGATATCTCCTGAAGTATCTTCCTGCTCATTTTTTAGCTCCTCTCTATGAATGATGTTCCCCCATTAGGATGTAAGTCCTTAAGAGCACGATCTGGCTGTCTTGCTTGTTGTGTTTGTATCATCAGCATTTAGCACAGTGCCTGGCATGTAGTAAGCACTTTAATATGCTCATCTCTATTTATGATTTATCTATCTATCATCATCTATCATCTTTTTATTCAAAATTCTTTGTATTTTTAGTCATGGGTTTATTTATGTCCTGAAGTGCCCATGCTTTTTAGAAAGTCATTGTTGGACAGTTTGGGTCCTGGCTGCAAAAACGCAAGAAAGACAAATTTGGCTTTGTTTGCAAAAGCTCAGTCAACCAGGATATTTTCTGCTGCATTAATCTCTTAGGAGAAAGGACAAATACAGTAAAACACATGAATATTGGAGCTTTATTTTAAAAACAATTTCCAGAGCATGGTCTTCACTCAGTGCTTATTCATCACAACTTCTGGTATCTTCCCATCTAACACCAGTACTTTGCAGTTTCAGACATTTTGGTACTAAGTAGTTTTTGTTATGTGTAATTGTGGGAAAGGAACCAGTAGAAGGAGGATACTGAAGATGAAAAAAAGAGAGACTTATTATTATTGAAAAAAAATCATGTTATTCTACTTTTAAATAAAATTCTACTTTGAATGTTAAAACATTCTTAGAAGTACCAAGTGTTTCAAGGTTTTACTGTATGTTGTATTTGCTATGACTCACTTCTGTGTATGTTTCATACAAAGTATAAAAAAGTATTTTTAAGTATTTTATGTTAATGAGCTATATATCATACTAGTGAAAATTGAATCCAACCAAAGAATAAAACTTCTCTGTCTATTGGACTTGGGCTAGAAGATGTTTGATAACTGAGACACAAGAATCTGCACTCGGAAGGAAGGATCAATAGCAGTCAGTTATGGTAGGGAAGTGTTCTTTGGGAAAGCAAGGGGGGAAATTATCCGAATAGTCCATAAGTATGGATTATGCTCACGGCAAGGGATACACCATCATCAGGCAATTGCATAGTGAACAAGTGTTGATTAAGTACCATTTTATCCAATTTAGAACTAATGAACTTAGTTGATGGCATTTTTGCTGAATTAAAGAGCAATCAAAGCCTCCTTTCAGATTCTGTGCCATGTAGGTCAAGGAGCTCTGACAGCATGGGATATTCTTGGCTGCGATGTGGGTGAAATCGGCTCCCTTACTTACTCCCTGCTTTTGATCAGTTGGTTAATAAGTATTCATTCACTGATAAACAATAAATGTTTGATGAATAAGCAAGTAAATACTAAAGATTTGTTATCTCCCAGGCCCTGGGTAGGGGGGATTCTGGTAGGAAAGACATCCTTTCCTTTGGAGTTTTCTTTCCTTTGTTCCATGTTGCCAGTGGTCTTCACTCACTCTGGAAACCCATTTGAGGACAATTGTGAAACAATGGGGAAACCCAGATTTGATCTACTTAAAATGATAATGAAAACAGAATTTCCTTAGGGAGAAAACCCAGAGTGTACTTGGGGAGTAGCATGTCAGCTTTTGGTCTAAATAGTTGAGAAGGGACAGGAATGAAGGGGTGAGAAATGGGTTCTGACTTTGGGCTCCCCTGCTAACTTGATCTGCCTTACCACTAACACTGGGGTCTCCTCTGGAACTTTCAGATCACCATTTTGCTGGGGATGAGAAGTTGGAGGAAGTCCACGTCTGCTTGCCATGCAGGGAAGGCTGCTCCTTTTGTGCTGATGACAGACCCTGCTCTGCCCAAGAGGACAAGTATTTACGGCTAGCCATTATCTCCTTCCAAATCCTGTGTATGCTGCTTGATTTCATTAGCATGTTGGTTGTCTACCACTTTCGCAAAGCAAAGGTACTTGGAAATATGCTTGGACCAATCCATATGGGGGGCTGGGAGTTGGAGGGGCAGAGAAGTAGAGGAGCATGTTCTTAGTGGTTTATATATATATATCTTTTGCTTCCAAGTGTTTTACAACAAAATGTACATACTCTTTGCCCTTTCTTTTTGTTCAGTTGTTTTCAGTCCTGTCCTACTCTTCATGGCCCCTTTTAGGGTTTTCTTGGTAAAGATACTGGAGCTGTTTGCCATTTCCCTCTCCAGCTCATTTTACATATGAGGAAACTGAGGCAAGCAGAGTGAAGTGACTTGCCCAGGATCGCACAGCTAGTAAGTAACTGAGCCCAGAATTGAACTTGGGAAGATGAGTCTTCCTGACTCTAGGCCTGGCACTCTATACGCTATACCCCCCAACTGCTCCTTCTCCTTTCTTCCAATACCACCTTGATGCATCCTTCCTTTTACTTACGAGTAGGGATATGATTAATGCAATAAAACTTCATTAGGTCCTTAAAGTCTTACTCTCTTAGACATTTACCCTTATTTAACCTAGAATTGAATTACCTCAGAGTCAAAGAAACTTCTCTCTCTTTTGGACCTGAGTTCAAATTTGGCCTCAATCACTTAATAGCTATGTGGTCTCAGGCAAGTCAATTAACCTCTGCTTCCCTCAGTTTCCTCAATTATGAAATGCGGAAAATGGTACCTGCCTTGCAGGGTTATTGCGAGACTCAAATTAGATAATATTTGTAATGTGTTTAGCTTAGTGCCTGGTACATAGTAGGTCTGTTTAAATGTTCATTCCTTCCTCCCTCCCTCCCTCTGAAAATAGCATCATTTGTCTATATGTATAATATTTAGGAAGCAAAGGGAAATATTTATTATTAATATTTGTATATCGATGATTTATCATTAAGTCCTTATTATGTGCCAGATACTATGCTAGGCACATTACAAATATCATGTCATTTGATCCTCCCAACAACTCTATGTACATGTATACATTCAGTGCATACTGGCTGGCATGTTCAGTGAAACGAGGCCAACATGGATTACTCCATCCAAGCAAGTTGCTAACATTTTCGCCTGTGAAAAGCAATTGTTGTCTTTCTCATTCTTTCTTTCCAAGCTCATTCAGCCATCAGTGAAGATGGCACCTGGATAATTATATACTTTGAGTATCTGTATTTTAGAAAATGTATTTGGATGATTTGGGGAGATGTTGCTCTAGTGTCTTAAATAATAGTAATCCCAGATAGTGCTCTCATTAACTTTTCAGGAATTTAACCAATGGAATCTTTTTCTGGAGACATGCAGAACAAGATGAAAAATGAGCCTGTGGTTTGTAACTCTCTGTATTTATGTTTGCCACTGTAGGTATTTACATGTCTTGGAAATGAATAGCTTTCTGAGTAGCATTATTCAGTCAGTCACCCATTTTGTAAACTTTGGGGCCCTTTGTGGGTTCGAATAGTGAAAGTCTTTTCTTTTTAGAAGAAATAAAAATTCCAAATCCAAACACCTAAAATTCTGGGAGAAAATAGCAGTCAAAAATTTTCCTCCCTCTGCCCCACTGAATTTATTAAAGCCTTTCACTGTTTTTGAAAATGGTTCAGATTGATTCAAATTACGAAGCTCTTTGGATTTAGGAAGTGTTGCCATTATGGAGAAAAGCTCTGGGAACTGGCATCTACGATGGGCCCTAGTGTTAGCATAAGAGAACTCCCCTGAGAGTAAATGAGGTTTTTCCCATTATGTAAATGATATAGACTTTTAATAGCTGTCTTAAATAGACAGTATCATTAACAGATGCATGCAGGGGTAAATTAAAATCAGGTTTTAAGTTGCTTAGGAAGTGCAAATTGTTGTTGATTTAATGAAGACTTGCCCTTTATTTATTTATTTATTCGTTTGCAACAAAATACATGTTAAATTTTATACAGTCTTGTAAAGTGACTAACAAGCGACAGGTTGGAAAAATTAATCCATTACTGCCAGAGTCAATGTCATATAGTCAAAAGCACATATCTGGAATTAGAACACTTAGGTTCACATCTCAGTTCTGCTACTTACTACTTTTGACTTTGGACAAGTCACAACTTCTCTAGTTTCCAATTACTTTACCTGTAAAATGAAATGAGGCCCTTCTGAGGATTAGATACTATGAATAGATTTATTTTTAGCTTCTATTGACATCTTACTATGATACATTAAGTCCCTGAGATGACCTGTGCTCTTGAAAGTTGTGCCAGAGGGCTGGTAAGACTTAGAATGCCTTCCCCAGGTAGGCTGTGTGTTTGGTATAAAGCTATCAGCCATAGGCAGAGGAAGAAGAATGGGGGAATGAGAGTGATTCACCACTAATGGGGTGTGTACCAGATGATAAATTTTTTGTGACAACAGCGATTCATAAAGCCTCCCTTCTTATAGATGAAGTTGCATTTAATTCAATTCAGCCAATATTTATTAAATCCCAGTGGAAAAAGTAAAACATGAATGAAATTGCTTACCTTTGAGACATTAAAGAAGTTTCATTTGAGGAGGAGAGAAATGTGAAATGATTAGCTGTGTGACTGAATAAATCATCTGACTTCTCTGGGTCTTAGATTTCTCATCTCTGAAATGAGGAAGTTGGATGAAATGTTCTCGGAACTCCTTTCCAAGTCTAAAAGATATTTGGCTATTTTGATAAATACATCCCTCTGACTTCATTAAAGTCCTCCCTCCTGTAGGTAATTCCTAGTTGTTTTAAAATAGAAGTCAGTTTATGACAACTTGGGCTAGAAGAAACAGTGCATGAAGGAGACTTAATTGCCTCATCTATAAAATGGGGGTAATATTAAGGGAAGTAGAGAGAAAGGAATAAGCATTTATTATCATTAATATGTGTTTATTTATTGATTATTGAGCACTTATTATGTTCCAGACACTGTGCTAAGCACTTTATAAATATTACTTGATCTTCAGAACAACTGTAAGGTAGATGCTATTATCCGCATTTTACAGCTGAGGAAACTGAGGCAAAGAGCAGTTAAGTGATTTGCCCAGGGTCACATAGCTATTAAGTGTATAAGGCTGGATTTGAACTCAGGTCTTTCTGACTTTAGGCCCAGCACTCTTTCTACTATGGCACATGGCTGCCTACACTGCCTAACTCATAATATTGTTTTGGATAAAATGCTCTGTCAAATTTAGAGCACTATGTATCTTCTAAATTTTGGTTAAATGTTATAGAGACTAATGACATGCATTTACCCTAGCACGCTTGGATGAAAGATATGATGGAGAAGGGTGTGTTTTCAGGAAAGGAGGTGTTCTGGCAAAGTAATCCTTTGGTGAAAAAGAATATTTATATTTTTATTTATAAGATGTTGGTATTAAATATTTTGAAGTTACTTCTACAGGTTTTATACCACATGTTATGACACTTAACATATTTTCTATTAGTTATTCAGAAGGGAGCGCGTGATTTCTAACAACTTAATAATGTTAGGTGTTAACACAATTTATTTCTGGATTAGATGTTGAATAAAAGGGAGATATACTGTGAGCAATAGCAATTCATTACATTTCTGAAAATAATCTTTTCCTGGGCTTTTTCTGAGTGAATTTAACACTTTCTGTTTGAGTTTAGAAGTTAAAAAAAGATTTGTGACAAAAAATGTGAACATACCTCATCTGGTTTGTTTTTATTATTCTGTTTTTTCGCCGTGTAACTAGTTTTGTTTTGTGGTTTTTTTGTTCTTAAATTAGATCTTAATAGACTAAAAAAATCCCTGCCAACAGTGCTCATTTATGGCTTGGAAAATGAGATTTTTAATATAGCATGTGATTTAATTTTTTTTATTAATTTCTATAAAAGTAAATTATGACATTTTAATATCCACTCTAATGACACAAATGGAGATGCCAACATTTTCCACTAATGGGTTTCTAATTTGTTTTTTATTTCAATGAAATGACTTTGCCGATCTAATATCTTTGTCCTGTGTCAAATGCATCAAAATTTGTTTAGTATTTCACTATTAAGAATGCATCCTTTTGTTTACCTTTATTCAAACTCAAAAGCGGTAAGGAAATGGGATAATAGATGCCAGGAGAGGTAGGAATATGTGGATAGTAGGAATAAATTTATTCTGAGAGTAGGACAGGTATGAGTGGCACAACCTGTAGCTTTCTTTTTTTTCTTCTCGGAGGGGGGGAGGCAGGGCAATTGGGGTTAAGTGACTTGCCCAAGGTCACACAGCTAGTGTGTCAAGTGTCTGAGGTCAGATTTGAACTCAGGTCCTCCTGACTCCAGGGCCAGTGCTCTACCCACTGCGCCACCTAGCTGCCCCATGACCTGTATCTTTCATTCTGCTCCAGCAAGATATGTGGCAGTGCCGACCTTGACCTGGAACTGAAGTCCACTCCATTCTCTTTTAGATGAAAGGCTTAGAGGGTTTTGATTATCCTAATCAAGAACCAGGTAGGAATTGCTATTCATTGACTCATCCCTGTGGCCCCAGCTGTCAGAAAAAAATGCTAAGTAAAACTCCTTTGGGAGTCAAGCTGGTGAAGCTTTTGTAAGGGAGCTAGTGAATTATGGAAAGGTGATTTCAAGTGTAGAATTCTGGGACACCCAGTGGTATTTCTGATTTTATCAAAAATTCATGAGAGTAGGATTCCCTAGACAACCTCAAAACTGAAAGAATTCAGACGCACTTTAATTAGGAAACCTATATGCCATTGAAAAGAAGGTAACGCCAAAACTCCGAAGGAGGTTTATAGAATTGTTGTATCTAATTCTGTGGTCTGGGAGCCTTAGACCTTCCCTAAAAAGTTCAACCTGACACTGTAAGAAGATCAGATATTAGTGTTCTCAATCATCGACATCATTATCGACACCACCAGCAGCATCTCCTATGTAGGTCATGTTGCCTTCAGCTCTAGCCTCCACCTCCATCCAGAACCGAGGGTCCCCCTCAGGGCTCTGATTGATGAGCATTTCACTTCTACTTCCTGTCTTTTAAGGTTAATAATGCTTCTTTCTGACAATCTCTGGGCCATACATAGCCAACCATTATTTTCCCCTCCCACTGCCCTATTCATCTTTTCCAAGTCTTATCTCTGAGAGTAGTAATCAAATCAACACAGCAGTCAAATCAAATTCCCACTATGGACATATCAATCAATTGACCTATTACTCCAATAATTGTATTCTCTGACTTCCCTCTCCAAAATACTCCCTATCCATCACTCCCTTATGTTAACTGTTTTCCACTAATAGAAAGCAAACTCCTTAACTCATCATTTCACTGGGCATTCAAGCTACTATCATATGGGCCAAGCTTTCAACCAAATAATATGCGATGGTTGTCTTCTTTTGTTTTTTTAAAATTTTAAATTATTTAATATTTTTAGTTTTCAGTATTAATTTTCAGAACAGTTTGAATTGCAGATTTTCTCCCCATTTCTACTCTCCCCCCACTCCAAGATGGCATATGTTCTGGTTGCCCCATTCCCCAGTCAGCCCTCCCTTCTGTCACCCCACTCCCCCCACCATCCCCTTTTCCCTTACTTTTGTATAGGGCAAGATAAATTTCTATGCCCCATTGCCTGTGTATCTTATTTCCTAGTTGCATGCAAAAACTTTTTTTTGAACATCCGTTTTTAAAACTTTAAGTTCCAAATTCTCTACCCTCTTCCCTCCCCACCCACCCTCCCTAAGAAGGCAAGCAAATCAACATAGGCCACAGGCGCATCATTATGTAAAACCCTTCCACAATACTCATGTTGTGAAAGATTAACTATATTTTGCTCCTTCCTATCCGATCCCCCTTTATTGAATTTTGTCCTTTGACCCTGTCCCTTTTTGAAAGTGTTTGTTTTTGATTACCTCCTCCCCCTATCTGCCCTCCCTTCTTGTCATCCCCCCTTTTTTATCTCCTTCCAACTTCTTTCCTGTGGAGTAAGATACCCAATTGAGTGTGCATGTTATTCCCTCCTCAGATCGAATCTGATGAGAGCAAGATTCACTCATTCCCCCTCACCTGCCCCTTCTTCCCTTCCTACAGAACTGCTTTTTCTTGCCACTTTTATGCGAGATAATTTACCCCATTCTATCTGTCGCTTTCTGCCTCTCTCATCGCTTAATTTTATTTTTTTTAGATATCATCCCTTCATATTCAAGTCACCCTGTGCCCTCTGTCTATATACATATGTATTTATATATGTATATATGTACACACACATACCACACACACACACACACACATACACATACACACACACATATATGTATATTTGCTTCAGCTACCCTAATACTGAGGTCTCATGAATTATACACATCATCTGTCCATGTAGGAATGTAAACAAAACAGTTCAACTTTAGTAAGTCCCTTATGATTTCTCTTTTTTGTTTACCTTGTCATGCTTCTCTTGATTCTTGTGTTGAAAAGTCAAATTTTCTATTTAGCTCTGGTCTTTTCACTGAGAAGCTTGAAAATACTCTATTTTATTGAAAACCCATATTTTGCCTTGGAGCATGATACTCAGTTTTGCTGGGTAGGTGATTTTTGGTTTTAATCCTAACTCCTTTGACCTTCAGAATATCATATTCCAAGCCCTTCAATCCTTTAATGTAGAAGCTTCTACATCTTGTGTTATCCTGATTGTGTTTCCACAATACTCAATTTGTTTCTTTCTGGCTGCTTGCAGTATTTTCTCCCTGATCTGGGAGCTCTGGAATTTGGCGACAGTATCCCTAGGAGTTTTCTTTTTGGGATCTTTGTCAGGAGGCAACGGTGGATTCTTTCAATGTCTGTTTTACCCTCTGGCTCTAGATTATCAGGTCAGTTTTCCTTGATAATTTCTTGAAAGATGATATCTAGGCTCTTTTATTGATCATGGCCTTCAGGTAGTCCAATAATTTTTAAATTATCTCTTCTGGATCTATTTTCCAGGTCAGTGGTTTTGCCAATGAGACATTTCACATTGTCTTCCATTTTTTTATTCCTTTGGTTCTGTTTTATAATATCGTAATTTCTCATCAAGTCACTAGCTTCCACTTGCTCCAATCTAATTTTTAAGGTGGTATTTTCTTCATTGGTCTTTTGGACCTCCTTGTCCATTTGGCTAACTCTGCCTTTCAAGGCATTCTTCTCCTCATTGGCTTTTTGGAGCTCTTTTGCCATTTGAGTTAGTCTATTTTTTTTTAAATTTATTTAACATATTTAGTTTTCAGCATTGATTTTCACAAGAGTTTGGATTACAAATTTTCTCCCCATTTCTACCCTCCCCCCCACTCCAAGATGGTATATATTCTGGTTGCCCTGTTCCCCAGTCAGTGCTCCCCTCTGTCACTCCACTCCCCTCCCATCCCCTTTTCCCTTCCTTTCTTGTAGGACAAGATAAATTTTTACGCCCCATTGCCTGTGTATCTTATTTTCTTGTTGCATACAAAAACATTTTTGTTTGTTTTTGAACATCTGTTTTTAAAACTTTGAGTTCCAAATTCTCTCCCCTCTTCCCTTCCAACCCACCCTCCCTAAGAAGTCAAGCAATTCAACATAGGCCACATGTGTATCATTATGTATAACCCTTCCACAATACTCATGTTGTGGAAGACTAACTATATTTTGCTCCTTCCCAACCCATCCCCCTTTATTGAATTTTCTCCCTTGACCCTGTCCCCTTTCGAAAGTGTTTGTTTTTGACTACCTCCACCCCCATCTGCCCTCCCCTCCATCATCCCCCCCATTTTTTTTATCTTCTTCCCTCTTCTTCCCTGTGGGGTAAGATTCCCAATTGGGTATGTATGGTATTCCCTCCTTAGGCCAAATCTGATGAGAGCAATGTTCACTCATTCCCCCCTCATCTGCCCTCTCCCCTCCTCCCACAGAACTGCTTCCCCTTGCCACCTTTATGGCAGATAATCCATCCCATTCTATCTCTCCTTATCTCCCTCTCTCAGTATGTTCCTCTCTCATCCCTTAATTGGATTTTATTTCTTTTAGATATGTTCCCTTCATCTTCAACTCAGGCTGTGTCTGCTCTCTCCCTCTCTCCCTCCCTCTCTGTCTCTCTCTCTCTCTCTCTCTCTCTCTCTCTCTCTCTCTCTCTATATCTATATATATATATATATATATATACATACACACATAGATATATACATACATACACATTCACCCATATATATACATAAACATATATGTATGCATATTCCCTTCAGCTACCCTAATACTGAGGTCTCATGAATCATACACATCATCTTTCCATGTAGGAATGTCAACAAAACAGTTCACCTTTAGTAAGTCCCTTGCAATTTCTTTTTCTTGTTCTTTTTCTTGATTACCTTTTCATGCTTCTCTTGATTTTTGTGTTTGAAAGTCAAATTTTCTATTCAGTTCTGGTCTTTTCACTGAGAAAGCTTGAAAGTCCTCTATTTTATTGAAAATCCATATTTTGCCTTAGAGCATGATATTCAGTTTTGCTGGGTAGGTGATTCTAGGTTTTAATCCTAGCTCTATTGACCTCCAGAATATCGTATTCCAAGCCCTTCGATCTCTTAATGTAGAAGCTGCCAGATCTTGGATTATTCTGATTGTGTTTCCACAATATTCAAATTGTTTCTTTCTGGCTGCTTGCAGTATTTTCTCCTTGATCTGGGAGCTCTGGAATTTGGCAACAATATTCCTGGGAGATTTCTTTTTGGGATCTACTTGAGGAGGTGATCGATGGATTCTTTCAATTTCTATTTTGCCCTGTGGCTCTAGAATATCAGGGCAGTTCTCCTTGATGAGGTAGTCTATTTTAAGGTGTTATTTTCATCAGTATTTTGGGGGGTTTCCTTTAGCCAGTCACTGACTTGTTTTTCATGGTTTTTCTCACATCACTCTCATTTCTCTTCCCAATTTTTCCTCTACTTCTCTAACTTGCTTTTCCAAATTCTTTTTGAGCTCTTCCATGGCCTGTGACCAGTTCATGTTTTTCTTAGAGGCTTTTGATGTAGCCTCTTTGATTTTGTTGACTTCTTCTGGCTGTCTGTTTTGGTCTTCTTTGTCACCAAAGAAAGATTCCAAAGTCTGAGTCTGAATCTGAGACCATTTTCACTGCCTGGCCATGTTCCCAGCCAACTTACTTCCCTTGAGTTTTTTTGTCGGGGTATGACTGCTTGTAGAGTATAGAGCACTTTGTCCCAAACTTGAGGGGCTGTGCTGTTGTTTTCAGAGTTATTCTACACAGCAAGCTCTGCCACACCAGCACTACTCCTCCCCCAAGAGCTGCCAACCCAGACCAGACTCAGATCTAAGATGGCTCCGCAATCCCACACAGATCCACCACTTAATTCCTCCCACCAGGTGAGCCTGGGTCCGGAAGCAACTGCAGCTATAGCTCTGTAAGCAGCCTCAGAGCTGCATCACCTCCACTGCCCCCGGGGTGGTGGCTGAACTGTGAACACTTTCCACTCTGTCCCAGCAGCTTTTCCTACTAACCTTCTCTGTTTTCTTTGGCGTTTGTGGGTTGAGAAGTCTGGTAACTGCCACAGCTCACTGATTGAGGGTCCTAGGGCCTGTTCTGCCCTGCTTCCAGTCTGGTTGGTCCAGTGCAGCCCATGCTGGACTCTGCTCAGCTCCATTCGCGCTTCCATGTGATAGATCTTACCCTGCAACCATCCAGGCTGTCCTGGGCTGGAGCCTTGCTTCCCTCTGCTATTTCATAGGTTCTGCAGTTCTAGAATTTGTTCAGAGCCATTTTTATTGGTGTTTGGAGGGACCTGGAGGGGAGCTCATGCCAGTCCCTGCTTTCCAGCTGCCATCTTGGTTCTTCCCCTCCAGGTTGTCCTCTTTTCAAAAGAAATTGCTTTTGGAGTCAGTTTGATGATAGAGCTACTCTATAATTAGCTAGTTTGATCCTGGGATGACAGGCCAGTAGTCCATTGTCAGGCCTGTACATGAAGGCTTTTTCAATCTAATGTATATACCAGAACACATACTCTACTGACATCTCCTTCAGTAACTCACAGTTAACTCCATATCATGATGAGGCAACAGGACTTAAATGGATATGGAGCTTCTAGCTGAACATGATATGTAGTTTTATTTATTAAGAAAATATTCTTCCAATATAAGAAAACTTGGCCACTATTTTACAGAATTCGGGATAATTGGACATCATCTAAAGGAGAAGTTGTTGAAATCTGAAATTGTTATTTTTAAGAGTCATGCATACATCACGTGGTGCAATGGACAGAATGCTGGACTTGGAATCAGGAAACCTGAGTTTAAATCCAGCCTTACACACTTACTAGTTATGTGACTCTGGGCAAGTTAGTTCAGTGCCTACTACCTTAGTTTCTTTATCTGTAAAATGGAGTTAATAAAACACATACCATACAGGATTTTTGTGAGGCTAAAACAAGATATTATTTCTAAAGTTTTTTTTTGATTTTTGATTACAACACAGTAATCAAACATATAGAATGCTATATGAATGCTAACAACTCACAGTCATTTAAAACACTTATTTGCTAATTTATTTGATTATGGTTTTATTCAGTAATTTGTTCATTCACATATTTACTCACCCATCCATTTAATTGCTTCTTTACAAATTCTCTAAGTTAGGACTGCCAAAGCTAGGGCTCAGAAAGGGAAGTGCTACGTCTTTGCATAAGGAAGGATAATTTGAGATTTATAAGAAGAAAACATAACACAACTCCTTAGTTGTGTTATTTGCTATTTTTTAAAAAAATATCTTTGGCTTTAACTCCTTTTCCTCTTAATTTTTGAAAGGTTTTCTCTGGACTGTATTCTAATGAGGGAAGGGCTCTCAACCCTGCACGTTTGTGAATTTGGTTCTTAGGAGCTTGTACCAAAGCTAGAGGCCAGATGTCCACTTACATGTTTTCTAAATGCCTCTTAGAGAGGAAAGATGAAGAAGGTGCAGCTAAGATTGTTAGTGTTTTCTCCCCATAAGCTGCTTGTTGCTGTTTATGTTGGTTTTTAGTCTTGCAACAGGTACATAAGATTTTCTGTTTCAATATGCGGAAGAAGCTTGGTACAGTAAAAAAAATGGTGACTAGAATCAGAGGACCTGGATTCTAGAAACAGAATCCCAACTCTGCTTTCTACCCATATGATATTAAATGAATCACTAAATCTCCGAGTCTCTGTTTTCCTCATCTTCCATTGTTCAAAACATTTTTTTTTTTTATCTCTGGGGAGCACAGTGGTTAACAAATAATAAACACTCAACAGATTCTTATTGATTGGTTGGTTGCCTTGAGCTAGTCAATCTTGTTCAGTCTTTTTCAGTCATATCCTACTCTTCATGGCCCCATTTGGGGATTTCTTGGCAAAGATACTGGTCTGGTTTGCCGTTGCTTTCTCCAGTGGATTATTAAAAACAGAGGTTAAGTGACTTGCCCAGGGTCATGTAGCTAGTAAGTGTTCAAGGCCAGATTTGAACTCAGTTCTTCCTGACTCCAAGCCCTGCACTGTATCTTCTGCACCACCTAGCTGTCCTAAATCCTAAAATAGAGTCCCTTCCTCCTCTGAAGTGCAGTGGTCCTATGAATTATTTGTTTGAATTTCTTCTGTTTTCTTTAACTTTTTTTTTTCATGTGGGGTATAACTTTGAATGATAAGTTGGACTGCACCCAAGAGTGAAATGGGGAGACTAAATTTTCCCATATCATTGCCAAATAATCATCTCTAGGGCTTAATACCTAGTGTTTTAAGGAGCTATGAGTTCAACAGTATGGGCTTTCCCTTAACTAATGCAAGTCACATCTTATTTATGACCTGGTAGGTAATCTTGGAGTATTAATATGGCTGAAAAATTCATCACCTTGTGGCCAACATGGTTTTTGGCTTCGCCAAACAGGCTGGTTCTTGGGTAAGAGGTATACAATCTGCAACTGAGTCATGCTTAAAATTTTTCAGTTTTTGTAGGACCCATAATTGGCTAGTATAACCCTTAATAATTGAGGCTAACTTCCATGCCATGATGAATCTTTAGGGAACTACTTTTGTGACCCTCAAAGTGACAGCCTTAAAATTATGGGGATTAGTGTGATATGATTTAGATGATATATGTCCTAAAATATCAATCCAATTGCCTATTCTTCAACCATCATAATTTTGTCCCTTTGCCACTTAAGAGCACCTCGTGAACTTCAGGTACCCAGGGGATTATGACCTTTGTCCAGTTTCATAATTTTGCTTTGTGACCATTCTACTTCCTAAAATATGACATCAATATCCAGTCAGTTTCCAAAAGAGCAGATGACATTTCCATCAGGGGTGTGATTCTGGGGGCTGTCATCCCCTTGCCAGATCTGCTACCTTGTCCTCAAATATTTTGAGCTTGACATAATCTAAAATGTGTTGTGACAGGTACTTTTCCCTAAATGCTTAAACCTAAGTGTATTTCAAATGAAATTTAGTACTTACAATCTGTATTCATTTTCCATTTCTTTCTCTCAAAGGTATTCAGTTTAAGTTACTCTCGAAGTGCTCGAAGTAATTTCATCTTTTTTTGAAAGTTCCACTCCTAACCCTCTTCCCCTATCACCACCAAATGCACATATGTGTACATTCACAGACAGATGCATGCGCACATTTATTTTTATCAATAAATTATCATTTTGCCAGCGTTAAATGGAACAAAGCCCAAGAGAGTCCTGAATTCATTCTGGTAAGAGAAAGCCCTGAGCCTCAAATGCTTTCTTCTCCTTTCTCAGAGCACACTCACCTCATCTAGGTGTTACATATTTGAATTCTTAAAACTATTTTTATTATTATAAATTAGATGTTTTAATCTATTCCGTTGACTAAGCATTCCATTGTGAGGACGAGAAAGAGCACAGCTTTGTTATTCACTCAGTAATAAAGCAGATAATTCTTTAGAGTTTAAAGTCCCTTCAAAAATAGGCAAAATTGGTGACAGACAATGGAGAAGCCAGTTCCAACCGTTCTGCAGAGCTCATGTAACATAGTAGAAAGAACTTTGGATTTGAATTGGCAGACCTATGAATCCTGGTTCCAATATGGGCTTTGACCATATGTATGGGGTTTGACCATAGGTAAAAACAAATAACCTCTCTGACACTGAGTTTCTGCATCTGTAAATGGGGATAATAATACTCATCTTTCATGATTGACAGAGTTGTGGAGAAAATATTTTGTAAAATTTAAAGTGCCAAATGAAAGGCATCTTGGCATAGTAAATAGAGAATTGTGTTTGAATCCAAGAAAGCTTGGGTTCAAGTCTTGCCTTTGATATACTGGCTGTGTATACCTGCACAAATCGCTTGACCTCTTAGTTCTCTGGTCAGTCAGTCAATAAACATTTATTAATCACCTACCATGGGCCAAGCACTAGGATACAAATAAAGGTAAAATAACCTCTGCCCTCAAGGATGTCATAATCTAAAGACATGCAAAATGAAGCTGAAAAATATGGAGGGGAAGAGGGTACTCTGTGTTGGGCGATATTGAAGTCCTGCAGCCTAGTGGTGCATTGTGGCCCCTCCTTACCTAGAGGATGTGGGAGGAGGTCTCCTGTGTCCACTCTCCACCCTTTCTAATCAGAGGGAGAGACCCCAGCTAAAGGGGCTACTGAAGAGGTATGATTATCAGAGTTGATTATATCTACAGGAAGGTCTGTTTCTGGAGACAATGATGAAGGTGACTGTCTATGACTATGCCTTGTAGAGAGATGTCCAAGTGCCCTGGTAAGGGGAGTTTCTTCACTGAGAGGTCCCTACATCATTGTTGTCCCAGGTCCCTCATCTCTACCTTACAGCACAAAACAAATGTAAGTTTTCATCATCAGCAATGGCAGCAATCATGGTTTTGTAGAGGACATCCTGGTAAAGTTTATGGCCAATACGAAGATTTCTTGGATCTAATAACCAGAATGAAAATGACCTGATTTTCACATTAGACTGACTGCCTTGGCATAAATTTAATTATTGGTAAACATGCCGTGCAGGGCAATGGGGTATAGATACAATCCCTTTGGTAGGCTTCTAAGTATTCCAGGAACTACTTGAAGACTCATATTCCTTTTCTTGGGGAAAAGGATGATTGGTTATTATTGTTCCTGAAATCGTGCCCCCTTTAGATGTCTTTCTCAGATGGTGGCCACAATTCAAATTACAAATTATAAGAAGAACTAAGCATTTATAGGCCATATAACAGATGTACATACTGAGAACTGAAGCTCTATCCTTTCCTGCGAATTCTACAGTTCAGAGGTGTTCATTTTCACTTACAATAAAACCCAGTACCTTAACTTGTAGTCATCCAGTCAACAAGCCATTATTAAACACAAAGGAGGGCAAAACAAACAAATAACCCCTGTCCTCAAGGAAATTAATTGAGAAGACAAGAGGTAAAATACTAGGTGCATTCAAGTGAGTTATTTTTTGTTAACATATCCAAAGCTACATTTCTGTATATTAAAATTTTTGATAGAATTTGCATTTTTCAAATGCTTTCAATAAGCCCTCATCTTCCTTTCAATGTATATTCACAAGTAATATGCAAATGTTTACATATTCCTAAAAAGAGTCTTCCATATTCCTATTTTCAAAAACAAAGTTGAGAATAGACTGGTAAATAATAAAGTGCTGGTGTGGGCAGTGAATAGTGTTTATATTTATATAGGAATCTGTTTTTCCTGAGGAAGCATAAACACTTTAGAAGTGCCCTTTTATTATGTGCTTGTTTTAAAAAAATGATTTATAGAAATTTTCTCCTTAAAGTCTCTAAATACATTTGCAATATTAAGATGTGTATATATATACACATATATATACACACATACATACATATACATATACACATGTATATATATGTATATATATATATGTATGTATGTATATATATGTATGTATGTATATATGAGCTTTCCTTCATCCCCGGAAGAAAGAAACAATTTTCATCAACGAATGTAAAAAACGGATGCCCTGAGATTTGCCCAAGAACACACTGTGAACCACATGACTCTTGTAATTAAAACAGAGTGATGTTGTCCAAACTGAGCAAATAAGACATATTATATAATGCTGTAGTGGTGGTGTTTTGCTAGCTAATTATGAGGTGTAACTATAGAGTAATGAAATTCTGCAAGTGCTCTTTTTAACAAGCACACCAGAAATTTTGCTTTTCAGAGTAGCTACTTTGGAAGGTTCTACATTATTTCCATCGATGCTGGCAAAACATCTTTCAACTTCTCTGTGAGAATCATCATTGGTATTGGGCTATGGGTGATGTAAGATGAGCAACCCATGACTTTATAGTCTCATCTCACTTTTTATCCAAGCAGAAACATTTGGTTTTATCATACACATTATCCCTTCCCTACTGGCCCACTCACCCCCACCCCCCAGCCTTGGTCCTGAGCGACTTTTCTACTCTTGAAAATTGAATCTATTCTCAAAGGAAGAGATTCCCTCTCATGGAGGACAGTCAAAATAATGTATTATAGGTTGTGGAGGCAGATCCCAATGAGGAGTCCCCAAAGTATCTGCATCTGTGACAATATTATCAGAATAAATAACTATCTATCTACCCAAGCATTTACCTGCAAACACTGGTCAACAGAAGAAGATACTACTACTTTCTTCCCCCTCTTTCAGATTCCAAGGTTCTCCTTCCCCCAAAACCCCAGCCCTTGTTGTCACTCTTGGCCTTCTAGGAATCTCTGCACTTTTGGAAATCATTACTTACAGAAGCTCCCCTTATCTCCTCTCATCTAACACACACCTTGGCCCACTCAGACAGGGAGAATAATCACTACTTCAATATCTGCTTACTCGTCTAAACCTTCTCTACTGGAGCACCTGTACCCTTGAGAGCCTTTGGAGGTTATGTCACCTAGGCCCCTCAGATTCCAGGTATCCAGTCTCCCAGTCCAAGCAAGACTCAGGGTAACCCCAATCTGCCCTCTCCCCAAATCTGTCCCACATCCAGACTCTCCTTCACTGTCCCAGAACTGCTTCAATTTGGTGAAAGTTATATTCCTAGGGAAGAAGAGAAGAGCATGTGGTACCCCCATTTTGAACTTTAAACAAGTTTTCCTACAAAACTGAGGTCATCTAGTCCAATCATTTCATTTTACATATGAGGAAGCTGTGGGCCAGAGGAATTAATGACAGAACCAAAGGAATGTGGGAAGTACTTGGAGGACTAGGATTCAAGTTCAGGACCCCAGACTTCAAACCCAGTGCACTTTCTGTGGTGCCAAAAGGGTGGTAGTATTTCATACCACTCTTAGTATTATAATTCAACTATAGCATGGATTAAGTAGACTTTTAAGAAATATGCTCTCCTATTGTGGCTGAGTCAGAGACATTTGGCCTGGCTTGTTTCTGATGGAAAATGCTATGTGTGCCAGGAAATCTAATGTTCTCTTGCTGTCCATGCTTTCCCAAAAATGAAAGGGAAGGGTAGAAGGGACAACAATTGAGCTAATCATGCATAGCCAGCAAGCCAATGGGAAGGGTTTCCTGGTCTTAAGGTCCTCAAATGATGTGCTATTAATAACTAAAGATAAAATACCTAAATTCAAAAAACAGTAATACATGAATCCTGGTCTCTTTTGCATGCCCTCAGGTGAAAATGCTATAGCTGCCTTAGAGGAAAGGACTTATAGCAAAGTTCTATAGCCTACAGTTTAGATCCTAGGGGAATAGAAATGCAGTTAGATGGAGAAAGCACTAGACAGATATATCTGAAGTAGTGTCTACTGTTGAGCATCACACTTTAGAAAGGAGGTTGGCAGATGTATGTAAAGAGGAGAGCGTTTGAGATGGTGAAGGGACGTTGAACTCTGGCCTGGGCCCCAGCCATGACTCCTGCCAGTGCCCCTTTATCCTCTCATGGGATAGCAACAGCACCTATCTCATGGGGTTTTGGGGAAGATCAAATAAGAGAACATCTGTGTAGAAGTTTGTAAGCATTAACATGCTGTACAGTTATTCCTTCCACATTGTGGCTTTCCCCATCATGGCTTCATTAAATCACAGGTTGGCATAAGAAATTAAATAGAAATTTTTTGAGAGTGTTGTAGAAGCCACAGACAACACACCAAGGCCAGCAGATGACACAGAGAAAATTTAGAAACTCAGAAATGCCTAAAATATATGTATAATATTGTATAATATCAACATATTTTATCTCTTAATGTCATAATAATTCAGACTTCTCTTCTGGTAAGAAGAGAGGACCAAAAATTTTACATGGATTTTCCAGATGATAGGGGTGGGGCCATGCCCCTACCCCTGTAATGTGGAAGGGATAATTGTATAAATTCTATTATTATTGTTGTTGTTCTTATGGATAGGCTTATATGAGTTGGGGATGTATCTACCTCATCATAGGACCTCAGAAGTAGAAACAACTCTTATCCCTTTGTACTTAGCCCACATTGGTTGGCTGTTACCCTGGGACAACATGTGGTTTTGCAAATACAAATCTTCCAAATACTTCGAAAAAACTATCACCTTGGGGGTGGAGCCAAAATGGCAGCTGGAAAGCAGGGACATGCTTAAGCACTCCCCCAAATCCCTCCAAACACCTATAAAAATGGCTCTGAACAAATTCTAAAGCTGCAGAACCCATGAAATAGCAGAGGGAAACAGGTTTCCAGCCCAGGACAGCCTGGATGGTCACTGGGAAGGGTCTATCGCATGGGGCTGAGTGGAGTGCATCCCAGTGTGGGCTGCACCAGGACCAACCAGAACAGAAATCAGGCAGAGCAGGCCTTAGGGCCATGAATCACTGAGCTGTGGCAGTTACCAGACTTCTCAACCCACAAATGCCAAACACCAAGAAGCAGGTTAGTGGGAAAACTGCTGGATTAGAGTAATAGCAGTCTGGCCCCAGACTTGGGGGTAGCAGGGGTGGCGTGGCCACAGCAGAAGCAGGAAGTTCCTTCAGCTGTTTCTAAAGCTCTAGCTGTGGCTACTTCCAAGTCCCTGGCTCACACAGTGGGAGGAATCAAGCAGTGGATTAGAGGAGGAGTGCAAGGAGTGCTTTGCTGGTGCAGAGGCAGGTTCTCTTGCTTTGCCCTGCTTGGATGTTGGTCATGGTCCCGGTTGGCGGGTCTTGGGGGAGGAGGAGCGCTGCTGTGACAGAGCCTGTGGTGACAGTGGAGTAGAAATAGCTCTGAAAACACCAGCACAGCCCCTTAAGCTTGGGACAAAGTACTCTATGCTCTACAAGCAGTCATACCCTGACAAAAAGCTCAAGGGCCAAGTAGTTGGCTGGGAACATGAACAGGCAGTGAAAAGGATTCAGACTCTTGAATCTTTTTTTGGTGACAAGGAAGATCAAAACATACAGCCAGAAGAAGTCAACAAAGTCAAAGAGCCTATATCAAAAGCCTCCAAGAAAATACGAATTGGTCTCAGGCCATGG